>NW_025767628.1:0-414785 GCF_003918875.1 Haliotis rubra
TGCTAGCCGACAGTGTACTCCTGGCTGGAGACGCCCGCAACCCTTCAACAGTGCTAGCCAACAGTGTACTCCTGGCTGGAGACAACCGCAACCCTTCAACAGTGCTAGCCGACAGTGTACTCCTGGCTGGAGAGCAACAACAGTGCTAGCAACCCTTCAACAGTCAACAGTGCTAGCCAACAGTGTACTCCTGGCTGGAGACGCCCGCAACCCTTCAACAGTGCTAGCCGACAGTGTACTCCTGGCTGGAGACACCCGCAACCCTTCAACAGTGCTAGCCAACAGTGTACTCCTGGCTGGAGACACTCCCCGCAACCCTTCAACAGTGCTAGCCGACAGTGTACTCCTGGCTGGAGACAACCGCAACCCTTCAACAGTGCTAGCCGACAGTGTACTCCTGGCTGGAGACAACCGCAACCCTTCAACAGTGCTAGCCAACAGTGTACTCCTGGCTGGAGACGCCCGCAACCCTTCAACAGTGCTAGCCGACAGTGTACTCCTGGCTGGAGACACCCGCAACCCTTCAACAGTGCTGCCGACGGTGTACTCCTGGCTGGAGACACCCGCAACCCTTCAACAGTGCTAGCCAACAGTGTACTCCTGGCTGGAGACACCCGCAACCCTTCAACAGTGCTAGCCAACAGTGTACTCCTGGCTGGAGACACCCGCAACCCTTCAACAGTGCTAGCCGACAGTGTACTCCTGGCTGGAGACAACCGCAACCCTTCAACAGTGCTAGCCAACAGTGTACTCCTGGCTGGAGACAACCGCAACCCTTCAACAGTGCTAGCCAACAGTGTACTCCTGGCTGGAGACAACCGCAACCCTTCAACAGTGCTAGCCGACAGTGTACTCCTGGCTGGAGACAACCGCAACCCTTCAACAGTGCTAGCCGACAGTGTACTCCTGGCTGGAGACAACCGCAACCCTTCAACAGTGCTAGCCGACAGTGTACTCCTGGCTGGAGACGCCCGCAACCCTTCAACAGTGCTAGCCGACAGTGTACTCCTGGCTGGAGACAACCGCAACCCTTCAACAGTGCTAGCCAACAGTGTACTCCTGGCTGGAGACACCCGCAACCCTTCAACAGTGCTAGCCGACAGTGTACTCCTGGCTGGAGACACCCGCAACCCTTCAACAGTGCTAGCCGACAGTGTACTCCTGGCTGGAGACAACCGCAACCCTTCAACAGTGCTAGCCAACAGTGTACTCCTGGCTGGAGACAACCGCAACCCTTCAACAGTGCTAGCCGACAGTGTACTCCTGGCTGGAGACAACCGCAACCCTTCAACAGTGCTAGCCAACAGTGTACTCCTGGCTGGAGACGCCCGCAACCCTTCAACAGTGCTAGCCGACAGTGTACTCCTGGCTGGAGACAACCCGCAACCCTTCAACAGTGCTAGCCAACAGTGTACTCCTGGCTGGAGACACCCGCAACCCTTCAACAGTGCTAGCCGACAGTGTACTCCTGGCTGGAGACACCCGCAACCCTTCAACAGTGCTAGCCGACAGTGTACTCCTGGCTGGAGACACCCGCAACCCTTCAGCAGTGCTAGCCAACAGTGTACTCCTGGCTGGAGACAACCGCAACCCTTCAACAGTGCTAGCCAACAGTGTACTCCTGGCTGGAGACACCCGCAACCCTTCAACAGTGCTAGCCGACAGTGTACTCCTGGCTGGAGACAACCGCAACCCTTCAACAGTGCTAGCCGACAGTGTACTCCTGGCTGGAGACACCCGCAACCCTTCAACAGTGCTAGCCGACAGTGTACTCCTGGCTGGAGACACCCGCAACCCTTCAACAGTGCTAGCCGACAGTGTACTCCTGGCTGGAGACAACCGCAACCCTTCAACAGTGCTAGCCGACAGTGTACTCCTGGCTGGAGACACCCGCAACCCTTCAACAGTGCTAGCCAACAGTGTACTCCTGGCTGGAGACAACCGCAACCCTTCAACAGTGCTAGCCAACAGTGTACTCCTGGCTGGAGACACCCGCAACCCTTCAACAGTGCTAGCCGACAGTGTACTCCTGGCTGGAGACAACCGCAACCCTTCAACAGTGCTAGCAGTGTACTGGTGTAACCCTTCTGGCTGGAGACACCCGCAACCCTTCAACAGTGCTAGCCGACAGTGTACTCCTGGCTGGAGACAACCGCAACCCTTCAACAGTGCTAGCCGACAGTGTACTCCTGGCTGGAGACACCCGCAACCCTTCAACAGTGCTAGCCAACAGTGTACTCCTGGCTGGAGACACCCGCAACCCTTCAGCAGTGCTACAGTGTACTCCTGGCTGGAGACAGCCCGCAACCCTTCAACAGTGCTAGCCAACAGTGTACTCCTGGCTGGAGACAACCGCAACCCTTCAACAGTGCTAGCCGACAGTGTACTCCTGGCTGGAGACAACCGCAACCCTTCAACAGTGCTAGCCGACAGTGTACTCCTGGCTGGAGACGCCCGCAACCCTTCAACAGTGCTAGCCGACAGTGTACTCCTGGCTGGAGACACCCGCAACCCTTCAACAGTGCTAGCCGACAGTGTACTCCTGGCTGGAGACAACCGCAACCCTTCAACAGTGCTAGCCGACAGTGTACTCCTGGCTGGAGACGCCCGCAACCCTTCAACAGTGCTAGCCGACAGTGTACTCCTGGCTGGAGACACCCGCAACCCTTCAACAGTGCTAGCCGACAGTGTACTCCTGGCTGGAGACAACCGCAACCCTTCAACAGTGCTAGCCAACAGTGTACTCCTGGCTGGAGACACCCGCAACCCTTCAACAGTGCTAGCCAACAGTGTACTCCTGGCTGGAGACAACCGCAACCCTTCAACAGTGCTAGCCAACAGTGTACTCCTGGCTGGAGACAACCGCAACCCTTCAACAGTGCTAGCCAACAGTGTACTCCTGGCTGGAGACACCCGCAACCCTTCAACAGTGCTAGCCAACAGTGTACTCCTGGCTGGAGACACCCGCAACCCTTCAACAGTGCTAGCCGACAGTGTACTCCTGGCTGGAGACAACCGCAACCCTTCAACAGTGCTAGCCAACAGTGTACTCCTGGCTGGAGACGCCCGCAACCCTTCAACAGTGCTAGCCGACAGTGTACTCCTGGCTGGAGACAACCGCAACCCTTCAACAGTGCTAGCCAACAGTGTACTCCTGGCTGGAGACAACCGCAACCCTTCAACAGTGCTAGCCAACAGTGTACTCCTGGCTGGAGACGCCCGCAACCCTTCAACAGTGCTAGCCGACAGTGTACTCCTGGCTGGAGACACCCGCAACCCTTCAACAGTGCTAGCCGACAGTGTACTCCTGGCTGGAGACAACCCGCAACCCTTCAACAGTGCTAGCCAACAGTGTACTCCTGGCTGGAGACACCCGCAACCCTTCAACAGTGCTAGCCAACAGTGTACTCCTGGCTGGAGACGCCCGCAACCCTTCAACAGTGCTAGCCGACAGTGTACTCCTGGCTGGAGACACCCGCAACCCTTCAACAGTGCTAGCCGACAGTGTACTCCTGGCTGGAGACACCCGCAACCCTTCAGCAGTGCTAGCCAACAGTGTACTCCTGGCTGGAGACACCCGCAACCCTTCAACAGTGCTAGCCGACAGTGTGTACTCCTGGCTGGAGACACCCGCAACCCTTCAACAGTGCTAGCCGACAGTGTACTCCTGGCTGGAGACACCCGCAACCCTTCAACAGTGCTAGCCGACAGTGTACTCCTGGCTGGAGACGCCCGCAACCCTTCAACAGTGCTAGCCGACAGTGTACTCCTGGCTGGAGACACCCGCAACCCTTCAACAGTGCTAGCCGACAGTGTACTCCTGGCTGGAGACACCCGCAACCCTTCAACAGTGCTAGCCAACAGTGTACTCCTGGCTGGAGACAACCGCAACCCTTCAACAGTGCTAGCCAACAGTGTACTCCTGGCTGGAGACAACCGCAACCCTTCAACAGTGCTAGCCGACAGTGTACTCCTGGCTGGAGACAACCGCAACCCTTCAACAGTGCTAGCCAACAGTGTACTCCTGGCTGGAGACGCCCGCAACCCTTCAACAGTGCTAGCCGACAGTGTACTCCTGGCTGGAGACACCCGCAACCCTTCAACAGTGCTAGCCGACAGTGTACTCCTGGCTGGAGACAACCGCAACCCTTCAACAGTGCTAGCCGACAGTGTACTCCTGGCTGGAGACGCCCGCAACCCTTCAACAGTGCTAGCCGACAGTGTACTCCTGGCTGGAGACACCCGCAACCCTTCAACAGTGCTAGCCAACAGTGTACTCCTGGCTGGAGACAACCGCAACCCTTCAACAGTGCTAGCCAACAGTGTACTCCTGGCTGGAGACACCCGCAACCCTTCAACAGTGCTAGCCGACAGTGTACTCCTGGCTGGAGACAACCGCAACCCTTCAACAGTGCTAGCCAACAGTGTACTCCTGGCTGGAGACACCCGCAACCCTTCAACAGTGCTAGCCGACAGTGTACTCTGGCTGGAGACAACCGCAACCCTTCAACAGTGCTAGCCGACAGTGTACTCCAGCTGCTAGCCAACAGTGTACTCCTGGCTGGAGACAACCGCAACCCTTCAACAGTGCTAGCCGACAGTGTACTCCTGGCTGGAGACACCCGCAACCCTTCAACAGTGCTAGCCAACAGTGTACTCCTGGCTGGAGACAACCGCAACCCTTCAACAGTGCTAGCCAACAGTGTACTCCTGGCTGGAGACACCCGCAACCCTTCAACAGTGCTAGCCAACAGTGTACTCCTGGCTGGAGACAACCGCAACCCTTCAACAGTGCTAGCCAACAGTGTACTCCTGGCTGGAGACGCCCGCAACCCTTCAACAGTGCTAGCCGACAGTGTACTCCTGGCTGGAGACAACCGCAACCCTTCAACAGTGCTAGCCAACAGTGTACTCCTGGCTGGAGACAACCGCAACCCTTCAACAGTGCTAGCCAACAGTGTACTCCTGGCTGGAGACGCCCGCAACCCTTCAACAGTGCTAGCCGACAGTGTACTCCTGGCTGGAGACACCCTCAACCCTTCAACAGTGCTAGCCGACAGTGTACTCCTGGCTGGAGACAACCGCAACCCTTCAACAGTGCTAGCCAACAGTGTACTCCTGGCTGGAGACACCCGCAACCCTTCAACAGTGCTAGCCGACAGTGTACTCCTGGCTGGAGACAACCCCGCAACCCTTCAACAGTGCTAGCCAACAGTGGCCGACAGTGTCCTGGCTGGAGACACCCGCAACCCTTCAACAGTGCTAGCCGACAGTGTACTCCTGGCTGGAGACAACCGCAACCCTTCAACAGTGCTAGCCGACAGTGTACTCCTGGCTGGAGACACCCGCAACCCTTCAACAGTGCTAGCCGACAGTGTACTCCTGGCTGGAGACACCCGCAACCCTTCAACAGTGCTAGCCAACAGTGTACTCCTGGCTGGAGACACCCGCAACCCTTCAACAGTGCTAGCCAACAGTGTACTCCTGGCTGGAGACGCCCGCAACCCTTCAACAGTGCTAGCCGACAGTGTACTCCTGGCTGGAGACACCCGCAACCCTTCAACAGTGCTAGCCGACAGTGTACTCCTGGCTGGAGACAACCGCAACCCTTCAACAGTGCTAGCCAACAGTGTACTCCTGGCTGGAGACACCCGCAACCCTTCAACAGTGCTAGCCAACAGTGTACTCCTGGCTGGAGACAACCGCAACCCTTCAACAGTGCTAGCCAACAGTGTACTCCTGGCTGGAGACACCCGCAACCCTTCAACAGTGCTAGCCGACAGTGTACTCCTGGCTGGAGACACCCGCAACCCTTCAACAGTGCTAGCCGACAGTGTACTCCTGGCTGGAGACAACCGCAACCCTTCAACAGTGCTAGCCGACAGTGTACTCCTGGCTGGAGACAACCGCAACCCTTCAACAGTGCTAGCCAACAGTGTACTCCTGGCTGGAGACACCCGCAACCCTTCAACAGTGCTAGCCGACAGTGTACTCCTGGCTGGAGACACCCGCAACCCTTCAACAGTGCTAGCCGACAGTGTACTCCTGGCTGGAGACAACCGCAACCCTTCAACAGTGCTAGCCAACAGTGTACTCCTGGCTGGAGACACCCGCAACCCTTCAACAGTGCTAGCCGACAGTGTACTCCTGGCTGGAGACACCCGCAACCCTTCAACAGTGCTAGCCGACAGTGTACTCCTGGCTGGAGACACCCGCAACCCTTCAACAGTGCTAGCCGACAGTGTACTCCTGGCTGGAGACACCCGCAACCCTTCAACAGTGCTAGCCAACAGTGTACTCCTGGCTGGAGACAACCGCAACCCTTCAACAGTGCTAGCCAACAGTGTACTCCTGGCTGGAGACACCCGCAACCCTTCAACAGTGCTAGCCAACAGTGTACTCCTGGCTGGAGACAACCGCAACCCTTCAACAGTGCTAGCCAACAGTGTACTCCTGGCTGGAGACGCCCGCAACCCTTCAACAGTGCTAGCCGACAGTGTACTCCTGGCTGGAGTCAACCGCAACCCTTCAGCAGTGCTAGCCAACAGTGTACTCCTGGCTGGAGACAACCGCAACCCTTCAACAGTGCTAGCCAACAGTGTACTCCTGGCTGGAGACGCCCGCAACCCTTCAACAGTGCTAGCCGACAGTGTACTCCTGGCTGGAGACACCCGCAACCCTTCAACAGTGCTAGCCGACAGTGTACTCCTGGCTGGAGACAACCGCAACCCTTCAACAGTGCTAGCCAACAGTGTACTCCTGGCTGGAGACACCCGCAACCCTTCAACAGTGCTAGCCAACAGTGTACTCCTGGCTGGAGACAACCGCAACCCTTCAACAGTGCTAGCCGACTGTGTACTCCTGGCTGGAGACACCCTCAACCCTTCAACAGTGCTAGCCGACAGTGTACTCCTGGCTGGAGACACCCGCAACCCTTCAGCAGTGCTAGCCAACAGTTTTCTCCTGGCTGGAGACAACCGCAACCCTTCAACAGTGCTAGCCGACAGTGTACTCCTGGCTGGAGACAACCGCAACCCTTCAACAGTGCTAGCCAACAGTGTACTCCTGGCTGGAGACACCCGCAACCCTTCAACAGTGCTAGCCGACAGTGTACTCCTGGCTGGAGACGCCCGCAACCCTTCAACAGTGCTAGCCGACAGTGTACTCCTGGCTGGAGACGCCCGCAACCCTTCAACAGTGCTAGCCGACAGTGTACTCCTGGCTGGAGACAACCGCAACCCTTCAACAGTGCTAGCCAACAGTGTACTCCTGGCTGGAGACGCCCGCAACCCTTCAACAGTGCTAGCCGACAGTGTACTCCTGGCTGGAGACACCCTCAACCCTTCAACAGTGCTAGCCGACAGTGTACTCCTGGCTGGAGACAACCGCAACCCTTCAACAGTGCTAGCCAACAGTGTACTCCTGGCTGGAGACACCCGCAACCCTTCAACAGTGCTAGCCAACAGTGTACTCCTGGCTGGAGACAACCGCAACCCTTCAACAGTGCTAGCCGACAGTGTACTCCTGGCTGGAGACACCCTCAACCCTTCAACAGTGCTAGCCGACAGTGTACTCCTGGCTGGAGACACCCGCAACCCTTCAGCAGTGCTAGCCAACAGTGTACTCCTGGCTGGAGACGCCCGCAACCCTTCAACAGTGCTAGCCGACAGTGTACTCCTGGCTGGAGACGCCCGCAACCCTTCAACAGTGCTAGCCGACAGTGTACTCCTGGCTGGAGACAACCGCAACCCTTCAACAGTGCTAGCCAACAGTGTACTCCTGGCTGGAGACGCCCGCAACCCTTCAACAGTGCTAGCCGACAGTGTACTCCTGGCTGGAGACTGGAGACGCCGCAACCCTTCAACAGTGCTAGCCGACAGTGTACTCCTGGCTGGAGACAACCGCAACCCTTCAACAGTGCTAGCCAACAGTGTACTCCTGGCTGGAGACAACCGCAACCCTTCAACAGTGCTAGCCAACAGTGTACTCCTGGCTGGAGACAACCGCAACCCTTCAACAGTGCTAGCCAACAGTGTACTCCTGGCTGGAGACGCCCGCAACCCTTCAACAGTGCTAGCCGACAGTGTACTCCTGGCTGGAGACCACCGCAACCCTTCAACAGTGCTAGCTGACAGTGTACTCCTGGCTGGACACACCCGCAACCCTTCAACAGTGCCGGCCAACAGTGTACTCCTGGCTGGAGACAACCGCAACCCTTCAACAGTGCTAGCCGACAGTGTACTCCTGGCTGGAGACAACCGCAACCCTTCAACAGTGCTAGCCAACAGTGTACTCCTTGCTGCCATTGCCCTATTTCTGTTCTGTGATATTCACTGAGGTCACAACGCCTCGACCTTGAACACAAACAACGTCAATAGCATGGTGACAAGTCATGGGACGTCTCACTGACTCCCCCTGGTCACATGACTTCACATGCAGAACTCCAGGTGCAAGTCAACATAATGAGGCAGGGATGAAACATTTGCTTGCTGGAGGAAATGTCTGCCGAGTAAAGTATTTATTCTAAACTAACATCAGTTCGGTAAATGGCGAACCTGCCCATCACATATCTAAATGCTCAACGAAGTTCTTATTTTGATATACAGATATATGCATGTATATCAACATAAATATAATTTAGTATGAAAGAAAACAGTGATACGTTGAGAACTTGAGAGAGTGGAAATATATATGTAACGACGAAAACAGAGTACGTGGATTCCGCGGTAGAATCCAGAGTGGGGAGAGTGTAGAACACCGGGTGCCCAATGTCTACAGTACCTCTGTATCTGGTGTGTCTCATGGCGTGTGCTCCGACCCGGTGAAACAATATAGGATCTCAGTGTATATGCTAATCAGGACTTTCCTTCCACATCAGGTCAACCTTGTCGTCTCTTGTCAGTGAAGGATTGGCTTGACGTGCATTCAAAAAGAATTTCAGAAAAAGTGTGGAAACGCCGAAGCAGCATTTTAAAGGGGTCTGTGAGTACATAAACGGAAACTTATTTGCTAGTGCATTGTCCCGTGTACCATCAAACACACACGTACACCCATAGATGCAGAGACATAACAAGCTCACTCTCACACACACATCCACACCGCACGTACACAAACACAGACACTCTGTGCATGTATACATGTGTGCGGAAATAAATAAAATAATTATAACCATATACATGTGTATCGGTATTCATTAAGATCACAACAATAATTGTGTTAATAGCTGTTTAAAGACGAAATCAAACTTTAAATGACTGTTATTGCTGCCATACAACGTCGGTCAGTTGACTACATGTAGAGATGATCCCCCATGGAGGCCAGTGGTGTCTCACATGAACATCATGGAAACAACAGTGGCCATTCTGTTCGGGTTGATATCGAATATGTGTACATTACTTCTTTGCTTGATAAGAACCATCTCAGAAGGTCGCAAATTTGATAAAACTTTTTTTTGATAATATCTAATGTAATTATTTATTATATTGATATTGAGGTACCGGCATGAACTATTTAACTATGACATTTAACTATGGACACACGCAAGGACAAAATGGCGAGTTGATTTTGTGGTACTGTTATTCTATTATCGACTTCCTTGGGGGTAATCGTGGTATGAAAGAAGTATTACCTCAAACATATACCAGGGATCTGAGGGCTAGATCTGCCAAGCCAAATGCCGACCACGTGCGTCAGCTGAATGTGGATACTGGGAACGCCATCATGCAGGGCGGCAACATGAACAGTCACGGAGGAAGGTGCGGTTAGCTCTGACCATGATATGCAGTTTCATTGAACATGTAACCTTCAAATGATGGAAAATATACCTCGTAAACCCCGAGCACATCTCTTGAAAGCCAGGATTGTAAATGTCATTGCCCATGTTTACGAGGCAATGTCCCCTGCCTCAAGTTATATACAAGTGTATATGTGACAGGGGTCGAATCTGTCCAAAGCAATATGACTTTCTGCTGGGGTTAATGTGACCATTGTGTAGTTTTACAGCTGTGCTGATCGATCAGTCTGAGTAGCCAGAGCACAGGATCACTTTCTCTCGTCGCTCTCGCCAGCTCTCCTCTCTAGAGAGTTCCATCTGCATCCGCGCTGCAGAGGCAACGTCAAACATCATAACGCCGACTTTGTCTAAGACAGCGATGTCGACGTGAGCAGGTTGTCTTACTCACTGCATGTATACTCAGAAATCAGAAACATTGGCTGTTACGCAAGCTGGTGTTCGGTAACCGTCACAAGTAATGACAGGATTGAGGAAATCATCCACAATGATTTCTGATACTCAGCCTAGTCCTCGAGCCGCACCCCTCCCGGCACGCCGGGGGGGGGGGGGGGGGGGGGGGGAACTTGGTAGGGTGTGGTGTGGTGTGATGTGGTGTGGTGATTAGCCTCCATATAGTCATGCAGGTTGTACCCCACCCTCGCCCTACGTCTGATCCCCTGTCTCTGTAGATACTCTACATGCAACACGTCATAGATTGTTATTTATCTGTCAAGTTGTAACAAACAAGTCACTAGCGTGATATTGTTGAAACACGATCGGAACATTAAATATTGACTTTAGAAATCTTACCTACCAGAAAGATTTTTTATGGGATAGAAAGAAGTGAGGTTGGTTAACATTCATATACACCTGTATATAGAGTCAGTGACACGAGTGTGATCTTGGGTTATAGTAGATAACCTGTACAGGGGCGGATCCAGGGTTTTGGAGAAGGGGTGGGGGGATGGGGAAAATCTTTTTTTGTGGGTGTGTGTGTGGGTGGTGGGGGTTGGGGTGGGGTTGTGTTTGCTCACCCACGCGAGCGCGCACACTCTCTCCCTGGGTATGAAATACCGGCAATATTCATGCACATGCGTGAACGCTGGTAATTGGAGTGTATACATGGGGGCCCACTCTAGCGTATGAGACGTCACGTTATTATATGCCCCAAACAGCACAAAATGAAACAGTGCAATTTCGAAATCAAAACGACAAACTCCAGCTCTCGGGAGAAGACCCCAACGCAGCAGGTACAGGAAGTCACACCTTCGCTGTCCTGCTTCTTGTTTATCTCCAGTGTAGTCCACAACACAATTATTATCATGTTTCCATAATAGTAACAAGTATCCCGTTATAATTGTCTTGGTTCCCCAATAGCCGACCCCCATATCTGTTTAAAAACACTGACAGGATTACATTTTTCATTTGCGTGTTTATCCGTAAATAGTCACAACAGACCCCTTCTGTATCCCTGTATCCATTGGTCTTACCAAAACTTATCTTATATATTCTCATTATATTTCCTGTGTAACTGTTAGATATATACGGCTGTGTCAGAGGATCCGGCCAGACTTTTACGCATGGGGAAGCACCAAACTGGTCGCATCCTCTTAAGCATCCATTTAATTTACCCCTGACATTAACACTTTAAAGCAATTAAAACATGCACTTTATGAAGCTCAAATTATACTAATCTGAAACATTTATACTTAATTTACTTCATCTGACTGATTCTGATTGGATAGGTGTTCATTTTCCACTGAAGGTTTGTCGTTTCAGGGTGTTTCTTTTCTTGCTTACATGTTTACAGTGCAGGTGTAGCCTTATATGTGCAAAGACAGTCGATGAGGTGTGTTGCGATTTTCATCATGAACACCTCTTAATTCAGCCGGATCATAGGTGCAGCTCCAAGCGTGGGTGTCGCGGACAGACTGTCACCTAATATGGCGATAGGTGAGAGTGCGGACCACAATAAGTATTTATATTCAAGTCACGTGGTCTGCTATGGTCGGGCATGAACATTCCTTTATCGCTGTGTACGAAAGTAAATACACTTGCAATGAGAAGGCAGTAAATAACGTGTTACTAAATGACGTGTTTAGATTGACGGCGGATAAAATCAGGTATGACCAAGGATGGGGTAAAGGGCATATTATAATATGCACGATCATGTCTGTGGATGATACAGCAGTTGTTGAACCATAGTAGTTCTTTATGGGTAAGAGTATACATTACTCTACATCCACGATCAGTGACACACAACCAGGCGCGTAGCAATACAATTTCTTCCTGTAAGCCCGATAGGTTGCAAAGCTTTATATTTAAATAGTATCGGGGGCTGCCGCTCTGTACAGACCTATATTAGTGGTGTCTGCTGTCACACAGTATAGACCTATATTAGTGGTGTCTGCCACACAGTACAGACCTATATTAGTGGTGTCTGCCACACAGTACAGACCTATATTAGTGGTGTCTGCCACACAGTACAGACCTATATTAGTGGTGTCTGCTGTCACACAGTACAGACCTATATTAGTGGTGTCTGCCACACAGTACAGACCTATATTAGTGGTGTCTGCCACACAGTACAGACCTATATTAGTGGTGTCTGTCACACAGTACAGACCTATATTAGTGGTGTCTGCCACACAGTACAGACCTATATTAGTGGTGTCTGCCACACAGTACAGACCTATATTAGTGGTGTCTGCTGTCACACAGTACAGACCTATATTAGTGGTGTCTGCTGTCACACAGTACAGACCTATATTAGTGGTGTCTGCCACACAGTACAGACCTATATTAGTGGTGTCTGCTGTCACACAGTACAGACCTATATTAGTGGTGTCTGCTGTCACACAGTACAGACCTATATTAGTGGTGTCTGCCACACAGTACAGACCTATATTAGTGGTGTCTGCTGCCACACAGTACAGACCTATATTAGTGGTGTCTGCCACACAGTACAGACCTATATTAGTGGTGTCTGCCACACAGTACAGACCTATATTAGTGGTGTCTGCTGCCACACAGTACAGACCTATATTAGTGGTGTCTGCCACACAGTACAGACCTATATTAGTGGTGTCTGCTGCCACACAGTACAGACCTATATTAGTGGTGTCTGTCACACAGTATAGACCTATATTAGTGGTGTCTGTCACACAGTATAGACCTATATTAGTGGTGTCTGCCACACAGTACAGACCTATATTAGTGGTGTCTGCTGCCACACAGTACAGACCTATATTAGTGGTGTCTGCCACACAGTACAGACCTATATTAGTGGTGTCTGCCACACAGTACAGACCTATATTAGTGGTGTCTGCCACACAGTACAGACCTATATTAGTGGTGTCTGCCACACAGTATAGTCCTATATTAGTGGTGTCTGCTGTCACACAGTATAGTCCTATATTAGTGGTGTCTGTCACACAGTATAGACCTATATTAGTGGTGTCTGCCACACAGTATAGTCCTATATTAGTGGTGTCTGCTGTCACACAGTATAGACCTATATTAGTGGTGTCTGCCACACAGTACAGACCTATATTAGTGGTGTCTGCCACACAGTATAGACCTATATTAGTGGTGTCTGCCACACAGTACAGACCTATATTAGTGGTGTCTGCTGTCACACAGTATAGTCCTATATTAGTGGTGTCTGCTGTCACACAGTACAGACCTATATTAGTGGTGTCTGCCACACAGTACAGACCTATATTAGTGGTGTCTGCCACACAGTACAGACCTATATTAGTGGTGTCTGCCACACAGTACAGACCTATATTAGTGGTGTCTGCCACACAGTACAGACCTATATTAGTGGTGTCTGCCACACAGTACAGACCTATATTAGTGGTGTCTGCCACACAGTACAGACCTATATTAGTGGTGTCTGCTGCCACACAGTACAGACCTATATTAGTGGTGTCTGCTGTCACACAGTATAGTCCTATATTAGTGGTGTCTGTCACACAGTATAGACCTATATTAGTGGTGTCTGCCACACAGTACAGACCTATATTAGTGGTGTCTGCCACACAGTATAGACCTATATTAGTGGTGTCTGCCACACAGTACAGACCTATATTAGTGGTGTCTGCCACACAGTACAGACCTATATTAGTGGTGTCTGCCACACAGTACAGACCTATATTAGTGGTGTCTGCTGTCACACAGTACAGACCTATATTAGTGGTGTCTGCCACACAGTACAGACCTATATTAGTGGTGTCTGCCACACAGTACAGACCTATATTAGTGGTGTCTGCTGCCACACAGTACAGACCTATATTAGTGGTGTCTGCTGTCACACAGTATAGACCTATATTAGTGGTGTCTGCCACACAGTACAGACCTATATTAGTGGTGTCTGCCACACAGTACAGACCTATATTAGTGGTGTCTGCTGCCACACAGTACAGACCTATATTAGTGGTGTCTGCCACACAGTATAGTCCTATATTAGTGGTGTCTGCCACACAGTACAGACCTATATTAGTGGTGTCTGCTGTCACACAGTACAGACCTATATTAGTGGTGTCTGCTGTCACACAGTACAGACCTATATTAGTGGTGTCTGCCACACAGTACAGACCTATATTAGTGGTGTCTGCCACACAGTACAGACCTATATTAGTGGTGTCTGCCACACAGTACAGACCTATATTAGTGGTGTCTGTCTGTCACACAGTATAGTCCTATATTAGTGGTGTCTGCCACACAGTACAGACCTATATTAGTGGTGTCTGTTGTCACACAGTAGAGACCTACATCAGTGCTGTCTGTTGTCACACAGTACAGACCTACATCAGTGCTGTCTGCTGCCACATGGCCATACCCTGATGTCTGCTATAGTCTTGGCAGGACATATAAGGATCCTGTAATCAACGCAATTTCCAAAGTTACAACACAGGAAACTACACTACGTTTACTTTTGAGCACGCTGACATACCCTAGTACCGTTATAGGGTACAGAGGACACACCACACACCACACACGCACACACACACGCGCTATTGTCCCCTGAAAATCAAATTCAAATTGTTTGCTGCAAATCTGCAGGGAACAATTCATCTTCATTTCAAGAGTTACAGTCAAGAATATTCCAGCCGTGATTAGTTTCGGACAAGCCGGTGGCATGGTTGGTATGTTGTGTTGGGCGACTGCAGATACCAGGGGAGAGAGCAGCACTCGGTGCAAGCCAGTATATGTTCCCTGCCTCGTGTTATTGGAAACAAGATGGGAAAGCTAACAGTGGAGGGTACAACGCACATATCACACTTGGTGAACTCAATACCGGAATTAATCGATTACAATCCCACCAAATTCTTCTCACTTGTATCGATACTTCAGAAATTCACACATTGCCTTGAAGTTTAGGCTTCACAATGGGATCGTCTCTTGTTATAGTTTCCCACCACGGGACAGTCAGTTAGCCCATATACTCTTAGTCATTAGATTTGTCCGTGATTAGCAGATCAGAAATATCCCTCCTCTCCTAGATTCCCTGACTTTATTATTCAGCTCAGTTATCGATCTCGACAGTATACCAGCCATATATCCCTTGTTCTCACCCACGCCGGTTTCCCTCATACCCCAGGGTACCGCAGATTCTCGGAAGGCTCCTGATATCGACATCTACTTGATTCAGCTACTTTGTTTCTGCAAATGTCACCCAACTGACAAGAATTAACCCAACAAAAGAGTCGTATGTGATTGCAACAAGACAGTGAGTTCTGATTGAACGTGAAATCAATAGTGACTCATGCTGGTTGTTCACCGACCCTCCTGCCACACGGGTGTTACTGTTATGCAGAACATGGGAGGCACTGCAATGTTCCAGATGCTCATTTGCATAAATTAGCATATCAGCGATACCCACGTGCTTTTTCTTACACTGTTTCAAGTCAGGGTTGAAAATTTAATCAATATGATCCAGTCAGCTGAATTACTTCGATAGGTGATAAATGTAAAGTAATTGATTTGCAAGTAACCTATTATGCAGAACACCATGTCCGTATGCCCCATCTGTGGTTTACATCTGGCACATGACAGACAGTTATTGCATTTGAATGCAATGATTACTAAACGCTGCGTCACACTGTGTAACGTATATATCTAATAACAGGGAGAATTTCTATGTAACTATTAATCGGCACTATAAAACTATCTATTTCAGTAATGAACCTTAATTTAAAAAGGTTGAAACGGGTTATAAGTAATTATTATCGTGTGGTTTTTATTCGTTTTGTTGTGGTCAAATTACTGTAACCAAAGAGTAATATTAGTGTGAATGTTCGCAATTTCAAAGATATATTTTCCAAACTTTCCACAAATTGTGATGCAGCTTATACATTGCGCCGTGCTGTGTAGTAGACTGTTACTGCTTGCTCATACATAACTGGTTATATCATGAATAATTCGGGGAAAGAGGAACAACAGTTGTACTATTATCATATTTTGAATTAGTTCTGTACAAACTGCAGTTTTGTGTTTCCATAAACATGAATACTTTAAAGTATATTATTCCATAAATACTCAGCAATATTCCAGCTATATGGCGACTTAATGCATATGTTTGCGGCGTAAAACTAATTTAAACTCACTCACTCTTTTCCCAAAAAGTTATTGCAGTCCCTTGCATTAAAACCCTTATTTCACAACGGCACAATTACTGAAATAATTATCAGAAAGTTTTCTTTTGGACATTGTGTGCTGTCTTTGTGTAGCAAGATCACCTTTAGTTTTTCCCGTAAATATATTATACATGTACATTACAAATATACCAGTCAGTTACCCACTAATGGGCGGGTGTGCCCTAATCAAAATATCAAAAGCAAAGCCCACCCCATTTCAGTGCGGGTCGAGTGGGGTGCCTTGCGTGTAACATTACTAATTTTATACTTCAGCAACTCCACCAGTCTCACAACACCATGCAAACACTTGCATACGGTAGTTTTCAAATCAGATTTTTTTAAATACATGTACAGCATATTTTGATAAATCTCCGCTTCTTGCATTTTCGAATGATTTTCCAAAAGCAGCAAACAAAATGGGAGAAGCAGGAGTATGTGAATCTTATCTCGCAAAACAAAGCAGCAGAGCCTCGCCTAAGCAAATAATTTGCCGCAATGTCGACATTGTTTCAAGATTATATTGAGCTTGGAGTCGCGCGACAATCGCTTTTTATCTCTCTACTCCCTCTCTCTGTCACACACTCCACATAGCCTTTGTCACCGACTGTAAATAACCCATGCCTCCGTCTGCTGGGCATAGCTGAGGCTCTACAAATGGGCGCGAGATAAGCTTCTTCGATTTGCCCATAAATAGGCATACTCAGCGCACGCGGTCCCGTTTCCTGGAAAAGGAGTCAATGAAGACAGGGCACACTACCATATATGGAAATATAGCTTAGTCATATACCGGCTCGACCCAGGTGAACAGGTATTTTACCGGCTTCGAGTTGTAGAGGCGCCATTTCGTTCTGTGGGATAGACGAGGACAGGAGTGTGTTACTGCTGTGTTGTAGTCGTCAAACTGTTAAACATCAAAAATGGCTGATGATGAAGTTGCTGCTTTGGTCATCGACAATGGCTCTGGCATGTGTAAGGCCGGGTTTGCTGGCGATGATGCACCAAGAGCTGTGTTTCCATCCATCGTTGGACGCCCGAGACATCAAGTAAGTTTCATGATGCAAATTATTGCATAATTGATGCATTTGTTAGATATATACATTAAGGAATTGGAATGCATTTTAAATGGCACTGAATGTGTATTTATAAATTTAACTCCTGTATTATGTTGACTCGAATCTGGAAGTGACAGCTTCGACATTTTGAATTTTCACCATAACACGTTTTCAGCTAAACAGGGTCTGGCATCTGCTACTCATGATGCAATCCCCTTTAGTAATCTTAAATACAGTTGTTTAGGCTCATGATTCGCTGATAAAAAATGTTAGTATGATGCGTTGAATATGAAGTTTAATGAATATTGTTTGTTACATTTTATTCAGTTGTTCGGGATAATTTGTATTGTAAGTTTATTGAGCGCGTACTTTTATATCTGACAATCTGCGCATTGTACAAGTATGCCGAATGTGCTAGAATTTGTTATTGCGTAATAATTATTTTTATACCTAAATTGATAGATTTCTAGAACAATCTGTAGAACTTCATACTGCGTTGCATCGAACTGTCATGGTTGATTTCAAACATGTGACTTATCCTGCGCTCTGATTGGTCAGTGTTACCGGCTCTATTCATGAGGCCATGTAAACAGTCCCACGTGGGTGTCGCGATGCTAGATCTACATTGCAGGCTTATATAGAATATATTATTCTTTAACATGTAAACATTGCCGGACTCTTATAGTGTGCAATAATTCAAGTATACACAATTATGGCTTACTCGGAATTTAAACAAAACTTTTGGAGATAGTCGCGCATACAAAATTGTGTCTTTGCTGTCTGTGTCATACGTCTTAATCTACCAAATGGGTGTTGTTTCTTATCAAGATGTCAACTTTAATACTACCAAATTATGTATGTATGTTTGTATGTATGCCTTAATTAACATTGTGTGTGTTTCATTCGCCATACTAGGTTTTTTTTGTATTGTCTTCAAAATATGAATAGGTTTTTGGCTTTTTTTTTAGATGCATAAGTTACCCGTCTACATCCATATTCTGCCAATGCTCTTATATTTTTCAATCTTTTTCAGGGTGTGATGGTTGGTATGGGTCAGAAGGACAGCTATGTTGGTGATGAAGCTCAATCCAAGAGAGGTATCCTCACCCTCAAATACCCAATTGAGCATGGTATTGTCACTAACTGGGATGATATGGAGAAGATCTGGCATCACACTTTCTACAATGAACTTCGTGTTGCACCCGAGGAGCACCCAGTGCTGCTCACAGAGGCTCCACTCAACCCCAAGGCTAACCGTGAAAAGATGACCCAGATCATGTTCGAGACCTTCAATTCCCCAGCAATGTATGTGGCCATCCAAGCAGTGTTGTCTTTGTATGCTTCTGGTCGTACAACGGGTATTGTTCTGGACTCAGGTGATGGTGTTACTCACACTGTCCCCATCTATGAAGGTTATGCCCTTCCTCACGCAATCATGAGGCTTGACCTCGCTGGTCGTGACCTCACAGACTACCTTATGAAGATTCTCACAGAGCGTGGCTATTCCTTCACCACTACTGCCGAGAGAGAAATTGTAAGAGACATTAAGGAGAAATTATGCTACGTTGCTTTAGACTTTGAGCAAGAAATGGCAACAGCATCTACCTCTTCTTCCTTGGAGAAGAGCTACGAACTGCCCGATGGCCAAGTGATCACTATCGGAAATGAGCGGTTCAGATGCCCAGAGGCTATGTTCCAGCCATCTTTCATCGGTATGGAATCCGCTGGTATCCACGAGACCACCTACAACTCAATCATGAAGTGTGATGTCGATATTCGTAAGGACTTGTACGCAAACACTGTTTTGTCTGGCGGTTCTACCATGTATCCAGGTATCGCAGATCGTATGCAGAAGGAAATCACCGCCCTTGCTCCAAGCACAATGAAAATCAAGATCATTGCTCCACCAGAGAGAAAGTACTCCGTCTGGATTGGTGGCTCAATCTTGGCATCCCTGTCCACCTTCCAGCAGATGTGGATCAGCAAGCAGGAATACGACGAGTCTGGTCCCTCGATCGTCCATAGGAAGTGCTTCTAAAGTAACTCTACTACTGGTAAATACCACAGCATATTCAGCCAAACAATTGAACGGACGGCAGGTGCCAGAGACATGGTAACTGTTTGCTGTCGGCGCTTGCCTCGATTGTGGTGTAACAGCACGTGCTTCTCGTGCCAGCCCGCTACATGCCGGGGATAACAGATCTGAGAGACGCTAATCTCATTCCAGCAATTAACACGTTATCTAATGACGTACAATTCCAAAGTTCTTTTGTTGTTTTACAAAGTTTACTCCACCTTCCCGATTGTATTTTATTTTTCTATGTCTTTTGAACATGTGAAGAAAGACGTTGCAAATCGGAATGATTTCCAAAGCAAAAGCCAAAAAAATGGACAGTTTTGTTTTTCACGGTAACGTGAAACATTTATTGTGATTGTTTCAATTGCTCCAATCAGGATTAAACATGAAACATCATTAACTTGTCCTTACGTTGTTTATAAGTGGTGTGGTTTGCTCAGTTCGTACATCCCCTTTCAACGGGCAGTACGTTGAGAAAAACGAACTGGCAAAGGACGGAATAGCTTTGTTGCTTAAGGATAGTTTTCAGTAGACCTATTAATATTACAGCAGGCAACTCGTGACTTCATTTTTAACAACGAATGAATATGCAGGACCTGTGATACTTGCTATATAGGTAACATAATAGTTTGTTTTGTCAAAGTGGGATGCAGTTTCCATATATATGAGACAGGAATATTTTTAAGACATCATATTATTTTTATACCAATAAAGATAATATACAGATTAAATGGTCTTGGGCCCTGAGTTTTATAATGGTAGTTTATATGGTAGAATCGTTGGATTGATAACCCTGGATCTAGTTTTCTGATCTACCATCATGATGTTTCTGCATGAACGGCCATTCAGTGATATATCACTGATGTGGGGTAAATTTGCATATGGTAAGGTGTTCCTTCGTCACGCATGGGACCCAATCGTGACAATATAATCGGTCAAGAAATTTGCTGAAGGCGGCATTAGATCCTGTCATATCAGTGACGACAGCTAAATTATATATACGCGATATTCTTTTCAAGTTAGTCGTTGGAAGTAAATAATATAGGGAAACGGTTGAGTGAGTGAGTTTAGTTTTACGCCGCAGATATAGTCGAGTCTGGACCAGACTTTCCAGTGATCAACAGCATGAGCATCGATTTACGCATTTGGGATACGATGACGTGTGTCAACCAAGTCAGTGTGCCTGACCACCCGATCACGCTAGGCACATCTTACGGCAAGCGTGGGTAATACTGAAGATCAATTCTAACCCGGATCTTCATGGGTGAAACGGTTTATGACGTTGCGGCGATATCGTGGCATACTTACATTTGAACAAAGTATCTTGTTTTGTGGCCTTGGAAGCAAAGTATTTAAAGATCATAAAATGATTAATCGCGATGTAACCTTATGTACTCTATGTAAATAGTACTAAATACGTCCCACAATGTTTTCAAAATGCATTATGTCGCAAAGAACATCAGTGATGTGTACGCACAGTGTTATATAACAATTTATTTAATGCTCCCAGCCTTCTTACTGCCTTGAAAACGACAATTGTATATATACCATCCTGAAAAACACAAATGGCTGTTCTATTACATCCTTGGGTGTTCTTAAACCTATCGTTGATCTCAGGAAATTTCGAGAGACCGGCACAATATTGGGGTAAAGATTGCATACTAAATAAAATGCCTGCATGCTTCGGATAATTGCCGGGTCAAAGGGCCTTTCGAGAATATATCAGCGTTCTTAAACCATTCATTGTTAGGCACAAACAAGACCTGAAAACCTTGAGGGGGGGCCTCGACCTCAGGCCCTAGTGTCTTTGCCAGGATTAAAAGATGAAAAAATATACTCTAGAAGCTTCACAGTACAATACATCATGACAAGGCCGGACACTTCGGTGCACCCCACCCGCCTGCTTTGCCGATCGCTACGCTACCATCGCATAAGATAATCATGGATGATTGGCCTATCGAGCACCATTCATGACACCTACCAATTCTTATTGTTATTTCTGCAAGTCGATCGAAACCCGATTTTTGACCCTCACCTAAACGATCTTGACACAAATGGATAACGATATGTCCGCACAAAAGGGACAAACAGTTGACAAACATTTACCCCTTTCACGGTGGGGGCGGCGGGGTAGCCTGGTGGTTAAAGCGTTCGTTAGTCACGCTGAAGACCCGGGTTCGATTCCTCACATGTGTACAATGTTAGAGGCCCATTTCTGGTGTCGCCGTGATATTGCTGGAATATTGCTACAAGCGGCGTAAAACTTAACTCACTCACACACCTTCCAGCGTGAATAGTTCCCGAAACGTTCGTAAAATTGTTTTTACCAAGAGTGTATGTTAAGGAAGATGTCCCTCCTATTGTGGCGAAACGTCTCAATACTTTCTGGTATTCAAAATATATTTGAAATTGTGTATACACAGACTCAATGTACACAACATTTAACGTTAAACAGAAGGGACACTTTTCAAAATTACTAATTTTCCATTTACCTGCCAATTGAGTGAGAAAACTAGAAAACAAAAACGAAACTGGTTCGAATATATAAACACCCGATAATCCACCCGACGTTGAAGGTTACTCGTGGGTTTGAAAGACCGATTACCACATAGCATGTTTTCAGTTGCTTTAAGATCCTACCTGTTTACGTTTTCACTACGCAATAAACACATGAAGGTCCTTCAGAAAATAAACCTTCCTTTACATTAGTCTCTTCGATGATTTAAACATGTTGACATTGAAGTTTATGAATACACTCACTGTTACGAGACCCGTGAAGATCCGGCTTAGAACTGGTCTTCAGTAACCCATGCTTGTCGTAAGAGGCTCGCTGACTTGGTTGACACATGTTATCGTATCCGAATTGCGTAGATCGATGTTCATGCTGTTGATCACTGGATTGTTTGGTTCAGACTCGATCATATATTTTCACACCGCCGCCATACAGATGGAATATTGCGGAGTGCGGTGTTAAACAACAAACCAAGCAAGCAACCACTGTAACGATACCACTGTTATGAACATACAGCTGTACAGATAATATGTAATATAATACCACGTGCTCAAGGAAGTGTCCACCCTCTGGTCATTCGAATGGTTCAATGTGTCGTTCTCACAGCGAAACTTGACCTGGGTCCCGTTCCTCAAAGCGATCGTAGCGCTACGACAGTCGTAAGTCTATGTTAAAGTATGGGAGTTACGATCACCTTAGCGTTACGATCGCTTTCAGGAACAGGGCCCAGGTTCAACCCCCAACCACCCATGTTCACACACAGTAACTTTCCGAATCACCGCGTCTGAAATGTGCCCATCAATCAAGTCCCGTAGTTCAATCATGAAATCCTGTATATCGATGTATAAACATAGTCCCAGTCTCCGCGGGCATTCTGTAAGTAAGTGATAGAACTGAAATAACTCTTTCTATGTAGAGTTTTACCCTACTCAGCCACACAAACCTTTATCATCAATGACAAGGTATATCAAAACACATCTATAATATATAGAATATGTAGAAATACGGACGGTAGTCAGTCACACATCAGTCTGTGTCTGACTGAACTCAACTCCCTCAAGACCAGATAACAGGTCAATATAGTATACAGCCAATAAACTCATCTGAAACCAGTATGCATTTGTGTATACTTACAGTCTTTGCTAATAAAGAGTTTGTTAATAGGTATCATCTGAACTCTTCCTTTCTGGAGTATTATGGAATAAAAAAATACTTGAAACTTTTGAACAATGATAAAGATAACACTGCTCATGGCACAGAGGAATCTCCACTGAAACAATTATGCTCTAGTAATAATAAAGGCTGTATAGTTTATTACTACATCCTAAATTCTTCTGAAATGAAGGGGAAGTTAATGTCTAAATGATATTTTTCAAAGCCATTTCAAACTACAAAAGAAACGAAATTGAGGCGTTCCAGTATAAAATTTTGCATAGAACATAAAGAACTAATACTCTTTATGTATATTATTAAGGTTCAGGATGGGGAAGTGTGCTCAGTCTGTAATGAACAGCAAGAAACTATACCCCATCTTTGTGGGGAATGTGACAAAGTTCAGAATATTTGGAATGAATTCATGGACTGGATATCCAATACATGTACCAGTACTCACATACGACTGGTTATTTTGGGGTGTAAAAAGAACATTATCACTGACTGTACTTGATCTTTTCCAAATCCCAGCCAAGTATTCTATATATAGATGCAAGGTTTCCGACACGTTGATGCATGTTCACAGGGAGCTTAAGATTAGACATATTAAGACTATTCATTTTAGCAGCAAATTCCATAAATTAAATAATCTCATACCAAGTGGGTGATGTAGCACTCTCTGTTTGATAAAAATTAAGTTCGTAATGCAGGTTTCAAATATATGTTACTGACAGTTAATCTGCTTATCTGTTGAATAGTAGCAGGTGCAAAACATGACCATCAACCCATACAGTGTTTTGGATAATGAATACTTTATTCATGTGTAATCTCAAGACACTGACAACAAAGTGGTCAAAATTACAACATACTCCACATTGGAACAACTTTGCATGTACTGATTATCAAAATAAATGATTTTCATTTATTATTATACATTACATAGGGCAAGTGTGTTGCCTTTAAAATTGTTAGTGTAACAGAACCCTTACACATAGATAGAACTCTAGATGCAGTTGCCGTAGATATAGATGAAACTGTACATTACAGACAGAATACTTACATATATATAGAAGTTTACCCTACTGATAGATCCCTTCCTTACAGAAACAACTTCACCCTACAGAGAGAACCCGTACATATAGATAGCACTTTAATCTACAGACAGAACCTTCACACATAGATAGAAGTCTATAATAAAGATAGAACTCTACACATAGCAGCCTTAAATATAGATAGAACCATAACCTACAGACAGAACTCTTACATATTGATAGAACCAACCACTAGGATTGAAGCCTTACTTACAGATAGAACCCTACAATAAAGATTGAAGCTTTACCTAATACAGACAGAATCTAATGCACTGAAGAGTTTTAGTTTGATGCACAAGAAAAAGCTACAAGTACAAGATAACAAACAAACGCATCCTAGCACCCATGTTGGATGGTGAAGACACTTCCTCATGGTGATACAGCATCTCAATACAGCTGAAACAGTTCCTTATCTTCTGTACTTCACATGCTTTACTTAACAACTGATAAACACATGTCACCTTGATGTCACAAACTTATGCTGAAGCTCTGTTATGCTAACTGATGTCTGTTTCCTCTCATCATAGTCATACCACTCCTGTAACATAGAGACACATCAAGTCATGCCACTCCTGTAACACAGACAAACGTCAAGTTATACCACTCCTAAAACAGAGACACATCAAGTCAAACCACTCCTGTAACAGAGAGACACATCAAATCCAACCACTCCTGTAACATAGACACATCAATTTATACCACTCCTAAAACAGAGACACATCAAGTCAAACCACTCCTGTAACATAGACACATCATGTCATACCACTCCTGTAACAAAGAGACACATCAAGTTATACCACTCCTGTAACATAAAGACACATCAAGTCATGCCACTCCTGTAACACAGACACATCAAGTTATACCACTCATGTAACAAACAAACACATCAAGTTATACCATCCCTGTAACATAGAGACACATGTCATACCACTCCTGTAACAAAGAGACACATCAAGTTATACCACTCATGTAACAGAGACACATCAAGTTATACTACTCCTGTAATATACAAACACATCAAGTTATACTACTCCTGTAACAAAGACACACATCAAGTTAAACTACTCCTGTAACATAGAGACACATCAATTTATACCACTCATGTAATATGGAGACACATCAAGTTATACTACTCCTGTAATATACAGACACATCAAGTTATACTACTCCTGTAAGAGAGAGACACATCAAGTTAAACCACTCCTGTAATATAGAGACACATCAAGTTATACTACTCCTGTAACAAAGAGACACATGAAGTTATACTACTCCTGTAACATAGAGACACATTAAGTTATACTTCTCCTGTAACAAAGAGACACATCAAGTTAAACCACCCCTGTAACATAGAGACACATGTCATACCACTCCTGTAACACAGACAAACATCAAGTCATACCACTCCTGTAACAGAGAGACACATCAAATCCAACCACTCCTGTAACATATACACATCAAGTTATACCACTCCTAAAACAGAGACACATCAAGTCAAACCACTCCTGTAACATAGACACATCATGTCATACCACTCCTGTAACAAAGAGACACATCAAGTTATACCACTCCTGTAACATAGAGACACATCAAGTCATGAAACTCCTGTAACACAGACACATCAAGTTATACCACTCATGTAACAAAGAGACACATCAAGTTATACCACTCATGTAACAGAGACACATCAAGTTATACTACTCCTGTAATATAGAGACACATCAAGTTATACAACTCCTGTAACATAGAGACACATCAACTTATACTACTCCTGTAACAGAGAGACACATCAAGTTATACCACTCCTGTAACAAAGAGACACATCAAGTTATACTACTCCTGTAATATAGACACATCAAGTTAAACCACTCCTGAAATATAGAGACACATCAAGTTAAACCACTCCTGTAACAAAGAGACACATCAAGTTATACCATTCCTGTAACATAGAGACACATGTCATACCACTCCTGCAACAAAGAGACACATCAAGTTATACCACTCCTGTAACAAAGAGACACATCAAGTTATACCACCCCTGTAACATAGAGACACATGTCATACCACTCATGTAACAAAGAGACACATCAAGTTATACCACTCCTGTAACAGAGAGACACATCAAGTTATACCATCCCTGTAACATAGAGACACATGTCATACCGCTCCTGTAACAAAGAGACACATCAAGTTATACTACTCCTGTAATATACAAACACATCAGGCTATACTACTCCTGTAACAAAGACACACATCAAGTTAAACTACTCCTGTAACATAGAGACACATCAATTTATACCACTCATGTAATATGGAGACACATCAAGTTATACTACTCCTGTAATATACAGACACATCAAGTTATACTACTCCTGTAATATACAGACACATCAAGTTATACTACTCCTGTAAGAGAGAGACACATCAAGTTAAACCACTCATGTAATATAGAGACACATCAAGTTATACCACTCCTGTAACAAAGAGACACATCAAGTTATACTACTCCTGTAACATACAGACACATCAAGTTATACTACTCCTGTAACATAGAGACACATCAAGTTATACTACTCCTGTAACAAAGAGACACATCAAGTTATACCACTCCTGTAACAAAGAGACACATCAAGTTATACTAATCCTGTAATATACAAACACATCAAGTTATACTACTCCTGTAACAAAGACACACATCAAGTTAAACTACTCCTGTAACATAGAGACACATCAATTTATACCACTCCTGTAATACAGAGACACATCAAGTTAAACCACTCCTGTAACAAAGACACAAATCAAGTTAAACCACTCCTGAAATATAGAGACACACATCAAGTTATACTACTCCTGTAATATACAGACACATCAAGTTATACTACTCCTGTAACAGAGAGACACATCAAGTTATACTACTGTAATATAGAGACAAATCAAGTTATACTACTCCTGTAACATAGACACATCAAGTTATACTACTCCTGTAACATAGACACATCAAGTTATACTACTCCTGTAACATAGACACATCAAGTTATACTACTCCTGTAACATAAAGAC
The DNA here is from genome assembly GCF_003918875.1 of Haliotis rubra. Classification (NCBI taxonomy): domain Eukaryota; kingdom Metazoa; phylum Mollusca; class Gastropoda; order Lepetellida; family Haliotidae; genus Haliotis; species Haliotis rubra. The sequence goes on from NW_025767628.1 coordinate 27,355, forward strand.
ACATCAATTTATACCACTCCTGTAACATAGAGACACATCAATGTATACTACTCCTGTAACATAGAAACACATCAAGTTATACTACTCCTGTAACAAAGAGACACATCAAGTCATACTACTCCTGTAACAAAGAGACACATCAAGTTATACTACTCCTGTAACAAAGACACACATCAAGTTATACTACTCCTGTAACAAAGAGACACATCAAGTTATACTACTCCTGTAACAAAGAGACACATCAAGTCATACCACTCCTGTAACATAGAGACACATCAAGTTATACTACTTCTGTAACAAAGAGACACATCAAGCTATACTACTCCTGTAACAAAGAGACAAATCAAGTTATACTACTCCTGTAAGAGAGAGACACATCAAGTTAAACCACTCATGTAATATAGAGACACATCAAGTTATACCACTCCTGTAACAAAGAGACACATCAAGTTATACTACTCCTGTAACATACAGACACATCAAGTTATACTACTCCTGTAACATAGAGACACATCAAGTTATACTACTCCTGTAACAAAGAGACACATCAAGTTATACCACTCCTGTAACAAAGAGACACATCAAGTTATACTAATCCTGTAATATACAAACACATCAAGTTATACTACTCCTGTAACAAAGACACACATCAAGTTAAACTACTCCTGTAACATAGAGACACATCAATTTATACCACTCCTGTAATACAGAGACACATCAAGTTAAACCACTCCTGTAACAAAGACACAAATCAAGTTAAACCACTCCTGAAATATAGAGACACACATCAAGTTATACTACTCCTGTAATATACAGACACATCAAGTTATACTACTCCTGTAACAGAGAGACACATCAAGTTATACTACTGTAATATAGAGACAAATCAAGTTATACTACTCCTGTAACATAGACACATCAAGTTATACTACTCCTGTAACATAGACACATCAAGTTATACTACTCCTGTAACATAGACACATCAAGTTATACTACTCCTGTAACATAAAGACACATCAATTTATACCACTCCTGTAACATAGAGACACATCAATGTATACTACTCCTGTAACATAGAAACACATCAAGTTATACTACTCCTGTAACAAAGAGACACATCAAGTCATACTACTCCTGTAACAAAGAGACACATCAAGTTATACTACTCCTGTAACAAAGACACACATCAAGTTATACTACTCCTGTAACAAAGAGACACATCAAGTTATACTACTCCTGTAACAAAGAGACACATCAAGTCATACCACTCCTGTAACATAGAGACACATCAAGTTATACTACTTCTGTAACAAAGAGACACATCAAGCTATACTACTCCTGTAACAAAGAGACAAATCAAGTTATACTACTCCTGTAATATAGAGACACATCAAGTTATACTACTCCTGTAATATAGAGACATCAAGTTATACAACTCCTGTAACATAGAGACACATCAATTTATACTACTCCTGTAACAAAGAGACACATCAAGTCATACCACTCCTGTAACATACAGACACATCAAGTTATACCACTCCTGTAACAAAGAGACACATCAAGTTATACTACTCCCGTAATATACAGACACATCAAGTTATACTACTCCTGTAATATAGAGACACATCAAGTTATACCACTCCTGTAACATAGAGACACATCAAGTTATACTACTCCTGTAACAGAGAGATACATCAAGTTAAACCACTCCTGTAATATAGAGACACATCAAGTTATACCACTCCTGTAACAAAGAGACACATCAAGTTATACTACTCCTGTAACAAAGACACACATCAAGTTAAACTACTCCTGTAACATAGAGACACATCAATTTATACCACTCCTGTAATACAGAGACACATCAAGTTAAACCACTCCTGTAACAAAGACACACATCAAGTTAAACCACTCCTGAAATATAGAGACACACATCAAGTTATACTACTCCTGTAATATACAGACACATCAAGTTATACTACTCCTGTAACAGAGAGACACATCAAGTTATACTACTGTAATATAGAGACAAATCAAGTTATACTACTCCTGTAACATAGACACATCAAGTTATACTACTCCTGTAACATAGACACATCAAGTTATACTACTCCTGTAACATAGACACATCAAGTTATACTACTCCTGTAACATAAAGACACATCAATTTATACCACTCCTGTAACATAGAGACACATCAATGTATACTACTCCTGTAACATAGAAACACATCAAGTTATACTACTCCTGTAACAAAGAGACACATCAAGTCATACTACTCCTGTAACAAAGAGACACATCAAGTTATACTACTCCTGTAACAAAGACACACATCAAGTTATACTACTCCTGTAACAAAGAGACACATCAAGTTATACTACTCCTGTAACAAAGAGACACATCAAGTCATACCACTCCTGTAACATAGAGACACATCAAGTTATACTACTTCTGTAACAAAGAGACACATCAAGCTATACTACTCCTGTAACAAAGAGACAAATCAAGTTATACTACTCCTGTAATATAGAGACACATCAAGTTATACTACTCCTGTAATATAGAGACATCAAGTTATACAACTCCTGTAACATAGAGACACATCAATTTATACTACTCCTGTAACAAAGAGACACATCAAGTCATACCACTCCTGTAACATACAGACACATCAAGTTATACCACTCCTGTAACAAAGAGACACATCAAGTTATACTACTCCCCGTAATATACAGACACATCAAGTTATACTACTCCTGTAATATAGAGACACATCAAGTTATACCACTCCTGTAACATAGAGACACATCAAGTTATACTACTCCTGTAACAGATAGATACATCAAGTTAAACCACTCCTGTAATATAGAGACACATCAAGTTATACCACTCCTGTAACAAAGAGACACATCAAGTTATACTACTCCTGTAACAAAGACACACATCAAGTTAAACTACTCCTGTAACATAGAGACACATCAATTTATACCACTCCTGTAATACAGAGACACATCAAGTTAAACCACTCCTGTAACAAAGACACACATCAAGTTAAACCACTCCTGAAATATAGAGACACACATCAAGTTATACTACTCCTGTAATATACAGACACATCAAGTTATACTACTCCTGTAACAGAGAGACACATCAAGTTATACTACTGTAATATAGAGACAAATCAAGTTATACTACTCCTGTAACATAGACACATCAAGTTATACTACTCCTGTAACATAGACACATCAAGTTATACTACTCCTGTAACATAAAGACACATCAATTTATACCACTCCTGTAACATAGAGACACATCAATGTATACTACTCCTGTAACATAGAAACACATCAAGCTATACTACTCCTGTAACAAAGAGACACATCAAGTCATACTACTCCTGTAACAAAGAGACACATCAAGTTATACTACTCCTGTAACAAAGACACACATCAAGTTATACTACTCCTGTAACAAAGAGACACATCAAGTTATACTACTCCTGTAACAAAGAGACACATCAAGTCATACCACTCCTGTAACATAGAGACACATCAAGTTATACTACTTCTGTAACAAAGAGACACATCAAGCTATACTACTCCTGTAACAAAGAGACAAATCAAGTTATACTACTCCTGTAATATAGAGACACATCAAGTTATACTACTCCTGTAATATAGAGACATCAAGTTATACAACTCCTGTAACATAGAGACACATCAATTTATACTACTCCTGTAACAAAGAGACACATCAAGTCATACCACTCCTGTAACAAAGAGACACATCAAGTTATACCACTCCTGTAACAAAGAGACACATCAAGTTATACTACTCCCGTAATATACAGACACATCAAGTTATACTACTCCTGTAATATAGAGACACATCAAGTTATACCACTCCTGTAATATAGAGACACATCAAGTTATACTACTCCTGTAACAGAGAGATACATCAAGTTAAACCACTCCTGTAATATAGAGACACATCAAGTTATACCACTCCTGTAACAAAGAGACACATCAAGTTATACTACTCCTGTAATATAGAGACACATCAAGTTATACAACTCCTGTAACATAGAGACACATCAACTTATACTACTCCTGTAACAAAGAGACACATCAAGTTATACCACTCCTGTAACAAAGAGACACATCAAGTTATACTACTCCTGTAATATAGACACATCAAGTTATACCACTCCTGAAATATAGAGACACATCAAGTTATACTACTCCTGTAACAAAGAGACACATCAAGTTAAACTACTCCCGTAATATAGAGACACATCAAGTTATACTACTCCCGTAATATAGAGACACATCAAGTTATACAACTCCTGTAACATAGAGACACATCAAGTTATACTACTCCTGTAACAGAGAGACACATCAAGTTAAACCACTCATGTAATATAGAGACACATCAAGTTATACCACTCCTGTAACAAAGAGACACATCAAGTTATACTACTCCTGTAATATAGAGACACATCAAGTTATACAACTCCTGTAACATAGAGACACATCAACTTATACTACTCCTGTAACAGAGAGACACATCAAGTTATACGACTCCTGTAACAAAGAGACACATCAAGTTATACTACTCCTGTAATATAGAGACACATCAAGTTAAACCACTCCTGTAATATAGAGACACATCAAGTTATACCACTCCTGTAACCTGTAATGGATACTTTAGTTCATACAACTCCAGTAACTTACAGAGAAAACAGTTTATATAGATCACTAACTAATTATCAAGATCACTAACTAATTATCAATTAATCATAAACAAATACTCAAGAAGTAAATATCAGAAAAAATACAAAAATGACATTTCACGTCACTGTGGAGAGGTGACACATTTATGCATGGATTACGAATAGAGGCAGTGTTCTGAACTCAGTTATGAAGCAGCGCATGAATAAAGACACATCTTGTGTATTGTGAGTGAGTGAGTGAGTTAAATTTAACGCCACACTCAGCAATATTCCAGCTATATGGGGGCGGTCTGTAAATAATCAAGTCTGGTTGTGTATTGTGTGGGTACATTAGAACTTTATTTCAGCACAATTGTTCATGCAAGTTATTATCGATGACACAATTTTCAAATTGATATACCACTCCTGTAACAGAGACTCATTAATCTAGAGAACTCACCATCTTTCCTCTCCCTCCTCAGTTGATGTCTGAGAACACTCCTATGCTCACAACCTTTCCACCCCCACCAAATGGTATCGACTGCTATACTAACCTTCTCCCCTAAGTCGATGTCTGAAAACACTGTGCCAGATTCTTCCCCTTCAACACTCCATCCAACCTGCAAGAAAACAATGTGAACTAATTGCAGATTTATATCCACTATTCTGCTGTCAGAACATTCATAAACATACCACAATGTCTGAGTTTTTAAATCATCAAATATTTTATATCAAACCAGTTTTTACACTAGGAATAAAAATTTAGGGTCATGGACATGTTTTTGGGAGTCAACTTCAGTTTGGAACTTTCATCAAGACATCAACTTGTCAACAAAAAACAAGGTATTGCATTTATTGGCAGGTCAGGTATTTAATCAGCACTGAGCAGTTAACTGGCAAACATTTAGTTTTAGAAGTTTAGATTATCTGCCCAGTAGCACTGCGTCAACAATGATGCAAGCATCTAAATTCACTGCTTATTTGAAATAATTTGTGCGTCAAATACACAGTTTTTCTGTATCATGGCAAACACTGTCCAACACTGCATAATTAACAATTTGAAGGACTAGTTTATGAAGTAGAACCCTGCCATTGTCGATAACCTTGTTAATAAAGGTGAAAACTTAACTGGCTTCATCCCCAGTTGTAGATGGTCACCAAGGAGCATGCTTACCCTAGGTGAGAAATATGTAGGCTCCACACCCTGGCAGTCAAGGGTCACCAAGGAGCATGCTTACCCTAGGTGAGAAATATGTAGGCTCCACACCCCGGCAGTCAAAGGTCACCAAGGAGCATGCTTACCCTAGGTGAGAAATATGTAGGCTCCACACCCTGGCAGTCAAGGGTCACCAAGGAGCATGCTTACCCTAGGTGAGAAATATGTAGGCTCCACACCCTGGCAGTCAAGGGTCACCAAGGAGCATGCTTACCCTAGGTGAGAAATATGTAGGCTCCACACCCCGGCAGTCAAAGGTCACCAAGGAGCATGCTTACCCTAGGTGAGAAATATGTAGGCTCCACACCCTGGCAGTCAAGGGTCACCAAGGAGCATGCTTACCCTAGGTGAGAAATATGTAGGCTCCACACCCTGGCAGTCAAGGGTCACCAAGGAGCATGCTTACCCTAGGTGAGAAATATGTAGGCTCCACACCCTGGCAGTCAAAGGTCACCAAGGAGCATGCTTACCCTAGGTGAGAAATATGTAGGCTCCACACCCTGGCAGTCAAAGGTCACCAAGGAGCATGCTTACCCTAGGTGAGAAATATGTAGGCTCCACACCCTGGCAGTCAAGGGTCACCAAGGAGCATGCTTACCCTAGGTGAGAAATATGTAGGCTCCACACCCTGGCAGTCAAAGGTCACCAAGGAGCATGCTTACCCTAGGTGAGAAATATGTAGGCTCCACACCCTGGCAGTCAAAGGGTCACCAAGGAGCATGCTTACCCTAGGTGAGAAATATGTAGGCTCCACACCCGGCAGTCAAAGGTCACCAAGGAGCATGCTTACCCTAGGTGAGAAATATGTAGGCTCCACACCCTGGCAGTCAAGGGTCACCAAGGAGCATGCTTACCCTAGGTGAGAAATATGTAGGCTCCACACCCGGCAGTCAAAGGTCACCAAGGAGCATGCTTACCCTAGGTGAGAAATATGTAGGCTCCACACCCCGGCAGTCAAGGGTCACCAAGGAGCATGCTTACCCTAGGTGAGAAATATGTAGGCTCCACACCCTGGCAGTCAAAGGTCACCAAGGAGCATGCTTACCCTAGGTGAGAAATATGTAGGCTCCACATCCCGGCAGTCAAGGGTCACCAAGGAGCATGCTTACCCTAGGTGAGAAATATGTAGGCTCCACATCCCGGCAGTCAAGGGTCACCAAGGAGCATGCTTACCCTAGGTGAGAAATCTGTGGGCTCCACACCCCGGCAGTCAAAGGTCACCACAGACTTGAACTTGCCAGCATCAGCTATTGTGTATGAAGACAATGTGTCCTTCAGTATGTCTGGAAAGATCATGGAGAAACAGTTGGAAAAGAGACATATCTCTTTCAAACAATAACTGAAATGGTTCATCTGACATTTCATCTTGTAGCAGGATCACTAGCACCCATGTTAAAATTGAACTGTAAGTTACACAAATTTACATGTTCACAGTCAAACCCTTGTTCACTAAAATTTCCTGATTGTTTGTTTGTTATTAAATGCCTCACTCATCAATATTCTAGCTTAATGAGTCTGGATCAGATAATCCTGTGATCAACAGAATGAGCATAGATCACACAATTACACAATTAGGATACTATGACATGTGTCAACCAAGTCAGCAAGCCTGACCACCAAATCCATTAAGTCATCTCTTGCGACAAGCATGGGTTGCTGAAGACCAATTCTAACTGGGATCTTCACAGGTCTGTATACTAAGCAGCATGCACCATCCAATATACATGTAGATGAAAACACAATGGTGTATGTATACATTATCATAAAAAATAGAGAAGTGTGCACAGTAGCACATCTGGCTCTGACAAAGCTAAAGCCAGCTTAAACTGGAAACACTTTGATGAACTTTTCTTTAAACTGTAGCATTCCTAAAAATATAGGCAGGCAATTTGCCGCTGTCAGTAGTAAGTTGGTAATACACCAGATAACATTGTATAGTCCATCCCACCGTCCTTGACGGTCTATTTTTGTGAAGGAGGGTCTCTTAAATAAGTATGGCCGGGGGAAATATTTGAAAAAATAAACTTAACTTGGTTTGAATGAAGAGTTCTAGTTTTTGGGACTGGCAGCCAGTCCTTGGACAGACCACATTTAAAAACTATTTTATACACTGCAGACAACCTCCAAAAAGCTGAGAAAAAGGCTCCCTGTTTAGGGTGGAAGGCCCAAACTTCCTGGAGTGATGGGAAGAAGACAGGGATTCCCACCCACTCTGCACCCAGGGAGGTGTTCTGACCACTCTTAGAGGTGGAGGTGCTATGAGGTGGATGACGGAGGATGAGATGGAAGGATTCATATGAGCACCTAACTGTGGGTAGCAGCTACATCTGGTAGGAGAGCGGAGGCACCTGGCAGGTGAGTGGTAGACTTGTATGCTGCTTCCACGGCAGAGGTGTGAAATTGTCTGATGAGGTGCCCTGACGGAAAGGACATCTTGCCCAGGCCACTGAACTTAAGGCATCAACATGATCAATGAAGGTGTCGCATAGTGGACTCAGTTTTAGTCTCAGGTCTAAGCGCAACTGTCAGATTAATACAAGGTGATGAAGCAGGAGAGAAATGGGGAGACATCCTGTGATGAGCTACTTGAATTTTTCTTTTGGGGACTACTTTAAGATAAGTGAGGAAGTCTGTGATGTATAAAGAGATGAACCTTCATGAGGGGAGACAGTTTGACAGTCCTAACAGAGGGAGTGGCTGATTTCATGACTTGCTGCTACCTGGAAGCACAGTGGCTGAGTGGGTTAGGTGGCTGACTTTGTATGCTGGTGATTAGGTGCCTGACTCTGAGGGTGTGGGTTTGAATCCCAGATGGGACTCAGCCCTACAAAGTACTAAAATCTGTACTTTACTGAGAAAGTGTAATCCCAAATATAAAATGTGTTGCAGCTATATCACTGAACACCAACATCTGTCACAACGGAAAAGAAACCAACTGAAGTCTAGACATTTGTATTGTGATGTCACAGTGAACAAATGAACAAGTGAGTAAAAATATATTTCATAAGGCAAGGAAGATAATTTACTCAGTAATATGAAGGAAAGTTGCAACAAATACAAAAATCATTCATATTCATGTTATGGATGGACAGCATAGCAAACAATCTCAAACCAGACTGAAAACTAATTAATAAAGGACTGGTTTGTTGAAAATGAGGTTAGTTATCTTTCACATCTTTTGTGGAAACAAAGAGAACAATGACACATAGGTGGCATGTCTTCCAAGACTAGATGTCACAGAAGTCATGTTGGGTACTTAAGACGCTACTAGATTGTCATTTCATGACAAATGTTGCGTGTTCCATACATCTATTTTGACAGTGATCTGGTAATTCAGTCAGATACAAGGAGGAAACTCAATATTTTACTAGCAGACGTCAGTTGACATTGCCAGTGGAACCTCAAAGTGAATCTTGCAGTTGTGCCAAATTTCACAATACATAACGAAACATACCATTGATACAGAAGATTTACTGGTTATCATAACCCTTTAAAGGATGCAAACAACAAACTTCGATTTCCGTGAACATGCCTTTGCTCATTCTGTGTGGTCTGCTGAATAACTAGGTGTGGAAACTTGATCAGTAGAACCAAGGACAGTGATATAGTGGAGTAACGTGTTGCCCGATGTCTGATTATCAAACTCACAAGTATGATGTGGGTCTACTTCTGCTGCTGTCAGGACCTGGGTGCCGTTCCACTAACCGATCTTAGCCTTACGCCAATCGTAAACCCCTAAAATCCCAATCTTAGCGTTGCGTTAAGATCGGCATACTGTTCCGCTAACCAATCTTACCCAAGTCAATGCTTAAGTTAAGATCCAAAGTCTAAGTTGCTCATGACCAACCTAGGAATTGCTAAAATCAAAATGGTGGCTTTCATATTCTATGTGAAGAAGAGCGAGCATTTCACCATGAACGCCCCCTAAAACTCCCCATGAAATGAATTTGTTTATTTCTGTGATGTAAATAAACACAGCACTGAAGCCTTACACATGTAAGGCCAGTCAGACCACTGTCGTCATGGCAACACAGCCGAGGGAGTCGGTGTAATACATTTGTACAACAATCTTGCAACGTCATGGTTAAGAATAGGGATGGGTCATGAAGTGGACAATGTCCTGAAACAAACAAAAAGATATAAATATGTTTGATTCACATGGGCTTATTTGGTGGGGGATTCTAAAGGCAGGCCGCGTGTTTTTCAAGACCACTGACAGATTCTAGATATGTTATAGAGGATGCCTCATCACGCATTGTTTATTCTGATCGACAAGGTTCAGCCACATATTATATATGCCTGATACCCAGCGTTCACACGCACTTGCACCTGAAACCAAAGTGCTCACTACCCTAATATTTTGCTTGAGTTTTTTTTCTCCACGTTTAAAATTCGTTCCAAAACTACTTCCATCGTCTTCTAGACTATGCAAAGGGAGATAACTCGTGCTTCGCATTTCTCTATCTCTCGCACGAAAGAGTCTTGATCTAAGCTTGGATGATCAGATCATAAGATTGGGACCGGCTACGATCGGCCTAATATCGATTTGTGGAATAGGTGTAACTTTTAGCTAAGATGATTGTAAAATTGGCATAACTTTCTAAGATTGATCTTAGATAAGATCGGTTAGTGGACGGCACCCTGCCTGGTTGTGTGTCTGTCATAAGAACTACACATACAGACTGATGTGTAGGAGACAAGATGGAAGCAGGCCAGGACCTGCCTGGTTGTGTGTCTGTCATAAGAACTACACATTCAGACTGATGTACTAGGAGACGAGATGGAAGCAGGCCAGGACCTGCCTGGTTGTGTGTCTGTCATAAGAACTACACATTCAGACTGATGTACTAGGAGACGAGATGGAAGCAGGCCAGGACCTGCCTGGTTGTGTGTCTGTCATAAGAACTACACATCCAGACTGATGTACTAGGGGACGAGATGGAAGCAGGCCAGGACCTGCCTGGTTGTGTGTCTGTCATAAGAACTACACATTCAGACTGATGTGTAGGAGACGAGATGGAAGCAGGCCAGGACCTGCCTGGTTGTGTGTCTGTCATAAGAACTACACATTCAGACTGATGTACTAGGAGACGAGATGGAAGCAGGCCAGGACCTGCCTGGTTGTGTGTCTGTCATAAGAACTACACATTCAGACTGATGTACTAGGAGACGAGATGGAAGCAGGCCAGGACCTGCCTGGTTGTGTGTCTGTCATAAGAACTACACATTCAGACTGATGTGTAGGAGACGAGATGGAAGCAGGCCAGGACCTGCCTGGTTGTGTGTCTGTCATAAGAACTACACATTCAGACTGATGTACTAGGAGACGAGATGGAAGCAGGCCAGGACCTGCCTGGTTGTGTGTCTGTCATAAGAACTACACATTCAGACTGATGTGTAGGAGACGAGATGGAAGGAGGTGTTGTATTTGTTCTATAAGGAGGGGCTGAAGGTAACGAGGCTGCACTGGATACATCCTCACAGACACACTGCATAACAAAGTAGCCACAAAACTTACCTATGGAATTTTCTCTCTTGCATAACTTGCACCTGAGGACGACACTGGCTGAGCCTCTGCCTCCTGTGAGAGGGGCGCTATCCTGGAACAGACACATACCAGTAGTCACCAGCTGACAGCTTGCTTCACATGCTTCATTGGTAATCACTTTATTACAATCTAGGTTAAAATGTCACTGAACAAAAACAAATGACCAGCAAGCGCTGTCTCAAGAAACAACACTATTTCGTGATTGGTTGATTCTGTCGTGGAACTGAAAACAGAATATCATAGTCAGATTGGATGTGTGATAAATACCTTGTCAACTGGTCAAGCCACAATCATTTGTTTTCAATATCCCTTTGCTTTTATCTGAGGTGATCTTTGGATCTTTTATCAAGGTTGTACTGGATAGATTTGCAAAAACATTTCCCGTAGGAAGGACATACAAACAGAAAGAAAACTTCAAGGAATCCATGAGACAAGAGAGAATAACTGTCATTTCTGTATGGTCAGCATTTCGTGTATACTCACTGTCAAGGTGAGGTAGATAAAGTCGGCAGTCTCTTCCCCACAGTTCAGACATCTTAGCTGAAGGACAATCAAGTAAAGCTGTTAGTAAAGCAAGTAAGTGTAAACCATTTTGATATATCTTTATTACACTCTGTATCGGGCATCCCGGAATACACAGTGCATTCTAATCTGCGTTCCGAATATCTGCTGGCCCACTAGTAATTGTGCTAGTGACATTTGTGGACATTCTCATCAATACATTCTTAATTTTCAAACAACATAGTCATTTAAGCTGTCATATACTGTCAAAGTATGTTGCAATTATATTTAATAGTTTATCAGAAATCCATGCAAAGTAGTAAACAGGGCTTTTCCTTTTCACAGATTATGACTGCTGTACCTGTACAATCATTATTAACAATGCGTGTAACAGTCTGGCTGAGAACAACCACATACCCAACACAGCGTCAGCCCGGGAAAGCAAAATTTCAATATTCCCTATTCCCGGCAAAGCGAAAACCAAACTTGTGCTTAAAGTGCCGCGCAAGCGAATTGTTGTGAAAACATCAGAGTACCATACTTGAGATTAGCGCGCAACCCCAATACTCGATCTCTGAGCCTCTTAACTGAGATGAAGTTTCCTGTTAGCTGAGTAAGCTGAGTTGAGGCCTAACTGAATGGGAGTTGTTTCTTATAAATACAATAAATGAATAAGTCGAGCTCTTTTACATGTCTAACAAAGATCAAACAATTAAGGTAATTAAAGAGCTCTCTGTATTTTTCTTTATCAAAATGGCAAATGCGCATATTTTTTAAAAATAATTATTTTTCATTTTCATGAGGTAACATGGATTACACTTTATGGAGACATCATACTAAACAAAAATTCTAAAAAACACTAAACCATATAAAGATATGTTCTGGGTATGGACGAAAGGGGCAATACCTTATGTTGAAAATGTAATCTGTATAGTTCACACAAGATGAATATTTACTTTGAAATATTCACTCAAAATGTTATACTATCATTGGAGACATGCACATTTTGGTGACTCTACCCTGAACTTTTTACCCTGACTCACACAGATAAATAACAAACCATTAACAATTTCTATGCCTCAGGTACCTACCAAGCCTGTCGCCAAATATAAACATGAAATAAGCAGTTGAAATCAGTCAAAAAGTGTTATTTAATGCGGAGACACATAAAATTACAAATGGTGCACATTTCGTGAGAATAGGTGTTAAATATCGGTGTAGGAAAACCCTCTGAGAAAAGTATTGGAGCTGTGTAGTTGCCGGATGCAAAGCGTCAATGGTTACCATCAATGATGATCCATCAATTTGACTTATAGGTGAGCAGTCTGTGACTCAAACATTTATCATTATTTACTTATTAAATTTCTACCATGACTATGGTATCAGACGACGACTCACATTTCTTTGTTTTCTTATATATCGAGAGTCCCGGGAACTCTTAATTCAGTGTTCACTGTAGCTTGACCGTTCCCACGAAAGCGACACCTAAATTGAGGAGGTTTGGTCCAGATTTCACTTTCCTGGGCCATAACCCCCAACACAAGCATATAGTACTAAGCAGCTAATTACACAGAATTACACAAAATATGTGGCTGAGAAGTAGAGCTTGCACACACACTATGATGAGGGCTTGCAATATGTTATGTCAACAAACCCTCCTGGATAGTGAACTTCATAAGATACTTCATACATAAATTATATCTCCATTCTTCACAATCCTCATAATGACAGGCAAGTCCAGACTGGATAATCAAGAATGCCGGCATTGACCATAGGCTCCATACTTATTGAAGATTACATAAGTAAGCAATGTAATGTCAAACTCTGAAACAAAGCCGGTGCTAACCAGTAACCTGGCAGTCTGGTGTTCTGAGCTAGCTGATTGTTTAATGGCAGCTCCCTTTATCTAGGTTCACAATCAAACTTCCTCTTGGCACTTTTGTAACCACTGGAACAAGGCTATGATTTCATTCCTTTATACCACATACCTTTCAGGCCCATTTCCACCTGTTTACACATGCACCAGGTACTACAGTGGAATAAAGCAGGCTGTGTTATCTTGAATAGTATTTTCAATTTTCCATTTTAAACGATGGGAAGTGCAACAATGACAAATTTTATGGATAGCAACTTCTTTTATTACATGAGTGTTATGTTTCGATACACGTTCTTGTACTGTTGTCAAGCAGTAATGCTCCCTGCTTGACAACAGGATCTGTACCAAAACGTTGCACTCACAAAATGAAAGAAATTGTTGCCCATAAAATTTGTTATTATTGTATTTCACTGTTTCCATGAACTTATATTTCTTACTGCCTAAATGATTTGCAGTCAGTTCTCCAAATCCTTCCACTTTTCCTCAAATATTACAGAACATAAGGATTAGAGTTTCTTCATAATGAATATAATCTCTTCTGTCCTGGGTAGTTCTAAACATGCATGTTTTCACCTCCTCCTTGATGTCATTGCTGACATTACTAACACATGGCCTTCATCACATTTACAGCTTTTGTGTTAGCAGAACAACTGATCAACGATCCCATCACTGTCACAGACAGCAAATTCAGTACCTCCAGTACTGTTCTGCATGTCTCATAGAAGGTTTTCATAGATGGATGCTACTGAACTGACCTTTTCATTCATACATTTCATGTTTTTTCCACATGAACAATTTGTCCACAATCACTAGTGACATATTTAGAATTTCACTATCACTTTGAGTGAGTTCAGTGAAGTATGAACTTTCACAGAGTGAAAAAGAGAGTAATTTATTTCCCCAAAAGGACAGATGACATGAGCAACATGACAAATATATTCAAATAATGTCATCATTAGATGCAAAAGTTCTGTCAAGAACTATCTGAGTAAGTCGGTCACAATGACAGCACTCGTTACATTTACAGGGATATTCCCAAATAAAGGCTTCCAAAGGGCATCTGCTGTTTTTTGGTCAGTTTTAGTTGAAGAAATTAATGAACATGTGCCCTTTCATATATGCATATATATATGTATATAAATATTGTCTCAAGGTTATGTCCGCAGTCTTTACAGATAGTAGCCCAGTCTCATGTTACATTCAGTTGCGTCCGCTGGCAATCATCTTACTGTAGCTGATGAGACCAAGGTGGCAGTGATAGACTGCTGGGTAGAAGCCATAGCTCAGTGCCCCTTCAGCAAACCTGTGACAATTATTACAACTATTAATCATCAGTAATCATTGTCCGGGCATTGGAAAGTGATCATAAAGATGCTTCAAACAGATACTGAGGTAAATTTGTTGATTGCTGTAGACTGTCATTGTCAGGGCAGACAAGGAACAAGTCAATACTATGATTGTCCTGATGTCTATTTCTTCATCTGGATGGGTCCAAAGGAAGTGTCAAACATGCTGTCAAACTTTGTGACTTTTCCTGGTGTTTGCTAAAATGCTCATTTCAAGATAAATGTGTCTGTCTCAACAGAAACAATGCTTCTATATTTATTCATGCTGGGGAATTCCCAGGGATTTTCCCAGCAATTTGGAAGTAGTTTGTCAGTGTTAACTTCATTTACTCAACTAAGTCCTGTGAAAAAAATGTATGAATGTCAAAATGTGTCATACATATACATATCCCAAAGAGAGCTGAATTCGACTTTCTGGTGATTTCGACGATTGCATTGCTCGCGCTATATTGGGGAAGTTCGTGTACGATCAGAGTACACAAGCAGTTTCATCGGCAGGGTGGATGAAGTTTTATTGACAACGGATATCCGGAAGTTAAGTTACATAAAAAGCAAACAAACATCCATATTATTTACCCAAGATCGTTAATACCACGATCAATAAAATCAATTGCCTGTATAACATAAAATAGCAAGCGAAATTTCAGTAAGAACAGTCGTCTGCTAGTGACCTGCAATATGTAAATAGGAAGCCTCATGATCACAACACTCCCTCGCAGTGTGGAGCGAAAAGTATGGCTCATCGTCGAAAACCCATACAAAATACCCGGATGTGGAGATCGAGCGCCAACAGTTTCGCCGTTACGATGTCATGAACGCTATTTTTGTAGGGACCACTTGATATTTTTTCGTGAAATAGATGAATATATCCTTTATCACTCAAGGTTAGTGAAATACAAACTTTACATGATAGTAAGATAAAACTTAAGTTTTTGACTTATATCGTCGAAAACCCCTGACACCGGGATATAGTTTGGCAGTCATGAGACCAGCTGATCTAGAGCAAAACCTGTGTAACGTGTAAACATGTGTAAACATTATTACACTGTGACCACTCTATACATCCATCGAACAAGTGTTTCACATCGATGGTCCCTGTTAATGGCACGAGAAGAGACTTTGATGTCTCATCAAGGCATGCTGGATTGGCAAATGGTGCCTATTCAAGTCAAGCTGTGTTTGATAAAAAAGCCGATCTTTCATAGCCCTACAGCACAGTAAAAGGCATGCACAACGATAAAGCATGATATATATTTAAATGTGAACGTAGCTCATATTGAATTTCACTGTGAAGCTTTACCTAAAACCTTGATGTTTGATCTAAAGTGGTCCCCAACCCTGAGGATCGTGAAGGGGTGTTTGATCGCAAGGGTTACACTAACTTACCGGCTTACAGCTAAGTGGAATGATCTCAAACGGGAGATAGATCGGAGAGCGGATCCAAGGGACAATACTAAATATGTGTAACCTACCCTCACCCTTATACTTGTAACTTACCCAAACGGGGCGAATCTTGTCACCCATTGATGTGCTCACGAAAACGGTAAACGTCAACAAAGTTACCTTCAAATACCATCGGAAATCCTCGTCTACGGCTTTCAAGTTGGTGACATTTTCAAACTGGGCACTGAACTGGAGGGAAATTTTCTGTTGAAGAAGAGTTTAAAATATAAAAGTTTGAAAACTTAACTTAAGTGAGTTATTTGAATATGACTGTGGACTTATTGTGCTTGGATGACTTACCACCATTTTGAATACACGATAAGGGGAGACAATTCGGACTGTGTTGTCACAGTAGTAGAGCAACTTGTTCAAACATAGATTCTGCAGCAAAAAATCTGGTTCAAACGTATAAACGTGTTAGAAAGATATGGTAGGCTTTTCATTTGTACCACTTTTACTTGAACTGTTCTGATAATTTACACAATAACAATAAAATGTTCTACACGTTACAAAATATTTTGTATCATAAAATTTGCTCGAAGTATTTGTTGTAGCAGAGAACAGAATCAGTCTACTTTTCCCGTAGTTCTTCGACGCGGGACCGACAACGCTAACTCGTTGTTTTCACAAGCGTTTTCGTTGTATACGTACATATGTAAAATATGATTCACTTAGGCAATATATAAAATGTCTAGATATTTTACTAACTGACTGAAATATCTGTCCCTATTATCTAAACGATTTACTCAAAGGCACAACATCACAATAAACTAATGATACAAGGATTACACATTTTACACTCTGACAGTAACATACTCCCGATTTGACAGGCAAGCAAAATGTTCAAGTGAAATCGATAGTTTTTGTTACAAGCCTAAATAATGTAATTGAAATTCGCACAATATGAAGCAAAGAACTTACGGAAAATTCGTCACGCTTCTTATCGAAACGAAACACTGAGATACCCCAAATGGATATCCAAGACGAAACTGTATTTTATCTTTGTTGATCAACATGAGGATATTCTCTCAACTGTCCACGTGGATGGCGCAGCATAGCTAGATGGCGAACCATCGAACTTTCTAGTCTGGGAAGAAAAACAATAGGCTATCAAAGGCAACAATATTAGTCCCGGTGAATTGTCGGAGATAGTACCCCTTAACGGCGTTCGGCCCAAACACGATAATGTTTCTAGAACTGTTTGTGTGATAGAAAACACCTTCATCTTACACATTTGTTTGTATTATCATCTGATTGATCTGTCTGTATCACGAGAAAAACACCTTCACTTAGGATCTGTTGGTATTATAAACAATACACCTTCATATTTAATGGTTGTTTGTATTATCAAGTAAACCCATTGATTTACATGTATTTGTATTATCTAGAAAACACGTCCTTCTTTTAGATATGTTGTATTTTAAAGAAAACATCTTCATGTTATTGAAGAATACTCCGTTCGATTAGATCTGTTGTAGTATTTTAAAGAAACATCACATTGAAGGTCTGTTTGTATTATCAAGAAAATACACTCTTCTTATAGCGCTATTGTATAAAAAAAACAAACCTTCATAATATAGGTGTGCTTATATTAATGATGTATCTGACAGATCAATTCTTACTATCAGCAGAACCTTCTTTCAGCTCTTTGATATGTTTGTATCGGGGATTTACCTTCACAATATAGATGACATACACTAATACAAATAAACACTAAACAGACGATGACGTGAGTATTACAAACACTAAAGTACAGCAGCATAAAAGCTCGTTAAAGTGTATATCGATGTTTTCTGTTGGAATGCAACCTTTGAAAGCCAGTGCCACGCATGAGCAGTTAGGTCCGGTGAGATGCAGCAGTGGACTGTGTCCTGTTTCATTTGTTGAGGGTAAATATCACATGACTTATTTACATGCATGGAATTAGTGCTATGTACATGGCGTCGGTCATCAATACATGGTCAACAACGTCACAAAGCGAGTGAAACACGGGTGGATCAGTACATAACATATCATTCTCAGAGTGGGTGCTCGTGTTTGTCTGTCTCTGAGTGTATGGGTGTATATGTGAGTGCGTGCGCACGCGCGAAACTGGTCACAAAGTGATCACTGAATCATCTGTAAATGTCTGAACTTTACGGACGTTTAAGCTTGTTTTCAAAAAGTGAGCTGGACATTATGTCACCAGACCCACTGTGATAAAATGCAACCATACATAGGGACACACGGTCGGCAG
Source organism: Haliotis rubra (assembly GCF_003918875.1). Taxonomy (NCBI): domain Eukaryota; kingdom Metazoa; phylum Mollusca; class Gastropoda; order Lepetellida; family Haliotidae; genus Haliotis; species Haliotis rubra. The sequence continues at coordinate 46,232 of NW_025767628.1, forward strand.
TTTGGAAATGGCCGTCTCATCCGTTGTCAGCTATCTCTCATGAATTATTGGCACTGCCGACCAACAAACAATAGACGCCTGAATAAGTTGCGCTTGTATTGATTCCTACACAGTGTAGCCCAAACCTGCCGGCCTCAAGTACGTAGGTCATTGTTCATGTATTAGGTTTTACTCTCTACCAGGATAAAGACCAGACTCATTCAGAAAAGACTTATTGCCTTCTATCACATGTTCAGTAATTTCAGATGAAGAGTAAGTTTATGTTATTCGTTATACAACTATATTACCTATAGGCAAGCAATATCACGAAGACTGGCAAAATGTATTTTCTCAACAAGTTTCTAAATTTATGACGGCGGTCTGCAAAAAATCGAATCTGAAGCAGACATCATTGATTTGCGCAACGGGTATCCGATGATTTGTGTCAACGATCCCATGAGTCGCCTCTTACGACAATCATGGATTGCTGAAGATCCATATATATAGTGTATAGGTTATCGATCCTGAGTCGTCGGCAATTACGTTTGAACCACTAGCCTGTCCCAACACTTAAACCACTAGCCTGTCCCTACACTTGAACCACTAGTCCGTCCCTACACTTGAACCACTAGCCTGTCCATACACTTGAACCACTAGCCTGTCCCAACACTTGAACCACTAGCCTCTCCCTACACTTGAACCACTAGCCAGTCCATACACTTGAACCACTAGCCTGTCCATGCACTTGAACCACTAGCCTGTCCCCACACTTGAACCACTAGCCTGTCCCAACACTTGAACCACTAGCCTGTCCCTACACTTGAACCACTAGCCTGTCCCTACACTTGAACCACTAGCCTGTCCCAAACCTTGAACCACTAGTCTGTCCCTACACTTGAACCACTAGCCTGTCCCTACACTTGAACCACTAGCCTGTCCCCACACTTGAACCACTAGCCTGTCCCAACACTTGAACCACTAGCCTGTCCCAACACTTGAACCACAAGCCTGTCCCTACACTTGAACCACTAGCCTGTCCCTACACTTGAACCACTAGCTGGTCCCTACACTTGAACCACTAGCTGGTCCCTACACTTGAACCACTAGCCTGTCCCTACACTTGAACCACTAGCCTGTCCATACACTTGAACCACAAGCCTGCCCCAACACTTGAACCAGTAGCCTGTCCCAACACTTGAACCACTAGCCTGTCCATACACTTGAACCACTAGCTGGTCCCTACACTTGAACCACTAGCCGGTCCCTACACTTGAACCACTAGCCTGTCCCTACACTTGAACCACTAGCCTGTCCCTACACTTGAACCACAAGCCTGTCCATACACTTGAACCACAAGCCTGTCCCTACACTTGAACCACTAGCCTGTCCCTACACTTGAACCACTAGCCTGTCCATACACTTGAACCACAAGCCTGCCCCAACACTTGAACCAGTAGTCTGTCCTAACACTTGAACCACTAGCCTGTCCCTACACTTGAACCACTAGCTGGTCCCTACACTTGAACCAGTAGCCTGTCCCAACACTTGAACCACTAGCCTGTCCCTAGACTTGAACCACTAGCCTGTCCCCACACTTGAACCACTAGCCTGTCCCTACACTTGAACCACTAGCCTGTCCATACACTTGAACCACTAGCCAGTCCCTACACTTGAACCACTAGCTGGTCCCTACACTTAAACCACTAGCCTGTCCCTACACTTGAACCACTAGCTGGTCCCTACACTTGAACCACTAGCCTGTCCCTACACTTGAACCACTAGCTGGTCCCTACACTTGAACCACTAGCCGGTCCCAACACTTGAACCACTAGCCTGTCCCAACACTTGAACCACCAGCCTGTCCCAACACTTGAACCACTAGCCTGTCCCTACACTTGAACCACTAGCCTGCCCCAACACTTGAACCACTAGCCTGTCCCAACACTTGAACCACTAGCCTGTCCCAACACTTGAACCACTAGCCTGTCCCAACACTTGAACCACAAGCCTGCCCCTACACTTGAACCACTAGCCTGTCCCAACACTTGAACCACTAGCCTGTCCCTACACTTGAACCAGTAGCCTGTCCCAACACTTGAACCACAAGCCTGCTCCCCAACAACACTTGAACCACTAGCCTGTCCCTACACTTGAACCACTAGCCTGTCCCAACACTTGAACCACTAGCCTGTCCATACACTTGAACCACTAGCCTGTCCCCACACTTGAAGCACTAGCCTGTCCCAACACTTGAACCACTAGCCTGTCTCAACACTTGAACCACTAGCCTGTCCGAACACTTGAACCACTAGCCTGTCCCTACACTTGAACCACTAGCTGGTCCCTACACTTGAACCACTAGCCGGTCCCTACACTTCAACCACTAGCCTGTCCCTATACTTCAACCACTAGCCTGTCTATACACTTGAACCGCAAGCCTGTCCCAAACCTTGAACCACTAGTCTGTCCCTACACTTGAACCACTAGCCTGTCCCAAACCTTGAACCACTAGTCTGTCCCTACACTTGAACCACTAGCCTGTCCATACACTTGAACCACTAGCCTGTCCCCACACTTGAACCACTAGCCTGTCCCAACACTTGAACCACTAGCCTGTCCCAACACTTGAACCACTAGCCTGTCCCTACACTTGAACCACTAGCCTGTCCCTACACTTGAACCACAAGCCTGTCCATACACTTGAACCACAAGCCTGTCCCTACACTTGAACCACTAGCCTGTCCCTACACTTGAACCACTAGCCTGTCCATACACTTGAACCACAAGCCTGCCCCAACACTTGAACCAGTAGTCTGTCCCAACACTTGAACCACTAGCCTGTCCCTACACTTGAACCACTAGCTGGTCCCTACACTTGAACCAGTAGCCTGTCCCAACACTTGAACCACTAGCCTGTCCCAACACTTGAACCACTAGCCTGTCCCTAGACTTGAACCACTAGCCTGTCCCCACACTTGAACCACTAGCCTGTCCCTACACTTGAACCACTAGCCTGTCCATACACTTGAACCACTAGCCAGTCCCTACACTTGAACCACTAGCTGGTCCCTACACTTAAACCACTAGCCTGTCCTACACTTCTGAACCACTAGCTGGTCCCTACACTTGAACCACTAGCCTGTCCCTACACTTGAACCACTAGCTGGTCCCTACACTTGAACCACTAGCCGGTCCCAACACTTGAACCACTAGCCTGTCCCAACACTTGAACCACCAGCCTGTCCCAACACTTGAACCACTAGCCTGTCCCTACACTTGAACCACTAGCCTGCCCCAACACTTGAACCACTAGCCTGTCCCAACACTTGAACCACTAGCCTGTCCCAACACTTGAACCACTAGCCTGTCCCAACACTTGAACCACAAGCCTGCCCCTACACTTGAACCACTAGCCTGTCCCAACACTTGAACCACTAGCCTGTCCCTACACTTGAACCAGTAGCCTGTCCCAACACTTGAACCACAAGCCTGCCCCAACACTTGAACCACTAGCCTGTCCCTACACTTGAACCACTAGCCTGTCCCAACACTTGAACCACTAGCCTGTCCCTACACTTGAACCACTAGCCTGTCCCAAACCTTGAACCACTAGTCTGTCCCTAAACTTGAACCACTAGCCTGTCCCTACACTTGAACCACTAGCCTGTCCATACACTTGAACCACTAGCCTGTCCCCACACTTGAAGCACTAGCCTGTCCCAACACTTGAACCACTAGCCTGTCTCAACACTTGAACCACTAGCCTGTCCGAACACTTGAACCACTAGCCTGTCCCTACACTTGAACCACTAGCTGGTCCCTACACTTGAACCACTAGCCGGTCCCTACACTTCAACCACTAGCCTGTCCCTATACTTCAACCACTAGCCTGTCTATACACTTGAACCGCAAGCCTGTCCCAAACCTTGAACCACTAGTCTGTCCCTACACTTGAACCACTAGCCTGTCCCAAACCTTGAACCACTAGTCTGTCCCTACACTTGAACCACTAGCCTGTCCATACACTTGAACCACTAGCCTGTCCCCACACTTGAACCACTAGCCTGTCCCAACACTTCTGAACCACTAGCCTGTCCCAACACTTGAACCACTAGCCTGTCCCTACACTTGAACCACTAGCCTGTCCCTACACTTGAACCACTAGCTGGTCCCTACACTTGAACCACTAGCTGGTCCCTACACTTGAACCACTAGCCTGTCCCTACACTTGAACCACTAGCCTGTCCCTACACTTGAACCACTAGCTTGTCCCAACACTTGAACCACTAGCCTGTCCCTACACTTGAACCACTAGCTGGTCCCTACACTTGAACCACTAGCCGGTCCCTACACTTGAACCACTAGCCTGTCCCTACACTTCAACCACTAGCCTGTCCCTACACTTCAACCACAAGCCTGTCCCTACACTTGAACCACAAGCCTGTCCCAACACTTGAACCAGTAGCCTGTCCCAACACTTGAACCACTAGCCTGTCCCTACACTTGAACCACTAGCCTGTCCCTACACTTGAACCACTAGCCTGTCCCAACACTTGAACCACTAGCCTGTCCATACACTTGAACCACTAGCCTGTCCCTACACTTGAACCACTAGCCTGTCCCTACACTTGAACCACTAGCTGGTCCCTACACTTGAACCACTAGCCTGTCCCTACACTTGAACCACTAGCTGGTCCCTACACTTGAACCACTAGCTGGTCCCTACACTTGAACCACTAGCCTGTCCCTACACTTGAACCACTAGCCTGTCCCAACACTTAAACCACTAGCCTGTCCCAACACTTGAACCTCTAGCCTGTCCCTACACTTGAACCACTAGCCTGCCCCAACACTTGAACCACTAACCTGTCCCAACACTTGAACCACTAGCCTGTCCCAACACTTGAACCACTAGCCTGTCCCAACACTTGAACCACAAGCCTGCCCCTACACTTGAACCACTAGCCTGTCCCAACACTTGAACCACTAGCCTGTCCCTACACTTGAACCACTAGCCGGTCCCAACACTTGAACCACAATCGGTCCCTACACTTGAACCATTAGCCTGTCCCTACACTTGAACCACTAGCTGGTCCCTACACTTGAACCACTAGCCGGTCCCTACACTTGAACCACTAGCCTGTCCCTACACTTCAACCACTAGCCTGTCCCTACACTTCAACCACAAGCCTGTCCCTACACTTCAACCACAAGCCTGTCCCAACACTTGAACCACTAGCCTGTCCCTACACTTGAACCACTAGCCTGTCCCTACACTTGAACCACTAGCCTGTCCCAACACTTGAACCACTAGCCTGTCCCTACACTTGAACCACTAGCCTGTCCCTACACTTGAACCACTAGCCTGTCCCTACACACTTGAACCACTAGCTGGTCCCTACACTTGAACCACTAGCCTGTCCCTACACTTGAACCACTAGCTGGTCCCTACACTTGAACCACTAGCTGGTCCCTACACTTGAACCACTAGCCGGTCCCTACACTTGAACCAGTAGCCTGTCCCAACACTTAAACCACTAGCCTGTCCCAACACTTGAACCTCTAGCCTGTCCCTACACTTGAACCACTAGCCTGCCCCAACACTTGAACCACTAACCTGTCCCAACACTTGAACCACTAGCCTGTCCCAACACTTGAACCACAAGCCTGCCCCTACACTTGAACCACTAGCCTGTCCCAACACTTGAACCACTAGCCTGCCCCTACACTTGAACCACTAGCCGGTCCCAACACTTGAACCACAATCGGTCCCTACACTTGAACCATTAGCCTGTCCCAACACTTGAACCACTAGCCGGTCCCAACACTTGAACCACTAGCTGGTCCCTACACTTGAACCACAAGCCTGTCCCTACACTTGAACCACAAGCCCGTCCCTACACTTGAACCACTAGCCTGTCCCTACACTTGAACCACTAGCCTGTCCCTACACTTGAACCACTAGCCTGTCCCAACACTTGAACCACTAGCCTGTCCCTACACTTGAACCACTAGCCTGTCCCTACACTTGAACCACTAGCCTGTCCCTCCACTTGAACCACAATAGCCTGTCCCTACACTTGAACCACTAGCCTGTCCCAACACTTGAACCACTAGCCTGTCCCAACACTTGAACCACTAGCCTGCCCCAACACTTGAACCACTAGCCTGTCCCTACACTTGAACCACTAGCCTGTCCCTACACTTGAACCACTAGCCGGTCCCTACACTTGAACCACTAGCCTGTCCCTACACTTGAACCACTAGCCTGTCCCTACACTTCAACCACAAGCCTGTCCCTACACTTCAACCACAAGCCTGTCCCAACACTTGAACCACTAGCCTGTCCCTACACTTGAACCACTAGCCTGTCCCTACACTTGAACCACTAGCCTGTCCCAACACTTGAACCACTAGCCTGTCCCTACACTTGAACCACTAGCCTGTCCCTACACTTGAACCACTAGCCTGTCCCTACACTTGAACCACTAGCTGGTCCCTACACTTGAACCACTAGCCTGTCCCTACACTTGAACCACTAGCTGGTCCCTACACTTGAACCACTAGCTGGTCCCTACACTTGAACCACTAGCCGGTCCCTACACTTGAACCAGTAGCCTGTCCCAACACTTAAACCACTAGCCTGTCCCAACACTTGAACCTCTAGCCTGTCCCTACACTTGAACCACTAGCCTGCCCCAACACTTGAACCACTAACCTGTCCCAACACTTGGACCACTAGCCTGTCCCAACACTTGAACCACAAGCCTGCCCCTACACTTGAACCACTAGCCTGTCCCAACACTTGAACCACTAGCCTGCCCCTACACTTGAACCACTAGCCGGTCCCAACACTTGAACCACAATCGGTCCCTACACTTGAACCATTAGCCTGTCCCTACACTTGAACCACTAGCCGGTCCCAACACTTGAACCACTAGCTGGTCCCTACACTTGAACCACAAGCCTGTCCCTACACTTGAACCACAAGCCCGTCCCTACACTTGAACCACTAGCCTGTCCCTACACTTGAACCACTAGCCTGTCCCTACACTTGAACCACTAGCCTGTCCCAACACTTGAACCACTAGCCTGTCCCTACACTTGAACCACTAGCCTGTCCCTACACTTGAACCACTAGCCTGTCCCTCCACTTGAACCACAATAGCCTGTCCCTACACTTGAACCACTAGCCTGTCCCAACACTTGAACCACTAGCCTGTCCCAACACTTGAACCACTAGCCTGCCCCAACACTTGAACCACTAGCCTGTCCCTACACTTGAACCACTAGCCTGTCCCTACACTTGAACCAGTAGCCTGTCCCATCACTTGAACCACTAGCCTGTCCCTACACTTGAACCACTAGCCTGTCCCTACACTTGAACCACTAGCCTGTCCCTACACTTGAACCACAATAGCCTGTCCCTACACTTGAACCACTAGCCTGTCCCAACACTTGAACCACTAGCCTGTCCCTACACTTGAACCACAATAGCCTGTCCCTACACTTGAACCACTAGCCTGTCCCTACACTTGCTCCATTAGCCCACCTCAACGTTCGCAACACCAGCTTGTCCTAACGCTTGAACCATTTGCCTGCCCTAACATTTGAACCACGAGCATGTCCCTACGTTAAACCACTAGTCTGCCCCAGTGTGTGACCCATTAGCTAGCCTGGTTATAGCCCGGGAAAGCCACATTTAAGAAAAATAAAGTTGAAAATGGCGTGGCTCAACCGGCAATAGGCATGGTTGGGTGATCGTATGAATGTGGATCTGGCAGCAAAGCGCTGTTAGCTAATCCATGTTACCGTAAATAATGGTATCAAATATTGAAATATTCATTATGTAAAATCTACAAATCCAGTTAATTGAGAAACGTCCAGATCACGCAAACTAGCTGCCTCACGTAGGTACTCAAACACCTTTTACGAATTATTTATGATTTTACAACCAATTATTTCTTTGAAGCATTTTAACTTTTGGGAGAGTCAAAGGCATTTATTGCACAAATATACATATACAACCACATATCTGATGCCTTACAACTCTTTCCATTTCATAGCTGTTTTTAGCAACATTTATGACTAAATTTTCCAAAGTCAGTAGTTGCGGTAATGACATTTTGATTTAAAGTTGAAACGTCACAATAAAATTTTATGGAAAATTCTTGTCCAAACTTCTTTGCTAATGCAATATATCAATCAAGGTAGTTTACATGAAGACACTAAATACAATTAAAATTTTGGTGTCCGCCCGGGAAAGCCACATTTAAAAAATACCAATTGCCGCTAAAGCCACATTTCAAGTGCAAACCTCAGTGCCGCGAATCGCCGCGAAAACCACAATGAGTAAGGGAACCACTAGCCAGACTCATTGCATGATCTACTAGCATACCTCAACGCTTGAACCACTAGCAAGATCCATTGCATGATCTACTATCATACCCCAACGCTTGAACCACTAGCCAGATCCATTGCATGATCTACTAGCATACCTCAAAGCTTGAACCACTAGCCAGATCCATTGCATGATCTACTAGCATACCTCAACGCTTGAACCACTAGTCTGCTCCATCGCATGATCTACTAGCATACCTCAAAGCTTGAACCACTAGCCTGCCCCATCGCATGATCCACTAGCATACCTCAACGCTTGAACCACTAGTCAGATCCATTGCATGATCTACTAGCATACCTCAACGCTTGAACCACTAGCCAGACTCATTGCATGATCTACTAGCATACCTCAACGCTTGAACCACTAGCCAGATCCACTGCATGATCTACTAGCATACCTCAACGCTTGAACCACTAGTCTGCCCCATCGCATGATCTACTAGCATACCTCAAAGCTTGAACCACTAGCCTAGCCCCACCGCTTCTTGTTCAGTGGATTCAATAAATAAATGAAAAATAGAGATTTGAAATATCCGAACTCTGAGATATGTTAAAAAGAATGCCGAATTTAAGGAACCGACCACACACCGATTAACATGTGTGACATCCTCCGATTATAAAAATAGGATGTGCCTCGAAGGCCTGTTTAATCGGGATATACGTCTCTTCGGTCGATAGGTCTCTTGTGGCGAGAGATTCCTTGTGTGGAGGCTGGAGCGTTGATGAATTAATACCTCTGTCGGCTGTCAATCACTCAGCTACCTGGATACTGACAACAACCCGACAAAACACCTGAAGGTAAGCATCCTTCTTTTCACAGTCTTTAGGTTTTAATGTTTTTGTTTGTCACAGAATTCATACATTGGCTGTGTTTTCTTTTGTAGAAGTGTTTCCAGGTGAAGGCAGGAGATATTCATGTTATTTGCCGAAGGCGCTCTCAACATAACGTTATCGAGTACATGACAAAACATATACATTTGTGTCCTACTTTAATTATTAAATTATCACACGAAATACAGGTTACAACATGTTGTGGATACCTCCCAAAATAAAATTATTTAAAAGAAACACAGCAGAATATTTTGTTTGCAGGACAGGGGGATTAGAGGACAAGGAGGGGCACATTCGTGGATGGTCCATATATAGTAAGGACATATATAGGCGAGAGGTGGGGGTGGCAGATGGTCCATGGTAAGGACATATGTAGACGAGAGGTGGGGTGGAATAAGGTCCATGTTAGAGGACATATAGCGGGGACAAGATGGTCTATAGTACAGGCCACATAGAGCGCTTAGCCTGGCATAATGTCGCAATCACACATTCACATGCATTATTAGCTTCTTTATTGTGACTCGTCTAATTACAACAACGTCGAACTCTGTAAGATGCGCTTTGCTGCACTGCTGGGGCCCTTCTAACGGGAAACTATATTTCCACGGGAACTTCCATGAAGCCAGCTGATTAATAATGTTCCTGTCCCCTGAGACTTTATTCAGTACTTGAACATACACCTGGGAACAAAGGCTCGTTTCAACCACCTAGCTTGCTCTGAATAATGAATTATCGTTGATGAGAAACAGGACACTTTATCTCATTTTATAGCAACCTGAACCGTTCATGTACAATGTTCCTAATAGACTCCTGTCATACACATGGGATGTGGTGCGTGATGCTTGGACTGACAAAATGGGGTTGCCGTGTTTGGTTCTGTTTTATTTTATTTTGAAAGGTTTTATTAAATTTGAATATACATTGATGTTGCACTCAATGAATCGTTTAAATTTAAGTGTGTATACGTTCGTTTCCAAGGAGACAATATCACGTGACCGAAATTGATTCACCGGTAATTGATTTCAGAAGGGCTGAAATCTCACCACAGAACAAACTTCAATAGGTGCATTTTGTGTATAACTGATTTAGATCACCAGAATATTCAAATTGACTCTCAAATAATCGAAATGTGTGTATGTAACCTGCTGATTACTCGTAATCGATCTCACCCCAAACAATAGCCGCCCACTGCAGCTCATTTTGTTGCGATATCCCTCGCTATTAGTTCTCTTAGTTACAAGGCCAATGATGACGTTACCATGACTACTGCCAAACGCCAACGCCCCGCGAGAGCTTCCGGCGCTTCAACAACTGCATATCATGATGAAGCGCAATGTCGTTGACAGAACGTCGCGATCTTACTACGACCGAAGTGTATGGATAGGTATGCTGATTACCATCGGCACATCTGGGAGTGGCGATGATCCGTGTCCACTCGCGGGTAGCCAATCAATGTTGACCAATAGATGCGGCTGAACATATAGGATAGCGGTGTCCTCCCATTTGTGAGACACATTAATTAATGGTTCAGTGCACACAGGTGGTGCTTCCCCATCCCTACGATGAAAGTGGGAACAGCCCTGTTGCTGAAGAGTACCCGCAGGAGGCATAGTTCATTAATGAGTTAATTAACACAGAAGACATTGTTCTTTGAAGAGCATTTATTGTTTTCAATAGATACTGAAATACTGAAAAATATTATCGTGAACTGGTGATATATTCTACTTGTTGAAGGCCTGCCATAATGGTGATCGGAAAGAGCAGTCAAAGGTTGGATTAATTATAGTTACAACAGTTATTGCTGGATTTTTCAAACACGTAAATCTGAGTAGGTAAATTAGATAGCGGTGTGAAATACAATATCACTGACCTGTCCAAAGCAGTGGATATGTGAGTCCAAACGTATGCGCGTGCGTGTGTGTATACTTCAATGCTCTGTTGGTCAGATTATACACGCGGTTACACGCCACAACTCCAACATGTAAAGTCAGAATTTGCACGTTCACGTAGCCTGGATACTGCTACTGCTACCAACATATAGATAGATAGATAGATAGATAGATATATAGATATATATATTATATATAGATAGATAGATAGATAGATAGATAGATAGATAGATAGATAGATAGATAGATAGATAGATAGATAGATAGATAGATAGATAGATAGATAGATAGATATATATATATATAGATATATATATATAGATATATTATATCTGTACTAAGGATCTTCAGACTTTTTTTTTTTGTGTGTGTGTGTAGGTTTTATTGTAACGCTATATAGCCGAGGCACTGTTACAACAAGTACGGCTATAAAAGAAACTTCCACATCCACAAGTTTGTACACCATCAACTATCAAGGATTTGGTAACACTATCCAAGCAGTGGTAGCGTGCATACGAGTATTGGCAAGTAGTTATGGAATTCACAGAAGGCCAAATCAGTGGTCTGAGGTCTCCTTCCCAGTGTTGTCAGCTATGCAGATGGCATATATCCGAACAACAAATGGTGTGAATGTCCACTAGTCAGTCATCCATTGTGAGAGGGACATCACAGCTGAGATCGTCCCTAAGTTATTCATGACGTGTCCCTGTGGAGATGTACCACCCTATAAACTGCCCCATTACAGCGGTAGACATATGTTGTCTTTACAACCGCCCTGGGGTAATTAGACAAGAGCAATGCTATATAGATGTTGTACCCGCTGTGCGTTATGTCGGTGTCGTCGCATTAGGTATTATGGCTGATTAAGTGCTTTATTCTCACTGGATATCTGAAAAGGATTAATCCGCTACCAATGTTTTAATTTGGAAGTCCGACTACTGGTAGAATGTTTTGTGTACCCTTCAAGTAAACTGGTGTAAACTGACAGGGCTCCAACGGCCGAAAGACTGACAGGGCTAAACCCCACAAAAGTTCAAGAATCTGTTCTGTGATGAGAAAGTGTAATCTAGAATATACTATGCATGTTACATTTGTCTACTTTGTAACTGGCAATCTGTAATCATAACATTCACACAGTTTCGCGTAGTTGCTTGTATAGCTATATACACTAGTTTGGTACTGCGCCCCTAGACATGCCCAACCTTGTCCTACTGTAATGCATGACAAGCTATGTGCTCGCGGTATGTTTACCAATGTAACAACTTTGTACATGATCTATATGTAGCTACAACTCCAGCATTGGCTGGATGCCAATGTTAACGCGTGCATTTCTTCATTACAAGTCTCTCTTGAAATTATCAACCACACAGGGAGTTACTCCCACGGTATCTTTCCTTGAAGATTCAAGTTCATGTTAAATCGTCCACGTGTACCTTAATTGTTAACAGGTGTTATATGACATGTAAACTGCTTTCAACAACGTCGTGTTAAATAACATTACCAAATGTTACGTTTTTCTTACACGAGCTGATCACATACATGACTTGTATTCAACTTTGAGTAGACTATACTCCCGGATCACGATGTGGTATATTACATAATGAGCCGTAGCTAGATTTCCCCCAGGAAATTTTAGCTGCGTATTTTAGTACACTGCATTTATTATTGAACGTATCGATCACGCCGGCAGTGGGTCTCCTCCATTACTGGGGCGTGTAGCCTACTGTGGCAGTAACAAACAGTCATTACGTTACAACTGTGTGCTATCAGATCCATATCAACCTCTGTTCTATATTCGACCGCTTTGTGGTGTTTCGGATTGAATAGAGGGAAACTGTAAGCTCGACCCTATAGTTGACATGGGTATCTGACTCGATATGCTATTGTTAGCTAGCTGATTGGAACAGACCAAAGGTTGAACATATCCAATTGGTTCATGATCGATGTTCTCGTGCGGAATTAAGATACGCTCTGGTAGAGAGAGCTCGTGAGGCAGCGGAGTGAGACTGGGCTAGCGGAGAGATTACCTGTCCACCCGTCGCCACGGACACAGACAAACAGTGGCATCAGATCCCAAACCATACCTACTTGAACAGGTGTGCCTGTGTGGCCGTACTTGAGACAGGTGAGTTGTGATTGTCAAGCCTGTTAACCCTCTGTGTTTGATTCACGGCGGTTTGTGTCGACGACAGCAGCATTTACTTCGTTATATGTTGTTAAGAAATTATTGCAATGGTAAAGGTATATAAACCTCTGGCCGCTGATGCATTAGCTCTCATCCAAGGGACACAAGAGAGGCCGTGTACTTTTGTGTAGCAAAACTTGACTGCCTGTCAAGCATGGCATGTTCATCTGGAACCTAACAGTAACGCTGATGTAGCTGTGGACTGCCCCAGCGATAGGTACATGTCAGTCACTATGTATTCTCTTCACATTTTATTAGTCGACTTTTATGAGTTGATCACGTTCTTCCTTCTCGTGTTGGACATAGATGCCGGTTAAATTCAAGCGATCCTTTGATATTTTCCATTTTTCATCACCAGCTTTGAATAGCCCCATGGGACGAAATCTGAGAATAAATAAAGAACACTGCCACGAAATGGTGTTCCCTTATTTGTTTCCCTGAGTATAGTTTAGTCACTGGTATTTTGAGACGCACCTTTGCTGTTGTATATTGTTGTGATAAATGTGTTCAAATAACGGAACAGTAACACACGATACATGTGTTTAGATCCTATACACAAACCTAATAGTGATCCTTATTCCCTGTCGCGTTTAGGTTCTAAAAATATTTAGAATTATGTTTAACAGCCAAGCGTATTCAACTTTGTGAAAGGCCCGCACACACGTACGTACGCACGTACGTACGTACGCACGCACGCACGCACGCGTGCGCACACACACACACACACACACACACGTGTATATCGTTGAAATACTTTCACTGTCAGATCTGGTTCATGTGTCTTAGAAATGCTTGAAGTCATATATCAACAACGAATTAATGAACATAACGCTTTTAAGGTCTCAGCGGCATTTACCCCTGCAACCCTTGATTTTAGTCCTTCTCATTACCACCAGTGCTACGGACATTATTCAGGTCACAAGTGACATGTTTTCTAGTCACCATTATCGTGCCGTGTTTTTCACGTTCATTGTCATGGTACTATTGAGCCATGTTCATTGTTACTACTGAGCTACACTGATTGTATACAGTTGTAAAGTTAGAGGAAGTGACTATCATTTAATAATATTCCGAAAACACTTGTTGTCCAAATCAATAACTGTATATAATGAGTGTTCGTGGTAGACATTAAGTGTGACAGACAGGTAGTGACAGATGTTTTGTGATGGTGCATGACCGATATGTTGTAATTGTTTATGTCAGACATGTAAGTATGTATGACAGACATATGAGGCTGTTTAATGGATCGGTATGTAAGGTGTTTGACAGACAGATAGGTAGTGTGTATGACAGACACATGTTGGTGTATAACAGACAGGTAGTTGATGTGTATGACAGACATATGTTGGTGTATAACAGACAGGTAGTTGATGTGTATGACAGGCACATGTGGTGTATAACAGACAGGTACTAGTAGTTGATATGTATGACAGACATATTATGTTGGTGTATAACAGACAGGTAGTTGGTGTGTATGACAGACATATTATGTTGGTGTATAACAGACAGGTAGTTGATGTGTATGACAGACATTATGTTGGTGTATAACAGACAGATAGTTGGTGTGTATGACAGACACATGTTGGTGTATAACATACAGGTAGTTGATGTGTATGACAGACATATTATGTTGGTGTATAACAGACAGGTAGTTTGTGTGTATGACAGACATTATGTTGGTGTATAACAGACAGATAGTTGGTGTGTATGACAGACATATTATGTTGGTGTATAACAGACAGGTAGTTGATGTGTATGACAGACATATGTTAGTGTATAACAGACAGGTAGTTGGTCTGTATGACAGACATACGTTGGTGTATAACAGACAGGTAGTTGGTGTGTATGACAGGCATACGTTGGAGTAAAACAGACAGGTAGTTGGTGTGTATGACAGACATTATGTTGGTGTATAACAGACAGATAGTTGGTGTGTATGACAGACACATGTTGGTGTATAACACACAGGTAGTTGGTGTGTATGACAGACATATTATGTTGGTTTATAACAGACAGGTAGTTTGTGTGTATGACAGACATTATGTTGGTGTATAACAGACAGATAGTTGGTGTGTATGACAGACACATGTTGGTGTATAACAGACAGGTAGTTGGTGTGTATGACAGACACATGTTGGTGTATAACAGACAGGTAGTTGGTGTGTATGACAGACATACGTTGGTGTATAACAGACAGGTAGTTTGTGTGTATGGCAGGCATATTATGTTGTTGTATAACCAACAGGTTGCTGTGTATGACAAACATATTATGTTGGTGTAAAACATACAGGTAGTTGGTGTGTATGACAGACATATTATGTTGGTGTATAACAGACAGGTAGTTGATGTGTATGAGAGACATATGTTGGTGTATAACAGACAGATAGTTGGTGTGTATGACAGACACACGTTGGTGTATAACAGACAGGTAGTTGGTGTGTATGACAGGCATACGTTGGAGTAAAACAGACAGGTAGTTGGTGTGTATGACAGACATTATGTTGGTGTATAACAGACAGATAGTTGGTGTGTATGACAGACACATGTTGGTGTATAACAGACAGGTAGTTGGTGTGTATGACAGACATATTATGTTGGTGTAAAACATACAGGTAGTTGGTGTGTATGACAGACATATTATGTTGGTGTATAACAGACAGATAGTTGGTGTGTATGACAGACATACGTTGGTGTATAACAGACAGGTAGTTGGTGTGTATGACAGGCACATGTGGTGTATAACAGACAGGTAGTTGGTGTGTATGACAGACACATGTTGGTGTATAACAGACAGGTAGTTGGTGTGTATGACAGACATATTATGTTGGTTTATAACAGACAGGTAGTTTGTGTGTATGACAGACATTATGTTGGTGTATAACAGACAGATAGTTGGTGTGTATGACAGACACATGTTGGTGTATAACAGACAGGTAGTTGGTGTGTATGACAGACACATGTTGGTGTATAACAGACAGGTAGTTGGTGTGTATGACAGACATACGTTGGTGTATAACAGACAGGTAGTTTGTGTGTATGGCAGGCATATTATGTTGTTGTATAAACAACAGGTTGCTGTGTATGACAGACATATTATGTTGGTGTAAAACATACAGGTAGTTGGTGTGTATGACAGACATATTATGTTGGTTTATAACAGACAGGTAGTTGATGTGTATGAGAGACATATGTTGGTGTATAACAGACAGATAGTTGGTGTGTATGACAGACATACGTTGGTGTATAACAGACAGGTAGTTGGTGTGTATGACAGGCATACGTTGGAGTAAAACAGACAGGTAGTTGGTGTGTATGACAGACATTATGTTGGTGTATAACAGACAGATAGTTGGTGTGTATGACAGACACATGTTGGTGTATAACAGCCGGTAGTTGGTGTGTATGACAGACATATTATGTTGGTGTAAAACATACAGGTAGTTGGTGTGTATGACAGACATATTATGTTGGTGTATAACAGACAGATAGTTGGTGTGTATAACAGACATACGTTGGTGTATAACAGACAGGTAGTTGGTGTGTATGACAGGCACATGTGGTGTATAACAGACAGGTAGTTGGTGTGTATGACAGACACATGTTGGTGTATAACAGACAGGTAGTTGGTGTGTATGACAGACATATTATGTTGGTGTATAACAGACAGGTAGTTGATGTGTATGACAGACATATGTTAGTGTATAACAGACAGGTAGTTGGTCTGTATGACAGACATACGTTGGAGTATAACAGACAGGTAGTTGGTGTGTATGACAGACATTATGTTGGTGTATAACAGACAGATAGTTGGTGTGTATGACAGACACATGTTGGTGTATAACAGACAGGTAGTTGGTGTGTATGACAGACACATGTTGGTGTATAACAGACAGGTATTTGATGTGTATGACAGACATATTATGTTGGTGTATAACAGACAGGTAGTTTGTGTGTATGACAGACATTATGTTGGTGTATAACAGACAGATAGTTGGTGTGTATGACAGACCCATGTTGGTGTATAACAGACAGGTAGTTGGTGTGTATGACAGACATACGTTGGTGTATAACAGACAGGTAGTTGGTGTGTATGACAGACATACGTTGGTGTATAACAGACAGGTAGTTGGTGTGTATGGCAGACATATTATGTTGGTGTATAACAGACAGGTAGTTGGTGTGTATGACAGACATATTATGTTGGTGTAAAACATACAGGTAGTTGGTGTGTATGGCAGACAGATTATGTTGGTGTATAACAGACAGGTAGTTGATGTGTATGACAGACATATGTTGGTGTTTAACAGACAGATAGTTGGTGTGTATGACAGACATACGTTGGTGTATAACAGACAGGTAGTTGGTGTGTATGACAGACACATGTTGGTGTATAACATACAGGTAGTTGGTGTGTATGACAGACATTATGTTGGTGTAAAACATACAGGTAGTTGGTGTGTATGGCAGACAGATTATGTTGGTGTATAACAGACAGGTAGTTGATGTGTATGACAGACATATGTTGGTGTTTAACAGACAGATAGTTGGTGTGTATGAGAGACACATGTTGGTGTATAACATACAGGTAGTTGGTGTGTATGACAGACATATTATGTTGGTGTATAACAGACAGGTAGTTGATGTGTATGACAGACATATGTTGGTGTATAACAGACAGGAAGTTGGTCTGTATGACAGACATACGTTGGAGTAAAACAGACAGGTAGTTGGTGTGTATGACAGACATTATGTTTGTGTATAACAGACAGATAGTTGGTGTGTATGACAGACACATGTTGGTGTATAACAGACAGGTAGTTGGTGTGTGTGACAGACATATTATGTTGGTGTAAAACATACAGGTAGTTGGTGTGTATGACAGACATATTATGTTGGTGTATAACAGACAGGTAGTTGATGTGTATGAGAGACATATGTTGGTGTATAACAGACAGATAGTTGGTGTGTATGACAGACATACGTTGGTGTATAACAGACAGGTAGTTGGTGTGTATGACAGACACATGTTGGTGTATAACAGACAGGTAGTTGGTGTGTATGACAGACATACGTTGGTGTATAACAGACAGATAGTTGGTGTGTATGGTAGACAGATTTTGTTGTGTATTGTAGACAGTTTACTATTCATATATAGCGTCTTTTGACATCTTTACTGTTCTGATTACAGACTGCCATAATGGAACCCAACCCCGCTGTTATGAAGCAAAAGTGCCAGCAGGAAATTGCTAACTCAAGCACGAACTCTCCCGTGGATAGATTCAGATACAAATTGTTTCTACATTCAGGGGAAGCAGGGATTAAAGGTATTGGCAGGTATGTATATATGTAACGACATAGCAGGGGATAAGGAACCGTGACAAGTGGGGTCATCTGCCTCTTCAGTGACATAAACCTGAAACACGTGGACTACACTTACTGTACTGCATCATTTACAGGGAAAATCGATATGTTCCACCATAAGTGTCTATATGTCTCTAATTCTTTGTTTGAAACTATTGTACATGTGTCATCTGTTTGTCAGGATGTTTAAGATTCTCGACGACGACGGCAACAGGAAACTGAGCAAAGAAGAATTCAAGAAGGGAATAACAGAACGTCGTGTCAACCTCACACCGGCGGAATTGGAGGCTCTCTTTGCCGAAATCGACAAGGATAACACGGGATCTATAGAGTATGAAGAGTTTTTGAAGGCACTCCGGGTATGTGAGAACTCTTGAAGTATTGTTTCCACCCCGAAGCAAGCCTTATTTTAGTCAATAAAATAGTTTGTGTTTTTGCGTCATGCACATTGCCCGCAGTTTCCATGACGACCTCCTTCTGTCTGTAGGGTCCAATGAACTCGTGTCGGCTGAAGCTGGTGGAACAGGCCTTCAATAAGTTGGACAAGACAGGCGACGGCATCGTAATGGGCGATGATCTGGAGGGGGTGTACAACTATCAGCACCACCCAAAGTTCGTTAGTGGGGAGTGGACTGGCAAACAGTGCAAACGGGCCTTCTTAGACAGTTTCGACATAAAGGACCATGGAGACGGAATGGTATGCGACATCCATTTAATTTGGTATCACATGTTATACTCTGAATGTAGTTTCAGCCCACCTTTTCCCATACAACCCCGTATAATAATGCTAATTTTGCGGAAAGAATCCAACGCGATGCTGCTCTCTGGAGTTATATTATTACCCTAACGGAATTGACTTTCAAAGCCGCTTCGCGCGACCGTATAGGTCCGTACATCCGCTTCTCAGGTATCCATTTTGAACAGCTGGGTGGACTGAGTGCAATGTGGACGAAATGCCTTGCCCAGGGACACAACACAGTATGAGACCCAGTTCACAAATTTTGGTGTCTCCACCGGGATTCGAACCCGAGCCTTTGGCGTGAGAGGCCAACATGCTAACCACTACACCACTGTGCCCCACTACTGGACAAAATCCTTAAACCAGAATGTATGATTTCAATGGGTCCAAAGTCGCGAAACTCACAGGTACTATACACAAAGAACAGGAGGCAGCTAAACAAGGGTTACGTTTTTCTGTCACTGCATTAACACGACAGTTTTTGAAAATAGTTCCAAATAATTCCAGTATTCACATGTCCCTACAAATCTTATCATGTCTATCTTATTTATAAATAGGTAACTAAAGAAGAGTTCATAAACTACTACCACGGAGTGAGCATCAGCATCGACCAGGATCCCTACTTTGATCTGATGATGAGGAGAGCGTGGGGCCTCTAACAACCTTGACAGGTGACAAACAGGTGGGATGTTATAACCTGTAACATGGAGTACAGTAATGTGGAGCATGGAGTACAGTAATATGACATGGAACATAGAGTACAGTAATGTGGAACATAGAGTACAGTAATATGACATGGAACATGGAGTACAGTAATGTGGAACATAGAGTACAGTAATGTGGAACATAGAGTACAGTAATGTGGAGCATGGAGTACAGTAATATGACATGGAACATAGAGTACAGTAATGTGGAGCATGGAGTACAGTAATATGACATGGAACATGGAGTACAGTAATGTGGAACATAGAGTACAGTAATGTGGAACATAGAGTACAGTAATATGACATGGAACATAGAGTACAGTAATATGACATGGAACATGGAGTACAGTAATGTGTAACATAGAGTACAGTAATGTGTAACATAGAGTACAGTAATATGACATGAACATGGAGTACAGAACATAGAGTACAGTAATGTGGAACATAGAGTACAGTAATATGACATGGAACATGGAGTACAGTAATGTGGAGCATGGAGTACAGTAATATGACATGGAACATAGAGTACAGTAATGTGGAACATAGAGTACAGTAATATGACATGGAACATAGAGTACAGTAATGTGGAAGATAGAGTACAGTAATATGACATGGAACATAGAGTACAGTAATGTGGAGCATGGAGTACAGTAATATGACATGGAACATGGAGTACAGTAATGTGGAACATAGAGTACAGTAATATGACATGGAACATAGAGTACAGTAATATGGAACATAGAGTACAGTAATATGACATGGAACATAGAGTACAGTAATGTGGAGCATGGAGTACAGTAATATGACATGGACCATAGAGTACAGTAATGTGGAACATAGAGTACAGTAATATAACATGGAACATAGAGTACAGTAATGTGGAGCATGGAGTACAGTAATATGACATTGAACATAGAGTACAGTAATGTGGAACATAGAGTACAGTAATATGACATGGAACATAGAGTACAATAATATGGAACATAGAGTACAGTAATATGACATGGAACATAGAGTACAGTAATGTGGAGCATGGAGTACAGTAATATGACATGGAACATGGAGTACAGTAATGTGGAACATAGAGTACAGTAATATGACATGGAACATAGAGTACAGTAATATGGAACATAGAGTACAGTAATATGACATGGAACATGGAGTACAGTAATGTGGAGCATGGAGTACAGTAATATGACATGGAACATAGAGTACAGTAATGTGGAACATAGAGTACAGTAATATAACATGGAACATAGAGTACAGTAATGTGGAGCATGGAGTAGAGTAATATGACATGGAACATGGAGTACAGTAATGTGGAACATAGAGTACAGTAATATGACATGGAACATAGAGTACAGTAATATGGAACATAGAGTACAGTAATATGACATGGAACATAGAGTACAGTAATGTGGAGCATGGAGTACAGTAATATGACATGGAACATAGAGTACAGTAATGTGGAGCATGGAGTACAGTAATATGACATGGAACATAGAGTACAGTAATGTGGAACATAGAGTACAGTTATATGTCATGGAACATAGAGTACAGTAATGTGGAGCATAGAGTACAGTAATATGACATGGAACATAGAGTACAGTAATGTGGAGCATGGAGTACAGTAATATGACATGGAACATAGAGTACAGTAATGTGGAGCATAAAGTACAGTAATATGACATGGAACATAGAGTACAGTAATGTGGAACATAGAGTACAGTAATATGACATGGAACATAGAGTACAGTAATATGGAACATAGAGTACAGTAATATGACATGGAACATAGAGTACAGTAATGTGGAGCATGGAGTACAGTAATATGACATGGAACATGGAATACGGTAATGTGGAGCATGGAGTACAGTAATATGACATGGAACATAGAGTACAGTAATATGACATGAAGTACAGTAATGTGAAGCATGGAGTACAGTAATATGACATGAACATGGAGTACAGTAATGTGGAACATAGAGTACAGTAATATGACATGGAACATAGAGTACAGTAATATGACATGGAACATGGAGTACAGTCATGTGACATTGAACATGAAGTTCAGTAGTGTGACATGGAACATGGAGTACAGTAATGTGACATTGAACATGAAGTTCAGTAGTGTGACATGGAACATGGAGTACAGTAGTGTGACATGGAACATGAAGTACAGTCATGTGACATTGAACATGAAGTTCAGTAGTGTGACATGGAACATGAAGTACAGTAGTGTGACATGGAACATAGAGTTCAGTAGTGTGACATTGAACATGAAGTACAGTAGTGTGACATTGAACATGAAGTACAGTAGTGTGACATTGAACATGAAGTACAGTAGTGTGACATTGAACATGAAGTACAGTAGTGTGACATTGAACATGAAGTACGGTTGTGTGACATTAAACATGAAGTACAGTAGTGTGACATTGAACATGAAGTACAGTTGTGTGACATGGAACATGAAGTACAGTAGTGTGACACTGAACATGAAGTACCGTCATGTGACATTGAACATGAAGTTCAGTAGTGTGACATGGAACATGGAGTACAGTAATGTGACACTGAACATGAAGTACAGTCATGTGACATTGAACATGAAGTTCAGTAGTGTGACATGGAACATGGAGTACAGTAATGTGACAAAATTTGTTTATAATGTTTATGTGGAGGGAGCGTGTTTCAGAACTTTTCGTGGTACTATGTCAAAAACCATGTGTGGTCAAACATTGACCATGAATTTTGACGTCATCAGACCATTGTGATTTTCTAAGATGGCGGTCGCAATCAGTGATCTCACAAGAATAAGAAAATCTGGTTAAATAGATATACGTAAACTCGACTGCGTGTTGTATTGATTCAGCACATTTGTTCATGTATTACCCACGTGAAATGAGTATGAACACCTGCATGGATCTCGGAGAAGATGGGTATCTCTATGTATATCACGGGAGCAATTGCAAGGTATATCTACATCTCTGTTCACTTGATGTCTTCAGTATTTTTGTTTTCAGCTATTTCAACAACGTGGTCCGTGTCTGCAACAGAAGGTCTGACACAAGAAACAGTACAGCATCAGAAGTCGATGATTTGTAGCTGGCCATTTGACTTTTCTGGTTGTTTCAATTGTCGAAAATACATTTGCCTAGAACCTTCAAAAATCCAGTCTGTACATTTTGAATTTAATTTTTAAAACATCACTTATCATCAATTTACCTATGAGAAGTCAGTAAATTCATTACAGTTACGACGACGTGCATGTTCCCCGTCTCTGGGAGTAGGTAGTGGTTTTTCATCAAGGAAGCTGATATTATAACTATATAGTAACTAGGTTGCCAGGTGGAAGATTCTCAATGTGTGACAGTGCCTTCGACACGTGGACAGCATGGGTGTTCACAAAATAGATACCAGGAATACTCTTCATTTTACATTTTTTTAATAAATAATTTCCTTTAGGGGGGTTCGAAGAATTCGGCTGGAAATATGCTATATTCAACTTTACTGGCAAAGCGTTATGTATTACTCTGTTTGACTACAGGTGGCGTCAGGGTGTATACAAGCATCTGTGATTTACAATGTTCCGTATACAGCAAGAATAACACATCGGGCTCGTGGAGTCTTGGCCTGTATACCACATAGGGCTCGTAGAGTCTCGGCCTGTATACCACATGGAGCTCGTGGAGTCTCGGCCTGTATACCACATAGGGCTCATGGAGTCTCGGCCTGTATACCACATAGGGCTCGTGGAGTCTTGGCCTGTATACCACATAGGGCTCGTGGATTCTCGGTCTGTATACCACATAGGGTTCGTGGAGTCTCGGCCTGTATACCACATAGGGCTCGTGGAGTCTTGGCCTGTATACCACATAGGGCTCGTGGAGACTCGACCTGTATACCACATAGGGCTCGTGGAGACTCAACCTGTATACCACATAGAGCTCGTGGAGTCTCGGCCTGTATACCACATAGAGCTCGTGGAGTCTCGGTCTGTATACCACACAGGGCTCGTGGAGTCTCGGTCTGTATACCACATAGGGCTCGTGGAGTCTCGGTCTGTATACCACATAGGGCTCATGGAGTCTCGGCCTGTATACCACATAGAGCTCGTGGAGTCTCGGTCTGTATACCACATAGGGCTCGTGGAGTCTCGGTCTGTATACCACATAGGGCTCGTGGAGTCTCGGCCTGTATACCACATAGAGCTCGTGGAGTCTCGGCCTGTATACCACTTAGGGCTCGTAGAGTCTCGGCCTGTATACCACATAGGGCTCGTGGAGTCTCGGCCTGTATACCACATAGAGCTCGTGGAGTCTTGGCCTGCATACCACATAGGGCTCGTGGAGTCTCGGTCTGTATACCACATAGGGCTCCTGAAGTCTTGGCTTGTATATCACACAGGGGTCGTGGAGGCTCGGCCTGTATACAGTGTGTGCCCTTATGGTATTGGACTCCTGGACTTTTGGTCTGAAAAGGGCTTCTTAAATCTTGATCTGTATAGAACTCCCTGTTTAGAGGTGAACAATAAAAGTTTGAAACTGTTCTCCTGTTTGCATCATTCTGTCTGGTACCAGCTACCACGTGGAAGGCAGGTAGCATCGCAGAACATGACATACTGTATCTAGCCTGCTGCATTCAGTTGGATTCCATCATACATTGACTGTCATACATTGTCGTTCTTTGATTTTTACCTGTTTTCAAAAGTGATATGTTTTGCGTTTTCTAGTGCAAGAAGGACATGTCCATACTGAAAACTAAAGGGGACAAGCCAAGTTGACTCACCTCTAGTGTTACTAATGAATGGTGGTTTTATTCCTTCGTATAATCTGTATGTTATTTCACTTTTGTTGTTCTTTATACACTTGCTTTATAACAAATATACAAATAAAACATTGTCATCCTCGTGAAGTGTTTCCTAGGAATTGCTCCGAAATGCTTTAAGTTTCATCAGTTGTTATATTGCTGGTGTACATCCATTCCTGTGCTGTAGGTGATGACCTATACTACAGATCCTGTAATAGATTGCATGGAAGTAGCTAAGGTTATGTAAAAAGATGTATTGTTGCCCCTTGAATACGCTTTCCTGCATGAACAGAAAAAAACGTGAATGTATGTGATTGAGATGTGATTGTGCATGTGCGTGCGTGTGCTCTGCAGAATTTCTGCAACAAAGTAAATTTTAAAATAACCAGTGCACGAGAAGTAAACAAACATACCCGTATGTTAGACCCCACATACCCGAGCTCCACAGACAGACAGGAAAAAACCCCTTAAAAGTTACCCCAGTACTTGAGAACCAGTCTAACGGAGTTATTACTAACCAGGTAATTTCAGGACGACTTTAGGCCAGAAAGCCTTTATGCCCACAACACTAGTACTAATAAACAGTTATATAATGCTGTTGATTGTAAAAAGATTTTTTGGTTTTGTTAAGAGCAGCTAATTCGATATACTGCAGTGATATTTTATAAGCTGGACATCTAAAGAGATAGTGCTGTCTCTGGGCAAGTTACAATATTATCATATATACTTCTATTGGAATTCAAGCCACATTGGCCAAGATGAGTCAACGCGATTTCTTCTCTAGGGCAACACCGACGAATTATATTTTTCGTTTACTACTGGAAATGAATAGTGAATGTGTGTCCAAGTTGTTTCATCACCCCATTCCTTTTACCAAGATGCATTGACTGAAGAGGATATGACAAACATGAATCCTCTTGGGTCTGGATTAATACACTCAATATCTGGCTGGTAGTCCACTTCTTTAGTTCCAGCTAAACCAGCATGGGCAGTAAACTACATATTATGACAACAAATGCACAAAACAGCATGAACTTACAAGTGGTCGTTTAATAAAGTTGACCATATAAGCCTCATTGAATGACGTGTACGGCTGATAACCGTTCAGGAAGGATTATTGCTACTTGCTCATTATCACTGACCCATCATAAAACTTGATGTATAGCTGTTAATTCTGCGGCAATTACAGACAGTTGATAATTCAATCTCAATCTTTTGCGGAGTGGTGGTGGGGGCGTGGCCTGGAATATAAATAGTTCCACCAGCATTACAAACTCTTGAAAACGCTTGGTGACATTTGCTGGTTAACAAGCTTCTATAAAACCTTTGAAAGAGACGGTTATGTTAGAGTCCATGGAACCGTTCATTGGCAGAGTTAAGCCAGGATTTAACTAGAGATCGTTCAGCTTGTGCTGTAATGCAAATTGTTATATAAATAATCAAAACAGCTGTTTTGAATGACCCGTACGTTGCATACTCCACACAGACACATAATTTATCAGTTGCTGGTTGATCCCTCGGCACAGGACAAATATGATTACACAATGCCATTTAGAAAGTGGTCAAATGCAACATATGTTATATTTAGGATTACACTTTCTTAGTAAGGTACAAATTCTAGTATTTTTTTAGTTGAGCCCCATCCGGGAGCTGAGCGGGTTAGGCGGCTGACTTTGTGTGCTGGCGCTTAGGTGCCTGACTCTGAGGGTGTGAGTTCGAATCCCGGATGGGGCTCAACTCAAAAAGTACTAGAATTTGTACTTTACAAATGTAATCCTAGTGTAAACCTAAATATAACATATGTTGCACAGGACAAATACTTGAGAGCATCTTTATGACGATGATATTGCTTAGGAGATTCTGAGCATCCCATCCGATGCAGAAACTGGAGTGGTAGAAAGGCACCAGCACATATCCGAAGAGCTTTGGATTCTACACGATCAAGTTATTAGTACTCGGAGAGTTATCTCCCCTCCCCATGTGACCTCTTTCCTTTTCATGAGAAGATGAGATGTGGATGTAACTGCAAAATGTGCGTATTTCCTAGAAATCAAAATAGACACAAACTGGTATATGAATAGCTATTATGTTTTATAACAAAAAAATAATTAAACAACTACAATATTTAAAAAAAAAAAATTACATGTATATGTATTCACGTTTGTGGAGGTAATTAAATAATATCTGGTCCTTTGACGGGATATGTGTGTGTGTGTGTGTGCCCCCCCTCTCTCTCTCTCTCTCTCTCTCTCTCTCTCTCTCTCTCTCTCTCTCTCTCTCTCTCTCTCTCTCTCTCTCTCTCTCTCTCTCTCTCTCTCTCTCTCTCTCTCTCTCTCTCTCTCTCTCTCTCTCTCTCTCTCTCTCTCTCTCTCTCTCTCTCTGTGTATGTGTATGTGTGGATCATTTGGGGCGATCAGTCTATGGTGCCAGGCTAGTGATCCCGCGAGCTTGAGGTGCCGGGATCGAGCCCACATGTGAGCGGGTCTAAAAACCTTGGAGTCATCTATGTGTGCAGACTATTTCAGTGTTGTCACAACCCCTAGTGTACAGTACACAACCCTGTGCTCTTAAAAGAATCCGTTGGTATATGACCAGATGGTGGCCACGTGAATACGTACAAACACCTATTTGCGGGTACAGCAACGTGCAGTAAAACTTAGACAAAGTACTGTGACTATGTGTCCCAGTCTACCCAGTTGTGAATGGGTACCTCGTAAAGATGGGAAAGCTGCAAAAACTTTATATGATCCCTAGGAAGTTGATATTGATAATACGATGTGCCGATCCAATGATCGAGAGGAAAAAACAGTGCCTCGAGCATGTACTAGTTGCGTGGATATGTGCGCAATATAAATACCATATGATAAAAATAACAGTAAATGCCGTACTATTTTCAATGTTCCTCTTACATAGTCAACCTGGCCAATCATTACAAGCCGATAATTTCACAAGTAATGATTTGCAGATACAGAAAAAGAGAAGAAATAGTTAATTTACATTAATTGTAAACATCCCCAAAGTACAATGGCTCCATCCAAAATGTCAGGTAGCAGACAGATTTTCGAATATGGAGATCCATGACAAAAGATGAAGTATGGTGTGTAGTCATCTGATCAATATTGACAGATAATGCACGTACTATTTGGCAACAGAACTCCAGGACAATAATTCATAAGTTAAAGTTTTGGATATTTTTAACAATATAATCTTTCAGTTATCAGACTCAAGGACAAGTGTGGCAGATAATCCAAATTTGTTTTTCGCAATGGAGCAGTCATTAGTTTATCATTATTTCATTCCTTTAAACATAACTAAACCGCACTTTTATTGTTTAATATTTTTTAGAAACCAATTAAATCATTGCAATTCAGTGACAATTTTGCTAAATTCTATTTTACAAATTCAGATAAAATCATTTCTATACGTTTCCTTTAGAATACCATTTCAGCATGATTAAGTTGTGAGGTTTTGGTTTCCAGGATGGTTGATGATAATACACTAAGTTTATGTTCATAAAATATTTTATTTGAAATTGAAAACTCGTGGTGGCACATTAATCGTCTTCGCTTGCAGGCGCCGTGGCAGTTATACTACAAGCTACAATATTGAATTTGGATATATCCATGAGCATTAATCATGCAACAACCTACTTTTTTAAGATGAGTACGAAATCACATGTTGGTACATATGCTTTGAAAACCAAAATTTCACGGATTAAAATGGCAACTGCAACACAATTTACACTGAATTCAACAAAAACAAAACTGAAATTGAAACATGGTAACACATTACTGCAATCTAAGAAGAATACACCAAAACGTGAACATCAACAATGATGGAAAGTATGGTCACCATGACTACCCCATAAATCTGATTGTCACACAGTTTTAAAACAATGGTTGTTCTGATTGTATGAACCACCACAGGCGACCACATCAGTATCACGTGCAGGCATACATGCAGACACCCCTTGAACTTCTAACATCTGCCAGTCTCCTCCTCATACGGCCAATCAAGCAGCATATTATACTAGCCACATAAAGAAACCGTGCATTGTCAAAATATTATCCCAGTTGATAAGTACGATAACAATGTCAAAGGTACATATAAACCTTAATGGAGGGATCATGAGACCATAACAAGTCGGGAGAATTTCAATTGAAAAGTCAATCACAATGACGTCACGAGTCTACAAGCGGGACAGGGGTCAAACGACCATGTCACAAGCTCAATAACGGGTATGTCCACCATCGGCATTGAGAACAGCAGTGCATCGACGACGCATAGAGCCTATCAAACGTGCAAGGAAGGCTTGTGGGATGTCACGCCAGATTCCCTCAAGTTCTGTTGCAAGGTCAAGGACGTTATCTGGCGGACGAGGAAGACGGCGTAGACGTCGATCCATCTCGTCCCAAACATGCTCTATCGAGGAGAGATCCGGTGAATTTGCAGGCTAAGGAAGTAAGTCAACGTTGTGGTGTTGCAAGAAATCCATAGCAACCCTTGCTGTATGAGCGAGGGCATTGTCCTGTTGGAATATTAACCCAGGGCCATGACGTTGCAGAAAAGGAATTGCCACAGGTCGAAGAATCTGATCCCTGTAGCCCACACCAGTTAAGTTGCCCTGAACAATCACCACAGGAGTTCTTTGGCGTGCTGTTATTCCAACCCAAATCATCACGGAACCACCGCCAAAGCGATTCCTCTCCAAGACACAGGCCTGTGCATAACGCTGTCCCACGCGTCTATAGGCACGTTGACGTCCATCACTATGGGAAATGTTAAACCTGGACTCATCTGTAAAAACAACATTTCTCCACCAAAACAAGGGTGTGCGGACATGATTTCGGCACCACATTCGGCGAGCTTGTCGATGACGTTGTGTCAGGATAGGCCGTATGGCGGGACGTCGTGGTCTGATCCCGTGATGACGTAAACGTTGTCTAACTGTGTTGCGGTGGATATGGCGAAGTCCTGGGATGGTTCGGGCAGTCATCACTGTAGTCTGAAACCTGTGGCGAAGATGGGTCACCCTTATCCATCTGTCCTGTCCTGGCGTTGTTACACGTGGACGTCCAGAACGTGGCCGATCGATGACGTCATTTGTGTTATGGTAGCGTCTCACCAGTGCAGAAATGGTGTTCCGGTGGCAGTGGAAATGTGCAGCCACTTGTCGTTGAGACATTCCCCCACTGACCATCCAAATGGCCTCATGACGTTGCGCAGACGTGAGCCTTGGCATGCTATGCGTTTCAATAGCGGTTTATTTTTTTGAACGATCGCAAGGGCAGGGGTTGAGCTTTCCAAAGTGACAGTATTGTGCGGCATTCATTTGCTCTGTTTCTCTTTCCCAGAATGCACGTGCAACAACGTATTGTGCACATCTCAAGGACGAACCCACTTTGTGTTGGTACTGTAATGAAATCCAACTAGCAGCCATACGAAACGCAACCCCACGCCATCACTGGTGGGTTCAGCTGCATAGATCATCTCCTGATGATACGACGTCTCTATACGTGACAACGGCCGTGGGCAACATGTAGAAGAAGGCGACTTTCGTGAGACCAGCCATTTCCTCAAGTTGCAGTTCTTGGAGTTTGCACCATACCAGACGTTTCTGCCTGTTCCGATCTGTGATGAAGGGATGTCTGCTCGGACGACGTACCCTCAGACGTCGCAGCCTCCTTCTGATGGTAATGATGGAGAGTCTGAGAAACTCCTACTCCCCATTGCAGTTCTGCGGCATGGTTTATCATACTGACGTTTTGCCAGGCGAATTTACACCAGATCACCATGGTCATTGGTGTTCCTCAGTCTGACAGGACTTGGACGTCACCTTACTCCTACGGTGGCCACGTGGTTTCCCGTTTGTAGGTCACAAGATTCCTCTTAAGTGGACTTATAGCCATGTTTTTAATGTAGAAGTTAGTACCAATGTTGCAACAGACATCCCAACATCATTGCAAGTCAATAGCTTGCCATCATGTATTTTCTGAACGTCTGGCCTTGTCAAAGAAAGTTACTTTTTTAGTACTGCCGTCTTTTAAATCATTTCAGGAAATTGTAGTACAAATACTGCAATTTTGAAATCTATACTCCACTTTGCTCAGTACCATCGCATCATGTGAAAATGGGACCCATGGGAAAAGAGCAGTGTGACACCTTTATGGAGGAAAGTTTGTGGACCGTAAAAATGGTAAAGAAGAGCTGGAGACAATGAAGAGTGACGTAGAACTTTTATCAGAGTGTACATTAGTACGTCAGTCATGTGGGGAAATTTAGATGATTCTGATCGGTATGAAAAGCAGACACCATCCCTATCAGAAAATGGATGCTTTCGCACTGGTACAAAACGTGACCTGTTGGCACATATAGAAGAATATGTTACAGCAATATCAGAAGAGCCAACTGTTACAACTTTAATTATTGACGGAGCTGTCACTGTTCAAAAGTTGAAACAGCGTACTGTCAAAACAATTGATGAATATGTCTTCTCTTGTCTCCTGCAGTCATCAAGAAACCAATATTCACATCATACTTCATGGCCATGAAAAGATTGTGTTACGAACAGTAGCTGCAGATGTTGTACATAGACCTTGCAGTAACGCTCAAAACATGCCACATCACCAACGCATAAAGCTCTTGTACAGCGTGTAAAAGACATCTTACCAGCCAGGACATATATGGGGTAAGTCATTTCTTCCACAGCCTTAACTCTGGATACAGCAGGAAAGTGGTAAATATGTTCCCTAATGGATGACACGTCACCACGCGTCAACGTCTTGTCAGGGTGTGGTCTCTTGTGGCTTCAGAAAGGGGTGTGACAACATATGCAAGTGCAAACAGTCCTCATGCACTTAAATGCACGGGACGGACTCTCTAGACATTTAACCAGAATTAACACGCTTCTAGATATTGGGGATCCGCAGTCAGCTGCTGAAGAGTTTGCAAAGTACTTTCAAGATAAAATTACATCAATTCGGGATCAGCTAGAAGATACATCATTCCCAGAAAGTGTCAGTATCTTCGATGGGGAGCCCTTGTGTCAGTTCAACCCTCTCTCTCATGATGAGACTTTGGTCATCATAAAGACTGCCATACCAACATCTTGCATGCTTGAGCCCGTTCCAACCAAGGTACTACTTGAGCATGCTAACATCCTGGTTCCTGCCATAACCATCATTGTAAATATCAGCCTGACTTCTGGAGTTATGCCTAACTCACTCAAGACTGCGGTACTAAAACCACTGCTGAAGAAACCCTCACTTGACCCAGATATGCTTAAAAACTATAGACCGGTGTCGAACTTATCATTCCTCTCAAAGATAATAGAACACTATCGACCGCAGAAACCTCCTTAAGTGTGAGAGTCAGATTGGGATAAAAGATTCTGCTTTGCAGTGGTTTGACTCCTACCTCAGTGATAGAAGCCAGGCAGTGTCCATCGATGGATACACCTCATAAATCAAACAAGTTAGTGTGTGGAGTTCCACAAGGCTCGGTGTTGGGCCCTGTCCTGTTCACACTTTATACTAAGACCCTTGGCAACATCATTGACAATCACGGACTCCATCGACACTTTTACGCAGACGATTCTCAGCTTTCAAGAGTTCAAGCCACAAATATCTTCAGGAATTGCTGCAAACTTCAGGATGTCACTCTGCTATGAGGATATCAAGAAATGGACGACAGCCAATAAGCTCAAACTCAACGATGATAAAACTGAAGCACTTCTGATTGGCCCCCCTTCCAGACGGGAACAGACTAAACTGAAAACGCTTACATTTGGTTCCTCATCTATCGCAGTTATTCATTCTGCAAAAACCCTGGGCGTCGTACTGGACTCTGAGTTGACGATGGAAATCCACACAAACCACCTCTCAAAACTGTGCTATCTTCACATCAGAAACATCAGCTCTATCCGGAAATACATCACTACTCAGTCTGCCGCAACATTAGCAGTGTCACTAATACTTTACCGACTCGATTACTGCAACAGCCTCATTGCCGGTGCACCAAAAACTGTCACATCTAACCTTCAGAGAATCCAAAACACAATAGCCTGAATTGTCTCACTAACACGCAGATACGATCACAAAACGTGCGTTCTGAAGAACCTACATTGGTTACCAGTGGAATACAGACTGAAGTTCAAAGTCCTCTGTCTGACTTATCAGTGCGTCTCTGGCACAGCTCCAGGATACCTCCGTGACATGATTGAGGTTTACCATCCCTCCAGGACTCTCAGATCCTCAAACCAGAACCTCCTCACAGTTCCTAATGCCAAGACTGCTCGCTATGGACAGAGAAGCTTTTCATACAGCGCAGCTGTAGAGTGGAACAAACCCCAGTACATGTGAAATACTCACCATCTCTTCAGTAATTCCATAGAACACTAAACACCTTTCTGTTTCAACAAGCTTTCTGTGCCTGAACTCTAAACTGTGTACATCCATACTTTGTATTTAGTTTTATTCCTGTGCGCTCAGAGCATGCTCATGCATGGAATACAGCGCTATATAAATACACTTATTATTAGAATATGTGGGTAACTATTATTTTGGTTACAATTTCTCTGTAATGCATTGATGGCCTTTCCAAAGCTAAAACAGTAGCGAGAAAAGGCAAAGTAGTATTTACCTTCTGCAAACGCGCGTGAAGGTGCGAGTTTGAATTGGTCTTCTGGAATCCATGCTTGTCGTAAGAGGCGACTCATGGGATCGGGTGGTCATCCTTGCTGACAGTCTTCAAGCACTCCACAGCAATACACACCCTCTTACAGCGAATACAGCACGTTCCCTATGTTGAGTGTAACATTCTCCTGTAGGCTTGTCATGGGTATATGTGTGAATGCTCGTCTGTGTAACTCGAGTGAGTGAGTGAGGTTGATTTTACGCCACTGTTGACAATATTCCAGCAATATCACGGCGGAGGACACCAGAAATTAGCTACACACACTGTGCCCATGGGGATTGTGTATGGGAGGCTGATTGTCTGGTCCAGGGTCCATTATATACGGACCGCTTCCATGTGGCTGGAGGAAGCAGCAACATTGCTGAGTGAGGCGTTAACGCCAAACAAAGAATACCTTCTGCGCATGCACAAAATGGAATGAGTGCCTCCATATCTGAAAATGTTCACTATGCATCGACGGTCAATAATTGACATTATGTGCAAACGTTTATGCTTTTATAATTAAATACACAATTTATCTCCTTAGCCGCCCCACTAATTGGATGAATTTAATGGTGATTTGTACGTCCGCCATTTTCACAACCATCAATACCTGTCAGCGATTTTAATACTTCTTTAATCTCACATCATTCACTGCTGCAGGCGTTAATCCTTCGGATGTTAATTGATAAACTTGTGTCTTTGTGAACACAGTTCAGTTGTTATCTTATTGCTGACAAACATAGTTGATTGGCTGTCCCACTTGGACACCGAGGGCAGAGGAGTTGCCAACACAGCATTGTGTCGTCACCATTAATAACCGTTTGTGTCAACTGACAAAGCGGATAACAACTGTTTGGAGTTGTGTCCTTTTTTTCTTTCTGATGTGTATCTACCGAGGGAAATAATCTCTGGGTTTCAGAGTGGGGAATTAATTCGCGTGATACAGCAGAATTCCACCGAACAGCTGTTTTCTTTCAATTCTTTTACAACGTGGACTGAAAGGTGCCAACAAGATATTCGTGTTAGCAGTAACACGGGGGTACGCGTGGTTTTATATGGCGTCCGCCGTTTTATTCTACTCACATCACGATGCCTCCCCCGTTAACGCTGGAGCAAAAACTTTTAAATACTGAGCAGTAGCCCTGAAATAACTTTCCTATAACTAAAGTTCACCCTCCTCCCGTTACAAATTTCCCTGTAATGGTTTAATTGATTATGATGCTTGACAGTCGTACGTGGGAACGCAACCGGTCACAAAAGAGTGAGTAGAGCCTTTATACCATTATTCAAGCAATATCACTGCGGGGTGCACCATGTTGGGAATCGAACCCGGGTCTTCGGGGTGACGAGCCAGCCCTTTAACTACTAGCCTACCCTACCGCCCCTTTTCAGAAACGAGACAATATATGGTGTAATTTTTTTATTTGAAGATTTTGAATGCACGTGACCAAATAGACATAATGGACTCCTTTGACTCGGAAACCAAATAAACAAATACCCATAATTGAATATTAGTTTGACATTAGTTAACCTTGTATTTTGGATGGTTCTTTATTTTTTAGTTGGAGCTTTACGAACATTGTTTTACGCAGACCCCCCCAAGTGTGAGCGCTTCTACTTATTGAAATTTGCACAGGTGCGCTAGGACTTAGTTATTTCTTACCTTACGTGTGATAACAAATTGAATATTGTAGGTCCAGGTAGATGTACATTCTGTATAGCCTTGAGCATGCACCTCTGTGGATGGAACCCAGCGCAATATAAATAGACATTATTATTATTATTATTATAGGGCCTAATACGTACAGAAGCGGAGGCTCTCCAGTGGAAAGATCAAACAAAGGGAATCAATGTGCCTTTGAAAATTAACATAGACAACATAAATTTACTGTACATAGAATAAATGTGCAGAAGTGAATGGATTCACCGTAAACGCTACTCCTGTCCACAATAAAAAAAAACAAGATCAAAATAAATTTCATGTTAGAGAGTTACGCGATCCTTATTCAATATTACTCTAATGCTTGACTGTGGAGACAATAAATCGTAGCTGTGTTTAGATAGATAGATAGATACCCAGATAGATAGATATACACTTCCCTGAGCTGGGGTACAGATACCATGGGGCGGTACCCGTAAAGATCCAGGT
Organism: Haliotis rubra; assembly: GCF_003918875.1. Classification (NCBI taxonomy): domain Eukaryota; kingdom Metazoa; phylum Mollusca; class Gastropoda; order Lepetellida; family Haliotidae; genus Haliotis; species Haliotis rubra. Next base: position 81,951 of record NW_025767628.1, read on the forward strand.
TTGCCAGTGATATATAGGTATATAGATATATGGGTTTCTTCGTGTGTGTTTCTTTTTTTAAATACAGATTACAGATTACCATAATGATACAGAAGCGCGATGGAAGATATTCCTTTCTAATGAATATCTTGAGTGTTCGTAGAGAAATCTACCATATAATTATCAGTTATTCGTGACTAGACCCATGTCGACTGGTATGAATGTACGATGTGTGATACATACACATTGATGTGTGATACATACACATTGATAAGAATTTCGGTCCATTCCGCTGTTTTCACTCATATTTATCCCGTCTGGCATGTACATTTTTTATCAATGTCATTGATGTAAAGATACATATACATGTACTTTATAGGCGATCGTGTATTCTAAAGGTTGAAATAACACTGCGGCTAATTCATACGCAAATACATACCGATCTTTTTCAAAAACGGTGTACCCGCGTTTGGGTCATATACATAGGACATATTTAAAACGTCTTGATAGCCAAACGAGAAAATACGCATTAAACTTTGTTTCTCCGAGTTATTCATTCATGTCCATGCGCGCACCTGCCAGGGGTCATTAGTATAGTGTATTGTTGAAGTGACCCTGTATAGTCAGTTTATAAAACGACAGGACTAAAACAACTCCTTGTAAGTAGCTGGATTAACCAGTTTAATTGTGGTCAATACAATTAGTTCAATATGCTATAATTAAGACATTGTTTGATTAAGCCGATAATCTGTTCCATTTAACGCAATAACTGCTCCCTGTCTCCGTAGCAACAGGCAAAATATAGGTCTCCTGTAACCCAGTCAATTTTCACTCGGCAAGGCAACGTACAATCGTTCAGGAAATTGTTGCAAATACATCGACATTTAAATTGCAGGTGAGTAATTATACTTTGTTCTTCCCAGCCTGGTCTGTGTTTACTTTCAGCAAGCGGTTGTTTCATGTTTTGGTCGGTCAGCATGCAGGGTATGGTATGTTATGAGGTATAGGCCTGCGCGAACATTGTCATGAAAACATTGTCCATCTTCTTGTACAGAATGGCGGCTACACAGAGGACCCAGAAAGAGATGGTGGACAAAGTTACACAACAACTGAAAACTGAGGAAGATCCCATGGTACGGTTACGTCTGGCCTGTTTATTGCGAGGATCGTCCGGGATCAAAGGTTTGGGCAGGTAAGATATTTGTGATACCTGTAGACATGTTGATATAAACATGCCCCAGCCTGCAGACACTCCGCCGCATGAGGGTTGACATTCTCTGTCATAAATGTTCATATGTGCTCGTGAAATTCTAATGTTGATAACCTATCATATGAAAACCAATATCAATGCTCATGTGGATTACAGAAAATAGATATATAGTGGCTACTGATGGAACATGTGTCTGATATTTCTATTTATAGCAGAGCTCCAGATAAGATTTAGCTCATGTGGGTACTGTACCCACTGGGTTTTCTTTTGAGTGGGTATTATGAATGTTGAGTGGGTATTTCATTTTCCGTTACCCACTGCTTTCAAATATGTGCGTATTTCAGTCATTTTACTCACCTAAGTATTATGTCATTAAGTAAGTTTACTAAGCAGGCATGTTCTGCCTTATGTCATACCTAATCAAAACCAACTTAAATATAATAGAAATGCTTTCATAAAAGATCACTCATCCTATACTGACAGTACAACACTTGTCCTATACTAACAGTACAACTTGATAGCAGTCGATGTCTTTTTCATTACGCAAGCGATTTTTATAAATATATTCCGTACGCATTTGTTTTAAACTTTTTGCGTATCTAACATTTTAAATGCGTAATTGGTATGCAACAATTATTTTTCAATGCGTAATTGGAAATTTTCTATGCGTATTTTACCCGGATACGCAGCTTATCTGCGCCTCTGTATAGTCAAGTTTATTTTTATGACATGTTTTTATAAGATATAAATACTGTATCTATTTGTGTTTCACTCATGGTTGTAGAAGAGTGCCAGGGTTATGGAACCGTTCATAATTTACAGCTAATGGAGTGTAGGTGTGATGATGATTTTTATGGAGAAGCATGTACAATATGTGAATAAAAAAACCAAAAACCCCACCACCCCCCCCAAAAAAAGTACAAAATAAGTGGGTTTCTCTTTACAATATTAAAATATTATGTTACTTACTATGTACATAAATTTTGGGTGGATGTTGTGGGGATTCACATTTTCACATTGTACATGCTTCTCCACAAATATCGTCCTCACCCCTGAAGCCATTAATTATCAACTTATGAACGGTCCCTCGTTACAGTTTTCTGAATCAACTAGTATTTAAAATAGTCTCCTTTACCTTATGGTAATCTCTGCTATATATCTTCCTGTAGAATACTGGCAATGTTCACAAAAGTGTTTTCTCTATAATAATACTTAAATATTGCATAATTATTAAAGCGCCTTTTTCATTTTGACTGCGAGGAGATGAAGTTATGCTGTTTTTTTATGTTACAGATGTTTTAAGATCATGGATGACGATGGTAATCGATCACTTGATTTCAAAGAGTTTAAGAAGGGTATCCATGACTACGGCATTAGTGCAGAGATGAGTACTGAGGATATTCAGGAAGCTTTCAACAAGTGCGACAAGGATGGTAGTGGCACTCTGGACTTTGATGAGTTTCTTGTACAACTCAGGGTAAGACGAAGCAGTTAGTTTATTCAATTTGTGTAACTATTTCCTTGACATTTTGTTATTATGCTCTTTGAAACCTTTGATGTGAACCCGTTGCCGAAACATGAGTCCGAGAACAGTATTTTTCAATAACATTGCAGTAAATAGTTTATAATTATAATTCTGTTGATAATATATGGTCATTTGAAAGGTAATAAGTGTTTTCAGACATTGCATAGGTGGATCCAGGGTCTTTGCAGGGGTGCGCACCCCACCTTTTGTCCTGAAAAGTTTATTAAATGACCAGCGAAAGCAGGTGAAAATGAAGTGTGTAGCCCCCTTTCTCAAAAAGCTGTTTCCACCCCTGCATTGTGAAAAGTGATAGATTTCATAGTTGAATCAAATGTTAGGTAGCCTCCTAAAATTATATATCATTTTGATGCGACTCCTGTCTGTCTGGGCACTATTGACGTCTTGGTCGGTTTTCCGTCCTACTCAGTTGAATGGGATAATACAGAGCAAATATTTCTTAAACGACCATCACATAGAATTAAAGATCTACTCCTTCTGTTTCAGCCTCCCATGAGCAAAGCCAGGAGGACATTAATAGAAAAAGCTTTTAAGAAGCTGGACAAGTCTGGTGATGGTGTCGTTACAGTAGAAGACCTGAAAGGGGTTTACAATGTCAAGAAACATCCCAAGTATCTCAATGGAGAGTGGACAGAGGACCAGTGCCTACGACAATTCCTGGACACATTTGACAGTCAGGACAAAGATGGAAAGGTAAGAAAATCAATGTGTCACTCACTTTCGTTTACAGCTAAACCCGTCAATCCCATATATAAACTACTGACTAGTATGTCCTGAGGTTTGTATGTTGCGAGTTTTGTTTAGTATTTTTTAAATGTGATGAATTAAACATCCTATCAAAAAAATATGAAGACAAAACATGTTTCATAGTTAAAACATGATGTATTACACTGTAACACATGATACATAACAGAAACTATTTTTCTGTGCATATTTCATATCTTTACTTAGTTGATGATTAACTGCTTGCACATTAACATTGCAATGTTAGCTAACATTCTAAAGCATTCCAGCATGTAAAGTGATGAAGTGTATGGAGCACAACAAGCTGAAATGTATTCTTCGCTCAGGCAAAACATGTAACTGGATACTGAAGCTTTGTGCCAAATAATATGTTTCAAATGGTTATTTCGTTTTTCCTTTTGGGGAGTTTTTAACTTACTGAAATCACACCAGTTCATCACTAAACTGTGGTATATCCCAGACATCACATGTAAATCCCGTGAAGGCATGTTGACAGTGTGTCACTGTGGTATCGCTGTCAGTAGGTGTCACTTGTGTCAGTGTTACACTTAGTTCAACTAAGGGAGATGCTGATATCCCTCCCTAAAGTGATTGCCCCAATAGTTCTCCTCATCTACATGAACATAGTGGACTTTCCCTGGCTTCTCACAGGCCACCATGACATGAACCCATGAAACTGTTGGAATTACACAAAGCTTCAACTCAGAATACCATACAAACAAATACATACATATGGCTTCTCAATTTTGATTGTGTACATACTTTGATATTTTTCAAAAATTTATATTTGTTTCTGCTTTAGCTGGTGCTTGCATGAGCATGATGGTCTCTGCTACCATAAAGCAATAATCTGCCACAATAATGTGGACAATTCAGTTTCAGCTTGCCATTGTGCTTCTCAACCTAACCTGCTGACCTCTTTTCACTGATGCTCTTTATTACAAGAGTTTGTTTTGTAGAATAATCCCCACTCACATGTGTGAGACTTGTTCCCGGTGTTATTAACACACAGAATATTGTACTGTAGCTCACTTGCCCAGTGACAATAATATTTCAGTTTACGACTTTTACTTGACAATCCAAATTGTGATTAACATGATAACTCCTGTTACTTCCCCATTAGTGTGCTCATCTGACAGAGACTGTCATGTCACTCATAACTAACCCTGACTGTCGGCACATGACCCTGTCATGTGTGACACTGACTGTGGTGTTTGACCCTTTCATGTGTGACACTGTCATGTGTGACACTGACTGTGATGTGGGGGCGGTGGGGTAGCCTAATGGTTAAAGCGTTGGCTCGTCACGCCGAAGACCCGGGTTCGAATCCCCACATGGGCACAATGTGTGAAGCCCATTTCTGGTGTCCCCCGCCATGATGTTGATGGAATATTGCTAAAAGCGGCGTAAAACCAAACTCAGTCAGTCAGTCAGTCAGTCAGACTGTGATGTGTGACACTGACATGTGTGACACTGACTGTGGTGTTTCACCCTGTCATGTGTGACACTGACTGGTGTATGTGACCCTGTCATGTGTGACACTGACTGTGGTGTGTGTGACCCTGTCATGTGTGACATTGATTGTGGTGTGTGTGAACCTGTCATGTGTGACACTGACTGGTGTATGTGACCCTGTCATTTGTGACCCTGACTGTGGTGTGTGACCCTGACTGGTGTATGTGACCCTGACTGAGGTGTATGTGACCCTGACTGTGGTGTGACCCTGACTGTAGTATGTGTGACCCTGTCATGTGTGACCCTGACTGTGGTGTATGTGACCCTGACTGGTGTGTGTGACCCTGACTGTGGTGTGTGTGACCCTGTCATGTGTGACCCTGACTGTGGTGTATGTGACCCTGACTGTGGTGTGTGACCCTGACTGTGGTGTGTGTGACCCTGACTGTGGTGTGTGTGACCCTGACTGTGGTGTGTGACCCTGACTGGTGTGTGTGACCCTGTCATGTGTGACCCTGACTGTGGTGTGTGTGACCCTGTCATGTGTGACCCTGACTGTGGTGTATGTGACCCTGACAGTGGTGTGTGACCCTGACTGTGGTGTGTGTGACCCTGTCATGTGTGACCCTGACTGGTGTATGTGACCCTGTCATTTGTGACCCTGACTGTGGTGTGTGACCCTGACTGTGGTGTATGTGACCCTGACAGTGGTGTGTGACCCTGACTGTGGTGTGTGTGAACCTGTCATGTGTGACACTGACTGGTGTATGTGACCCTGTCATTTGTGACCCTGACTGTGGTGTGTGACCCTGACTGTGGTGTATGTGACCCTGACTGAGGTGTATGTGACCCTGACTGTGGTGTGACCCTGACTAGTGTGTGTGACCCTGTTATGTGTGACCCTGACTGTTGTGTATGTGACCCTGACTGGTGTGTGTGACCCTGACTGTGGTGTGTGTGACCCTGTCATGTGTGACCCTGACTGTGGTGTGTGTGACCCTGTCATGTGTGACCCTGACTGTGGTGTGTGACCCTGACTGTGGTGTGTGTGACCCTGACTGTGGTGTGTGACCCTGACTGTGGTGTGTGTGACCCTGACTGTGGTGTGTGACCCTGACTGTGGTGTGTGACCCTGACTGTGGTGTATGTGACCCTGATTGTGGTGTGTGACCCTGATTGGGTGTGTGACCCTGTCATGTGTGACCCTGACTGTGGTGTGTGTGACCCTGTCATGTGTGACCCTGACTGTGGTGTATGTGACCCTGACAGTGGTGTATGTGACCCTGACTGTGGTGTGTGTGACCCTGTCATGTGTGACCCTGACTGTGGTGTGTGACCCTGACTGTGGTGTATGTGACCTTGACAGTGGTGTGTGACCCTGACTGTGGTGTATGTGACCCTGACAGTGGTGTATGTGACCCTGACTGTGGTGTGTGTGACCCTGTCATGTGTGACCCTGACTGTGGTGTGTGTGACCCTGTCATGTGTGACCCTGACTGGTGTGTGACGCTGACTGTGGTGTGTGACCCTGACTGTGGTGTGTGTGACCCTGACTGTCATAGGAAGTCAGTTCTTTCTACCACCAGCCTCTTCATACATAGTATGCCTTAAAACCTAATGACTAATAAGATGCCAGTTTTGTGTGGTGAGTAGCCAGCTGGATGGGAAGACCCCCATGCTGATATTCTGTACAATCTCTGCATGCTTTGCTTGCTGCGCAATATGAGGCAGATATTTGGCTGTCTCTGTAACTGTACTCTGACAGGTGTAGTGCTCAAGATCCAGTCACTTACTCTGTCATCTCAACTGGCAGTGTTCTTTCTTGTATATATATATTATAACTTGGAGGAGGCTCGTGGAATTGAAATTATAGTGCAGCTGTGTATTTAACTGTGATATTAACTCCAGATCACAACTGAAGAGTTTGAAGCCTACTATGCTGGTGTAAGTGCCTACATAGACAGTGATGCATACTTCGATCTCATGATGAGAACTGCATGGAAACTGTGAAAACTCGTAGTAAGTTGTATTGTACTGGGAGAAATTGTTGTGTTGAAGGAACTCTTCTGACAGGATGTTGGATATTTCAGTTATAATGAATGGCATTGTTATGGAAATGAAGATTAAAGGCAGGCATGTTTGTAAAGCACTTACATAAATGCTGATAACTGGTCTACTGTAAGGAATGCATGTTTGCTGTCATTAATAGAATGGGAAGATATATTGATATATTGAGATATATTTGAGCAAGTAAGCAAGTTTTGTCTATTGCTTTTGAAAATGAAATGAATAGTTTATGGAATATTATTTGTATTCTTGACATTTTTGTAACTTGTACAGTTAACTGTGAGCGGTATACTGCAACATTTCAGTTGAGGTTCTGGTAGACGTGGACAGAAGTCAGTTTAATGTGTTCCTCACACCGAGCATGCCCGGACTAACATGGACTAACAGTCTTCACATGTACTAAACAATAAAAAATAACTAATAAGTATACAAAATGAAATATCGTCTTCTGGTGTTGTGTATACAAACATGCATGAAGCCAGTTTTGCAACTCTACGGATACTGTATTACGGCCAGTTACTATGTCAGTAACAGACTCATTGAAATACATGTGCACTTGCAATCATCCCGACGTCGACGTGGTCTCTACACTTGGAAAGGTAGATAACTGTTGACAACTTGGTGTCATGAATGTGTGAAATGAAGGGATGTAGTGTCATTAGTTAAGCATCTTCCTGTCTCACTGTATGGAGATAAATGTGTTTTGTTGACCTTGTCAGTGGTACTACACTATTACCCTGAAGTTTCTGATCTAGATGTCTTGTCGTTACTTTAAGTAAGGCTGCAGTTGTATTTCTTTGATATGGTGAAGGTTGGTCTTGTCAAAATCATGTTCCTTCAACAATTCACATGTTTTCATCTGAAGTGTGTCAGTGCAGACGTTCCAATGGAACTTAGGAGGGAGACAATCATTTAGCATGCAGTTAGCTTCGGATCTTCCTCATGACTGCACTGGCTTGGTGACCTGTGAGAAGCCAGGGAAAGGTCACCGATCTTCATGTAGTTGATGTGAACAACTGGAGGAATGTCAGCATCTCTCGTAGGTTCCCCATGGGTTCAAGTATACATAGTATCCCATACTGAAACACTGTCCTACAGGAGTCGTAGCACTAAGATTGCTTTGTGGAACAGGACCCTGAACCACAAAGCAATGTTGGTCGACAGCCTAAACTGTTATAGTGTGTATCATGGTCTGGACTACAGGGTATTGGTCGACAGCCTAAACTGTTATAGTGTGTATCATGGTCTGGACTACAGGGTATTGGTCGACAGCCTAAACTGTTATAGTGTGTATCATGGTCTGGACTACAGGGTATTGGTCGACAGCCTAAACTGTTATAGTGTGTATCATGGTCTGGACTACAGGGTATTGGTCGACAGCCTAAACTGTTATAGTGTGTATCATGGTCTGGACTACAGGGCATTGGTCGACAGCCTAAACTGTTATAGTGTGTATCATGGTCTGGACTACAGGGTATTATTGGTCGACAGCCTAAACTGTTATAGTGTGTATCATGGTCTGGACTACAGGGTATTGGTTGACAGCCCTAAACTGTTATAGTGTGTATCATGGTCTGAACTACAGGGTATTGGTTGACAGCCTAAACTGTTATAGTGTGTATCATGGTCTGGACTACAGGGTATTGGTTGACAGCCTAAACTGTTATAGTGTGTATCATGGTCTGGACTACAGGGTATTGGTTGACAGCCTAAACTGTTATAGTGTGTATCATGGTCTGGACTACAGGGTATTGGTTGACAGCCTAAACTGTTATAGTGTGTATCATGGTCTGGACTACAGGGTATTGGTCGACAGCCTAAACTGTTATAGTGTGTATCATGGTCTGGACTACAGGGTATTGGTTGACAGCTTAAACTGTTATAGTGTGTATCATGGTCTGAACTACATGGTATTGGTTGACAGCCTAAACTGTTATAGTGTGTATCATGGTCTGGACTAAAGGGTATTGGTTGACAGCCTAAACTGTTATAGTGTGTATCATGGTCTGGACTACAGGGTATTGGTCGACAGCCTAAACTGTTATAGTGTGTATCATGGTCTGGACTACATGGTATTGGTTGACAGCTTAAAGGTCCTAGTGTGTATCATGGTCTGGACTACAGGGTAATGGTTGACAGCTTAAAGGTTCTAGTGTGTATCATGGTCTGGAGTACAAGGTACTGGTTGACAGCTTGAAGGTTCTATTGTGTATCATGGTCTGAACTACAGGGTATTGATTGACAGCCTGAAGGTTCTAGTGTGTATCATGGTCTGAACTACAAGGTATTGGTTGACAGCTTGAAGGTTCTAGTGTGTATCATGGTCTGGACTTCTGGGTATTGGTTGACAGCCTGAAGGTTCTACTGTGTATGATGTCTGGACTACAGGGTATTGGTCGACAGCCTAAACTGTTATAGTGTGTATCATGGTCTGGACTACAGGGTATTGGTTGACAGCTTAAACTGTTATAGTGTGTATCATGGTCTGGACTACATGGTATTGGTTGACAGCCTAAACTGTTATAGTGTGTATCATGGTCTGGACTACAGGGTATTGGTTGACAGCCTAAACTGTTATAGTGTGTATCATGGTCTGGACTACAGGGTATTGGTCGACAGCCTAAACTGTTATAGTGTGTATCATGGTCTGGACTACATGGTATTGGTTGACAGCTTAAAGGTCTTAGTGTGTATCATGGTCTGGACTACAGGGTAATGGTTGACAGCTTAAAGGTTCTAGTGTGTATCATGGTCTGGAGTACAAGGTACTGGTTGACAGCTTGAAGGTTCTATTGTGTATCATGGTCTGAACTACAGGGTATTGATTGACAGCCTGAAGGTTCTAGTGTGTATCATGGTCTGAACTACAAGGTATTGGTTGACAGCTTGAAGGTTCTAGTGTGTATCATGGTCTGGACTTCTGGGTATTGGTTGACAGCCTGAAGGTTCTACTGTGTATGATGTCTGGACTACAGGGTATTGATTGACAGCCTGAAGGTTCTAGTGTGTATCATGGTCTGGACTACATGGTATTGGTTGACAGCTTGAAGGTTCTAATGTTTATCATGGTCTGGACTACATGGTATTGGTTGACAGCTTGGCGGTTCTAGTGTGTATCATGGTCTGGACTACATGGTATTGGTTGACAGCTTGAAGGTTCTAGTGTGTATCATGGTCTGGACTACATGGTATTGGTTGACAGCTTGAAGGTTCTAGTGTGTATCATGGTCTGGGCTACATGGTACTGGTTGACAGCTTGAAGGTTCTAGTGTGTATCATGTTCTGGACTACAGGGTATTGGTTGACAGCTTAAAGGTTCTAGTGTCTATCATGGTCTGGACTACAGAGTATTGGTTGACAGCTTGAAGGTTCTATTGTGTATCATGGTCTGGACTACATGGTATTGGTTGACAGCTTGTAGGTTCTAGTGTGTATCATGGTCTGGAGTACATGGTATTGGTTGATAGCTTGAAGGTTCTATTGTGTATCATGGTCTGAACTACAGAGTATTGGTTGACAACTTGAAGGTTCTAGTGTGTATCATGTTCTGGACTACAGGGTATTGGTTGACAGCTTGAAGGTTCTAGTGTGTATCATGATTTGGACTACAGGGTATTGGTTGTCAGGCTGAAGGCTCTAGTGTGAAATGTCAAAGTGTATATGTCAATAGGAGAACTCGCTCAATTATATGTTGACAAAGATGAAGGAATATATTGCTTTCAAACTTCTTTAGTTGGCTATACAATACATGATAAAGAAATACACAAGACATCAATGAAGTGATAAGTTTTCTTTAACTGTCAACATGGGGTACACATCCCTTATTAATATCTTGATACATTTTCTTGACAATGCTTCATTGTGTAATACTGCCTGCCGGCCTGCACTGCACCAGGATTTGCTGCTGTTGCTATGCTTCTTGCTTCTCCAAACCTGCACCTGCTGCTTACAAACTATATGTTTTACCAATCACGACAGATATGGTAGTTTTGCATGATATCTTCTTTTTTAGATGTTTCTATTCTTTTCAATATATCCATGTTGTTTCATAGGATCTCAGACAGGCATGATGACGACATACACAAAACTGGAATGAAATTCTGATTGTAAATTCTATGAGCTCTTTCCAAATCAGACCTGAATGAGTTGTGTTAAATGAAACATTGGTTGCTAAAGTTGTGTTAACCTGTCTGTAATCTTTGTACAATAAAGGAAGGGGATGAATTCCTCCTTCATCTGCCCGCTGCACTGTAAGCACCAGCCTTCACCCACACTGCTTGTTTCAGATTGAAGCCGAGGAGTTTCAGAATTACTACTGTGGTGTGAGCGCGTCTGTGGACAGTGACGCTTACTTTGACCTGATGATGCGACAAGCCTGGAAAATATAAACCAGCATCATTTCAGTGCCTTCCCAGCTTGCATCCCTGTCCTCCATCACCTCTGTATTGTGTAGTCTAAATGTAGAACATTTATTAGCTTGGAATATATCTTGCTCAAGATGTGACAGCAGTGTTCTATAAGATACTGACATATTCGAGGGTAAATCATTTTTGGGAAACATCTTCCAAAAAATCTGTATATTTAAGATGGATATCATTTGTAGATGTAAATATTGATGTAAAATATCCTCATGTATGTGAACTGTAATGTGTAGATACTGTGTAAATGATTTGTTGTAATTGTAATGTCTTCCTCCCTGTTTGTCTTCCTCCTCACTGCTTCCTCCAAGCACTGTTGCCACTGTCTCACTGTCTGGTCGGGCAAGCACCACCACTCTCTTGCTCAGCCAGACCACTACAGGCTGTCAGTTGCAAACCATATGCTGTCAAAAGGGACACTTGCAGAATGAAGTCAAACCTTTAGGACTACATTTATTTAACTTTGAACTTAAAGTGCATACGCAATGCAGGTATGTGACCTTTTATCATGCAAATTGTTACCATGGTTACTTTTGGTTTTACTTGCCCTTGTTGATGCAGTTAACTCCTTGCCAGGATGCAGGAGGAAGCATGTTGTAGCCTAAGTTGTAGAGAGACTTGGCCACATCTACATGTTGTGTGACATCCCACTTTACATCTTGTTATTGTCTTGTCACAATCCAGTATTGTGCTGTCATCTTTTATCAGGGTATCTTTTGATATCACCATAGTTGTATTGATTAACAGTATCAAACATCCATACCGTTTGATAGTATATGTTAATTCATACAAATAAACTTTAAAATACTTATTGGTGTTCTATTTCTTTGTCTATGATTTCTTGTAGAAATGAGATAGTCATTCTCTTCCCACAGAGGTTACTCCTGTCATATCTTCCTACGTAACCTCTGTTCTAATACGGCCATATTTCCCGGTTCTCGTAAAATCCCCTAGCGGCAAAAGATCGTAACACGAATTATCTCCCTTCTTTCTATCCAATCAGAACATGTGTTACATCGACTTAGATTCAACTTGACTAACACAAGCAAATGTGGGGCCACAAATATCCGTAATCTGCCGGGGACTTGTGTTGATGTTACACACAAGACGTTTAATGGCTAGCTTGTCCGTTGTCAATGAGGGCGATGGAGACGCCACTGATCTGCCATAACATGACTGAGTTCTGTCTAGAAGAAACGTTTGTGCATCGCGCAGGGGAAGAAGTTTAGTTTTCTGGAAGCATACGGAAATTACCGAGGCCTTGAGAATGATCACTTTTGAAGCAACGTCGCTGATTGCACAACTAAATCTGATTGCCTCTAATCACAAGTCTTGAACGCTCACACCATGAAAGGGCTGTATTAGAACAGAGGTTACGTAGGAAGATATGACAAGTAATGTCTGTGGGAAGAGAATGGGAGATAGTAGGAAGTGGACCCATCAAACACTCATTTGATGTTTACACTCTCCCTTTATCTAATTTTGAAATAGCCTAGACGTTTGTGTCTCTTACAGACACAGAGAGCCTAAAGTTGACACAACATTCTACTGGCTGAGTGTTTAAGCATGACACAGCATTCTACCTCTTGACTGACTGTTCAAGCATGACGCAACATTCTGCTGACTGAGTGTTCAAGCATGGCACAACATTCTGCTGACTGAGTGTCCAAGCATGACGCAACATTCTGCTGACTGAGTGTTCAAGCATGGCACAACATTCTGCTGACTGAGTGTTCAAGCATGACGCAACATTCTGCTGACTGAGTGTTCAAGCATGACACAACATTCTGCTGACTGAGTGTTCAAGCATGGCACAACATTCGGCTGACTGAGTGTTCAAGCATGGCACAACATTCTGCTGACTGAGTGTTCAAGCATGATGCAACATTCTGCTGACTGAGTGTTCAAGCATGACACAACATTCTGCTGACTGAGTGTTCAAGCATGGCACAACATTCTGCTGACTGAGTGTTCAAGCATGACACAACATTCTGCTTCCAGACTCACTGTTCAAACATGACACAGGCATACAGGGTTTGTGAAAGGGGTACAAGTTGATTTATATCTGATGAATGGAAAAATCCTATGATTGAAACATCACCTAGTGATATTGTTGTATGCTTCACCATAGGTGCAGCTGTAACTCTTCTCAATGTTTAAACATGCACTCCAGATGAGATGTGCGTCTCCTTGTATGCTGCCCCATCCACCCTCCCTCTGGATGAAACATTACTTTGAAATGAACATAGTTGGGATTAGATGAGCTAAAACTGAAAGTGACACATCCCTCTTTTTTTTATCTTTTAGTCTTTGGCCAATAGACTATATATCTTGAAAAGCATATGAATAATTGTTCTTATTTGTGTTTACCATGGAAATGCATCCAACAAAATAATGCAGTATTGTTAAACTACCAGTGTGGTTTGACATCTGTGTGGACTGACGTAGGTATTTTGTAACATGTATGTTTGCTTTGTTGACTCTGCAATATGACTGCAGTCTGTAATTGGGCAAGTCTACACCAGTCCAGTGTCAACAATCCACACAGTGTGTCACAGAGTCTCATCACATCATCCACTTATTACAAGCACAGGTTACTGGGCAGCTATTCAAACCAATCCTTATTGCAGAGTGAATATGTGTGTATATGTATACATTTCTAACAAGCTGAGACATAGGACATCGGTGCACAAGGCAGCAGGGGTGGGGGAATCTGTACAGTTACCTGAATGCACCTGACACATGTACTATAGCATGATGAAGGTACACTGTGGTCTTGATGGTGGGGCCAGAGGGAAGAAGGCAGCAGCGGTGGGGGAATCTGTAGAGTTACCTGAATGTACCTGATACGTGTACTATACCATGATGAAGGTACACTGTGGCCTTGATGGTGGGGGAGAGGGAAGAAGGCAGCAGGGGTGGGGGGACCTGTACAGTTACCTGAAAGTACCTGATACATGTACTATACCATGATGAAGGTACACTGTGGTCTTGATGGTGGGGCCAGAGGGAAGAAGGCAGCAGGGGTGGGGGAATCTGTACAGTTACCTGAATGCACCTGACACTTGTACTAAAGCATGATGAAGGTACACTGTGGTCTTGATGGTTGGGCCAGAGGGAAGAAGGCAGCAGCGGTGGGGGAATCTGTATAGTTACCTGAATGCACCTGACACATGTACTATAGCATGATGAAGGTACACTGTGGTCTTGATGGTGGGGCCAGAGGGATGAAGGCAGCAGGGGTGGGGGAATCTGTACAGTTACCTGAATGTACCTGATACATGTACTATAGCATGATGAAGGTACACTGTGGTCTTGATGGTGGGGCCAGAGGGATGAAGGCAGCAGGGGTGGGGGAATCTGTACAGTTACCTGAATGTACCTGATACATGTACTATAGCATGATGAAGGTACACTGTGGTCTTGATGGTGGGGCCAGAGGGAAGAAGGCAGCAGGGGTGGGGGAACCTGTACAGTTACCTGAATGTACCTGATACGTGTACTATAGCATGATGAAGGTACACTGTGGTCTTGATGGTGGGGCCAGAGGGAAGAAGGCAGCAGGGGTGGGGGAATCTGTACAGTTACCTGAATGTACCTGATACGTGTACTATAGCATGATGAAGGTACACTGTGGTCTTGATGGTGGGGCCAGAGGGAAGAAGGCAGCAGGGGTGGGGGAACCTGTACAGTTACCTGAATGTACCTGATACGTGTACTATAGCATGATGAAGGTACACTGTGGTCTTGATGGTGGGGCCAGAGGGAAGAAGGCAGCAGGGGTGGGGGAATCTGTACAGTTACCTGAATGCACCTGACACTTGTACTATCGCATGATGAAGGTACACTGTGGTCTTGATGGTGGGGCCAGAGGGAAGAAGGCAGCAGGGGTGGGGGAATCTGTACAGTTACCTGAATGCACCTGATACATGTACTATCTAATGTGTAAATCTACTTGGCGCAATGAAAATACACTGTGGCGGAGACCATGGAAGAGATACCCATACGTTCTGGGGCTAGTCATCATGCGTGTCAGTCGCTGAAGATGAAAGTAAAAATGTCATTAAAAGTAATCTTGTGTCCAGCTCCACTAGCCAGCTGAGAATAGAGTTGACGAAAGACACACAGCAAGAAGTCCATGTGAATAAATCAGTATTTTTCCTGGCATGCATTTTGTGTTATTAATGTTACATTAATATTACTGATATTAGCTTGTTGATCATTTTACACAGCTGTCAGGTATTTAGTCTTCAGACAACAGAATAACACTAATGTCACAGACCTGAGATAGTTGCTGGACCTGTGCTAATGCTGCAGGCCACAGGCCTTTACACCATCAGTTTAACAGACCTGTGTCATGATACTATCTGTGTTGGACTTCGTTGGGCAAATGAGACATTCAAGGACAAAGACTCCCTCAGCTGTGATGCATGTTTGTTTTCCTGTACTGTCCATGTTGTGGATTGTGGCTGATGTGAGTGAGTGGGTGCTCCCCACATGTCATGCTGGCTGGCAGCATGCTGCTGTGATGTCATCACCTCTGCATGATTCTTTCTGTCCCACTTTCTGCCACTGGAACAGACACAAGGTAATACTTATTTAAAATACAGCAAATAGAAAATACATTGAAACAAATACCTTCGACACATTTGTTCCCCCAATTACAATCATAATTCTCTTTTCCTCTGTCATAACTTTATGATTTGTCCTAGTGTAGACTGAGTTTTTGTTATGCATGTATGTAACTTATAGCATGAATGTAATGTCATTTGCATGACTGGACCATTTTCACTCTGTCTATATCTCAGATCTTTTTTCTTTGAAACTGCAACAGAAATGTCTGATATCACTAATTTGTTATCCACATTGCATTGATTGGAGAGTTTATGGCAAATTCACCTTTTACCACTTTTTCGCACCTTTATATAAACAAGTTAGCAAAAGAGTTATTGGAGCCCCATCCTCCAAATCTCCACGGCTTGTATTTCGGTAAACCCACACTTACTCCTATCCATTCCTGTGGTTACCCATCATTAAATAACTGACTTACACACACACACAAATTCCTGTAATTGTTTGATGGACAGAATGTCTGTATATCCATCATCCCATACACATTTTTGTTTTCCCTATCTTGATGGGTGATCAGTTGGTGAAATGTTGATAAAAAATCCAGGGCAAGTAGGTTGAGATCATGAAAACCACAGGAATTGATCCAGGGGGTAGAGAAGGTTTACAAAAAGGCAATCCCTAGAGTGGATGTGCTAGTGACCACTACCAGCCAGCTTAATGAACCCATCAACAAAAACAAAAGGTGTTCTGTCTTTGCCAAAATAGTGCAGTCTCCAGTCAAAGTGGTGTGGGGAGTCTGGTGGAGCCCAGGCCATCACTGTCACCATATTCCTCTGTTTCAGATTACCAGTGAAGAGTTTGTCAACTACTACGCTGGCGTCAGTGCCTCAGTTGACAGTGATGTGTACTTTGATCTGATGATGAGGCAAGCGTGGAAACTGACAACATAGTCAGATGACCTTTACCTTGATGGTAGCTCTGAAAGAGCTGAAGTAACAAGTTGTGTCCCAAAATATTTGTCTACTGAGTATAAGGAACTAATGAGAGTTGCCTGACTACAGTCTTTTGGGGGAACAGACCTGTCCTCTATACCATTACAAATGGATACATGAAATGAGACTGAACAGCTGTGTGACGTTTCAATACTTACCTATTCTTGCCAAGTTCTAATCTGTAGTATCCGACAGTGGGACAACAGTCCCGATAACCACCACTGTCTACAATTTATTGTGTTACACAGGCCCAGTGTGTTCCCTTACTTCCGCTTAGGCAAGTAATGGGTATTGTCCAGTCGAGTGTTATTTAATTGTTAAGATGTTCTTGCCTAAGGTATGAAAACAACTATATAAACAAGAAATGATTTTATTTAGTTACAAATCTGCTGGAAACATTTTTAATGAAGGAATAGAATATATATATATATATATATTCTGTATGTTTTTAAAGAAACATGAAATTACAAGTTGAATGTGAACTAAATTGTCCAGATTTTGAAAAATGTCTGTTTTCAATGGAAATTAGTATTAGCTTCAGGAATATAATGTTGGTTTATGAATATCAGTATTAATAACATGAAGTACTTGGCTCACTTGCACACAGCAAGAATAATATCACAATCAATCTAAGGTACAGTCGACCTTACAATCACCCTACAATTAGCATTTCCCACACGAGTAGTCTACATAATGAACACTGTGCTGATCTTGGCCTGATATCAGAATCCAAGCTAAACTAGAGTTTCAGATTAGCTGCCTTGATACACAAGATCAAAGCCATATGTTGCAGACACCTTGTCCATGGTGTGTTGTTTCACACTTCTTCCAGCATTAAGCCAGGTGGGAATGGTAATCTGAGATATCCACTCAGTAGTATATGTAGTAACAGTGTGTTGTGTACTGACTTCCAGGTAACCAGATTTTTTTGTTATTTAATCTCAAGTGCTGCCTTATTGTTGAAGTGTTGATCCTGATAACAGGCTTCAACAAAATATGAAGGCAATGCATAGGTGTGAAGTTGTATATTGATGTGAAATAGAAGCTGATAATAGAAAACAATGATGCTAGTTTGGTTCCAAACTGTTGTAAGTTGTAGCTCACAAAGATCTTAAGTCACTTGTGCAAGTAGACGACAACTGAAGCCGAAGCCAGATAAAGATCTCAGGATTTGCAGTAGTTGTAGCAGTGAGATTGTTTTGTGCAAGTGGGCCTTGATGCACACCTAGACACCATTACCCTACAGATATTCAGTCCAACATCACCTTGAAATACATCACTCATATGAACACTCTTCATAATGTTTTTATGGAAGTATTACATATAGATTCTCCTTTGTACTGTCTTCCCCTTGTATTGTGGCTGAATGTTTACCTGTATCATGGACATATTGATAGCGTTCCCTTATTGGATTATCATGTAGTGGCTTTCAGTGACATTCATTACACATAAACGTATTCAGGGATGGCATTTTACCGCGGATTTTATTTCAAATTGTTCAATTGTGAATCGTCTAAATCCATTGAGAAACCCCCATTCGATGACACAATATTAAGTTTTCCTCTGAAAATAGATTTTCCTGTTGCCATCCCTGCGTATTGGAGACCTGCCTTGAAGGCTGACTGTCCTGTCAATACTGGCTTGTCTGCTTCAGACTGAGTAACATGGTGGACATGGTGTTTTTGTTGACATAAACAAACCAGTGTTACACGGCATGAGTAACAAGCCATGCCGCCACAAACACAACCTGGAACTATGCAGGAACTTTACCATCAGGCTGTAATGAAATGCTAGGTCAGCTGGAGATCTGCTCTCAGGGTTTAAGGCCTTGGTAAACAGTTCATTCTTATGTCTAACATAGTAATGTTTATTGATTGTATTCGTTGAGTCATCTATCACAATATCACATGTTTCAGTCTGGTCACCGCAGCCATATAGCTGGAATATCTTTCTTTAACACTGAAATTGTCAGTACTGAGTATGGAGCAATCGGCCATGTTTGTACATTAGAGGGTTCATCATACACCATGATTAAATGTTGGTTCGAAGAATGCTGTTGGATGAAATGAAGTCTATGCAAGTCACCACCTGTTATACTCTGGTATACCCTATTATACCTTGTTAGCCAGACGTAATCACAAACCAACAGATTTTCATTTTAGGTTGATGGCAGGTGATTAGGCCAAAATCCATTACTATGATCCAGAGAAAAAAACAGGAATCCATGGAACGAAAACATTAACACATCAGACATTTAAAGCAAAAAGTATGGATGGGAGGGGTTAGGGTCACCAGTATGGAGGGGACCCGATAGGGTCACCAGTATGGAGGGCAGGAGATAGGGTCACCAGTATGGAGGGGAGGAGATAGGGTCACCAGTATGGAGGGGAGGAGATAGGGTCACCAGTATGGAGGGGAGGAGATAGGGTCACCAGTATGGAGGGGAGGAGATAGGGTCACCAGTATGGAAGGGAGGAGATAGTCACCAGTATGGAGGGGAGGAGATGGAATCACCAGTTTGGAGGGGACCCGATAGGGCCACCAGTATGGAGGGGAGGAGATGGAATCACCAGTTTGGAGGGGACCCGATAGGGTCACCAGTATGGAGGGGAGGAGATAGGGTCACCAGTATGGAGGGGAGGAGATGGGGTCACCAGTCCAGTATGGAGGGGAGGAGATGGGGTCACCAGTATGGAAGGGAGGAGATAGTCACCAGTATGGAGGGGAGGAGATGGAATCACCAGTTTGGAGGGGACCCGATAGGGCCACCAGTATGGAGGGGAGGAGATGGAATCACCAGTTTGGAGGGGACCCGATAGGGTCACCAGTATGGAGAGGAGGAGATGGGATCACCAGTATGGAGGGGAGGAGATAGGGTCACCAGTATGGAGGGGAGGAGATGGGGTCACCAGTCCAGTATGGAGGGGAAGAGATGGGGTCACCAGTATGGAGGGGAGGAGATGGGATCACCAGTATGGAGGGGAGGAGATGGGGTCACCAGTCCAGTATGGATGGGAGGGGTTAGGGTCACCAGTTTGGAAGGGACCCGATAGGGTCACCAGTATGGAGGGGACCTGATAGGGTCACCAGTATGGAGGGGAGGAGATGGGAACACCAGTATGGAGGGGAGGAGATGGGATCACCAGTATGGAGGGGAGGAGATGGGATCACCAGTATGGAGGGGAGGAGATAGGGTCACCAGTATGGAGGGGAGGAGATGGGGTCACCAGTCCAGTATGGAGGGGAGGAGATGGGGTCACCAGTATGGAGGGGAGGAGATGGGGTCACCAGTATGGAGGGAGGAGATGGGGTCACCAGTCCAGTATGGATGGGAGGGGTTAGGGTCACCAGTATGGAGGGGAGGAGATGGGGTCCCAGTATGGAGGGGAGGAGATGGGGTCACCAGTATGGAGGGGAGGAGATGGGGTCACCAGTATGGAGGGGAGGAGATCATTGATAATGTCAGAGCTTTTTTCAGCTAGTTCAGTTTAGGCTGAAATAGTGTCTTATCCACTTCTATGCAAACTCTTGTGTATATACACAAAGAACTTAATTAAGCACCCTCTGTATTTTTGCAATGATACGTTTTCAACAGGTACATAAAACGTCTTGTGGTGACCATGATGGAAAAACGTTTTTTCTGACCGGTATGATCCTTTGACTCATAAGAAATGAAAAAATGATTGGAATCCATGTTGAATTTATGATGATATTTGCTTATATTGGAAAAAAACCCACTGATTTTCATACAAAACTATGTCTGTACAAGTTTAGTCCTGGGCCCCCTTTCACAAAGGACTAAGTTGATCGTAAGTCACTAAGGTAACCTTAGTGCAATGTTAAAGAATGGGAGTTAAGGTTAACCTTAGTAAAGGTTGCTTCGTGAAAGGAGCCCCTGGAATGTTAAATGTTAAATTTATTGGCATAATGTGAATATTCAAATGTCATTTTGCAAGTCTTACACGATTCAAGGTCTATGCCGTGTGTAACCTCCAAATGTGACTGTATGACAGCCAGCACGCTCCTCCTCATACACCCTGTCAGCCTCCTGATCCTCTGAAGGGACAGTCTACACTATTCCACTAGAGCAGCTTCCAATTGGACCAGGTTCTGAACAGGAGGATCCCTTTTTTTGCTCACGACGACCAATCATGTCTCACATATGCTCCAAAGGGTTAAGATCGGGGCTCATTCAATCATGAGATATGTCAGGGGTGCTTAACTCAGTTCTATGTGTATATATCAAGGAAATTTTAACAGCATGCTTGTATTCATATGATTAGTCATACATGTTTTTTTCACTGTTATTCCGTGGTATCCTGCTTTTCAGTCATTATTGTCAATACATGTTATTTATTTGTCTATGATGCTTATTCTGGTAACAATACAATAAACTTTTTTGACAACATTGTGTTGGAGAGCAGCCTTCAGAGTGTGCCCGGTTGTGTTTGTTGGTCCTATACTCAAGAAACATTGTTTGTTTATGCAGCCTTAACATGTACTAAAGACACTTAACGTTTAGTTGGCGTAATAATGGATCTTCTGAGTAGAACACTTGCTAAATGTACACTGGACATAGAACAAACTGGTCCAACTTGGAAATGCATTAATGAGGAAGCCGGGTGATGGCAGCAGCCTGTACTAAGACATTAGAAGCTGTTGGTATGGGTTGCTTTAGGGAGGTCAGGATTGTGTCACTGCATCACATGTCTGATGATGTCGTACACAATGCGTCAACCCATGTAGCCATTGATACTGCATTGATTTACAAACATTATAGTTAAAAACGACAATCAGAATCAGTGTAATCTTTTTGAATAATGAGGAGATGGACATAAAATACAAAATTATAACATAATTTGGAAGACAAACTTGTGAATGCTATATTTGTGAAGTCAATGTTAATTTTCTTGGGAAAAGGTCACAAAATGGCATTATTTGTGTGATATGTTACAATGCGTTGATAATATTGCTGTTATTCAGAGCTCTTCGAACTGTTGTATAAGTGCTAATTACCCAAATGTATTTCAAGTTAGTTAAGTGTAACTGTCCAGTATAGCTGAAGGGGTCGTTGTCGGCATGGGTACTACAGATATGTAACCTGGCCATAATGAAAATACAGAAACATACCCTAGGACGATTCCATTCCCAGTGTGTCGTATTCTTGATCGGAACTGTCATGCTGTTGTATTAGATACATTTGATTGCTTTATGTAAGTAATGAGAATACACAGTAACGGATATTTCGCGATGCATATGAATACCAATCGCAATCAGTTGAACGGGAACAACTACATGCGTTTTTGGTTTTGGATTGCGGAATATGGACTCGTTCGCCTTTTAGGGTACCGGGTACGTTTCTGTATTTTGACTTTATTTAGGGTACATATCTGTATATAGAAACGTACCTGGGGTACGTATCTGTAGTAGCTGTGCCGACAACAACCCCTTCAGCTCCAGTATATTAAGTGAATGCATGTGGCAGGAGTTTTGGAGGAAGTGGTGACACCAGCATGCAGGGACCTGACCAGTAGCTTCTGGAGAGTTGTTGATCATGGCTCAGGTGTTTTAAGTGTGTAGATGTGCATGACATTGAGTAAACTGGATGAAAGTATATTCTTATGAGTTTCAGACACTAATCACTGATATGAAACTTGTAGGTGTTTACTTTGCTGAAGATGTTTGTTGAAACAACTGCAAGATTAGTTGTGCGAAATCTTGATTTGAAGAGATTTTTGCCTGCTATTGCTTCCTTACGTCAATAAAGATGGAATGAGCATGTACTAACACTGACTTTATCTCCCATTACAGAAGGACTTCAAGGTAGGTGGAGCAGTGACAGCATGGTGTCAGGGGGTTGGGGAACTAGACTGTGTATCGGTAGCGGAAAAACTTTCCACCATTTCTACTTGAGGTCTGGTCATTAATTCCGAACAAATTGTAACTTTTAATATCCTATTATCCAGACACTGACACCACTACTTGGCCCAGTCTGAATCCCCCAACAACCTGATGCCAGCATACAGTGATGTCTGCTTCACAACAGCTTCAGTCTTACGTGAAATGTCTAACTTCAGTAGCTAGCTGACCATCCTTGTTGGAGAAACAAGATAGTATATGTATATTCTGAATGCTAAGATGGTTTAGATATTTTACTTCTTAGTAATCCTAATAATACAATCCCTCTGACATCAAAGCCATAAATTCTTTAGGCTGTCAATCAAGGCATAAATTTCCAAACATTTACCACCGACATCCTCTTCACTGCCAACAGATCTACTTGTGAGGATACCCTATTCTTCTCTTAACTGCAACTGCTGATGTGTAAGGGTCACCTCGGGTTCCGACGCCACTTTCTGACATCACTTCTTGTTCTGAAGCTTTCGTTGATGCTACTTCCTGTTAGATATTGCCTGTGTCTTTAAGCCAGTGTAAGAGTATCCACTACCAGGTCTTATAAACATTGTTTCTCACTGTCAATTTCTGTTTCCTGTTGGTGATACTTAACTGATTTTTCATGTTATAGTGGCACTGATGTCTCTCATGACATCAGTACCCCCAGATACATCACTTGGCTATCGTATAGAAACCTTACATTATATTGCATTGCATTGAGCTATGATTTTCATGTGAACCAGTGATGTACCTACACACTAGTACACTATTCAAATGGTCAACTCATCTTGTTTTGGCTATTCTCAAAATTGATTTTAAGTTAAGTAGGTGTTTTAGACTGTTTGCTGATCACATTTGTCTAAGTGTGTCTGGGTTGTTACTGCTACCCATGTACAGTCAATCAAACTTGTATTTTGTTAGATGTTTGCAAAGGCTGCAACCCGATCTTTGGGAGAATCCACCTTCCACAAATGTGTTTCTACACCTGTCTACTAACTATAGTCTGTCTGCAGTGAAATCATACCGATGAATTTCACTTTAAATAAAAAAGTAAATCAAATTAAGGGAAATTAAGATTGCGAATCCTCATAATTTTACCTTGCCAAATGAACACTTAAATCTCAGAATTTTATTCAACTTATGATAAAAGTTGTTTAACAAACGATCATAGAATCAAATTGCTATTATTGGTTTGTATTACAAGGGGGTAAGCGCAGTAGATGGAACAGTGAAACAAATGCACGTGAGGTAAGTGATGAGCGTTAACTTAGATCAGCCCTACTTGTTCTTGGTGTTTCATCTAATGTGCTTACCCCCCTTGTAATACAAACCAACAAAAGCGATTTGAAACCATGATCATTTGTTAAACAACTTTTATCCTAAGTTGAATAAAATTCTGAGCTTTGAATGTTCAATTGGCAAGGTAAAATTATGAGGATTCGCAATCTTAATTTCGCTTAAATCGATTTACTTTTTTGTTTAGAGTGAAATTCATCGGTGCGTTTTCACTGCAAACAGACTATAGACTGATCTTGCGTCTTGTACTGCCTCAAGTTGTCAATCTGCTATTGGTGTGACTGCACCAGGGTAGATGATGATGATGAAGATGTTCAGTTTGAATCAGCAAACACCTTACCAAATGTTTACATCTGGGCACAACTGAAAGAAGTGATGATTTCCTGCCTTGCATATACACAGCTGCATTTCATACAAAGGATAGGGTAATCTTTACAACTAAGAGACATGTTGACAGTGAAGAGGACATCAGTTGAAATGAAATAGTGATTGACAACCAAAACAGGAATTTATGGCTTTGGTATAGCAGCGGTAAGGTATTTGATGGTATGTCTATCTAACTATACTTACACACTTTGAAAATGTGTTGTTGATTTTGGCGTGGAAGCAAATAAGACAACGTTGGCAGCATATTTGAGCTTGTCTCAACCATCAAATGATTTAAGAGGGTTAATTTGTCTTTAGATTGTGTTTGCTGATGTTGATGTTCTGACCTCATCTTGGATGTGTGCCAGGAGAATCTGTCAGTCTTGTCTGGCTATAGTAGCTGGAAGTTGTCAAGGTCAAGGACGGTCCACAACACTTTCTATTTGCTGATTGTGACTTATGAAACAGCTTATGGTAGACGTCTGCCTCGAGTTGCCCAAGAGCATGCTCTCTTGTAAACTGTGTCATGGCATTGTTCCAAGCCAGTGCTGCTCTTGATGCCCATGCCATATATGCACCCGACTCCAGGGATTGCACATGACTTTGCATTTTGCTCTGGCAATTGTAATGTGGGAAGATGTGTTTTTGTGATCTTGTCCACTTCCAGAAACATGAAAAGGGATTGGGACACACACCCTTTCCTTGTATTTCAAACATTCACTAGTTTATTAACATTTGTCATACATATAACCTGAAAAAACTTAAATGCCTTTTCAAAGTGTGTCAGTATAAAACATGAATGTTTCAATTTTGCCATATCGCTTCCAGTGTTGACTTATGGAGTTGTTGTTATCAGGCCAGAGCTTCCAGCACTAACTCTTGTTACTTGTTCTAGTGAGTGTATCACCCAGTTGCAGATTGCCAGCCTGGCCTTGTGTATATATTGTGTCCAGTTTATGATGAGATCAACCTAGAGGTGTTGCATTGATGATGTCTGCTAGTTCCACTTTGCACATTACATACTTTCTCGTCACCAAACATGCACATTAGCTGATAACGCACTGACAGTTTTCTTAAATAATGATGCTTATTGTAGAAAATCACTACCCTGCCATTTAAGACATCTCAGACAGTCAGAGGGCAGGCAGAATGACTGATCAATGCCTGAAACCTGAGTGTGAGAGTGTTATCTGCTTTTGTTTAACAGTCTCATGTACTCAAAATATTCAATTGGGAATTAATGTGACACTATTATTGGCTGTGATCACACTATTCACATGATAAATATACAGCATGTAACTTTACAACCATTGCAAGATTTCTCATTAAATTATTTCAGTGAAATTTCTGACATGCTTCCAAGCAATGAACTTTTGAACTGTTAGCGTTTGGAGCACACTTTGGTGTGGAGTTTAGTGCAACATAAGAATCCATATTTATTACAGATTAAAGATGAAAATGCAGCAGAGAGGGTTCGGGTGATCCTGGCACAGTCAGGCTGGTAAGGCTGATCATCAGCTCAGGGCCCTCGCCCCCTGTACACGCAGCCCAGACAGCGAATGGGAATTCTCCCAGGAAACACTGCCTAGTCGAACCCACCAAGAACTTTTCGGAGAATATGAAAGCTCCCCAACACTGCAGCCTTCTGCATTACCCAGAGTGTCAGAAGGACTGTGCTCCCGGTGGAGAACCCGGGCACTCTCCTGATCTGCGCCAAGAGATCAGGAGGTCCGCATATTTATCATGCTTTTCCTGAATCTTACCAATCACATTGCTGTCAAAAGGGTCAGAAAATTCAATGATATAAATAAATTCATTGGCTTTATCAAAAAGGACAAGATCAGGTTTGTTAGCTGGAATTCTTGTGAGACTGTATATGGGCCTGTTCCACAGAAGTTTGAAAGCATCATTTTCCATGACGCCCTGGACATGTTCAGGGTCATACCATGGATGGACCTTGGAGTCAAAGCCACAGACATGGCGGAGACGGTAGTAAAAGCAACGAGCCATGCCATCATGTCGTTTAAGATATGCTGTTTGTGCCAAAGAAAGGCATCCACTGACAAGGTGTTGGACAGTCTCTGTAAATTCATTACACGGTCGACATTTCATGTTAATATATTATTGTTATCATAATTATTATAAGTATAATAAGTGTTCATAATGAAATCCTTATTACATAACAGCATAAAACAAAGCACAGGAAAATACAAACAAAAAATCTTACATTTGTTCTGGAGAATGCCAATGCCTGGATGTGGTGGTGTTAGGTCTGGTGTAAGATCAGTCCATCTCGTTTAATGAAGGCCCACATTGTTCTGGCATGGTGAGGATATATCTGTATGATGTAATTTTGTATACAGAAGTCTGACCTCGAACAATTGCCCTCACACAAACTTTCACAGTCTTGTTGTCTTCCTAATTTACACTGACAAGTCAGCAGACGCAAAGGTGGCTACATTCAACTTCCCTCCCAGGTGGGGTAGTTTTAAGAACAAAAATAATTACAGGGCCAGGTAGTCTGAAACAACAAGGACATATTGTCCAATAAACCTGATGGCAGTTTTATACGGCATGTGGCTTGTTGAGAAGGTTGACATTAGGCCCATAAATCTGACCTGCTTCTGTCAACACCTGCTTGTTTCCTCCCAAGGTGCAGTTGTGATTGACAAGAGGATACATCTGGAATAAGGACTACAATGACATACCCACGATTGAAAAAGAGGATCATGTGATTTCAAAATGCTAAATAATCACCCCCAAAATGAATTTGTCAGAAAATCTTTAGCCTGTTTTCATGACAGCTGTGGAGAATACAGTTATAGAAAAAAACCCATACCTCTTGGGGGAATAGTTACAACCAGAATCACTATAAAACCTTCACTTGAAGTAACAGGAACATAAATATAATGTATATACCCTCTCGAAGTCTATTGCCCTGCCTGCTGGAATCACTCATGCTGGTACAGAGTTCAGCCAGCCATAAAAGTGACACATTCAGAGATTGCACAACAGTAACTGTTGCTATAAACATTTAGTGACGTCTAGTGACCCACTGACTTTACAGAGCCTTGATTTTCTCAGAATATTCATTTATCAGAGATTTTCCCAAGAATAACCCTCCCCAAGGATAGTATATACAGTCACTGTCACAGAGATAGTCTATACAAAGCCACCTTGTCCAGGGGATAGTCTATACAAAGCCACCTTGTCCAGGGGATAGTCTATACAAAGCCACCTTTGTCTAAGGGATAGTCTATACAAAGCCACCTTATCCAAGGGATAGTCTATAGAAAACCACCTTATCAACGGGATAGTCTATACAAAGCCACCTTGTCCAGGGGATAGTCTATACAAAGCCACCTTGTCCAGGGGATAGTCTATACAAAGCCACCTTTGTCTAAGGGATAGTCTATACAAAGCCACCTTATCCAAGGGATAGTCTATAGAAAACCACCTTATCAACGGGATAGTCTATACAAAGCCACCTTATCCAAGGGATAGTCTATAGAAAACCACCTTATCCCAGGGATAGTCTATAGAAAACCACCTTATCCAGGGGATAGTCTATACAAAGCCACCTTATCAAGGGGATAGTCTATACAAAGCCCCCTTGTCTCACAAAGTGAGAATGGTCTTGAAAGGGATAGTCTATAGAAAACCACCTTATCCAGGGGATAGTCTATACAAAGCCCCCTTGTCCAGGGGATAGTCTATACAAAGCCACCTTATCCAAGAGATAGTCTATAGAAAACCACCTTATCAAGGGGATAGTCTATACAAAGCCACCTTATCCAAGGGATAGTCTATAGAAAACCACCTTATCCCAGGGATAGTCTATAGAAAACCACCTTATCCAGGGGATAGTCTATACAAAGCCCCCTTGTCCAGGGGATAGTCTATACAAAGCCACCTTATCCAAGAGATAGTCTATAGAAAACCACCTTATCAAGGGGATAGTCTATACAAAGCCACCTTATCCAAGGGATAGTCTATAGAAAACCACCTTATCCCAGGGTTTTTCTATAGAAAACCACCTTATCCAGGGCATAGTCTATACAAAGCCACCTTATCCAGGGGATAGTCTATACAAAGCCACCTTATCCAGGGGATAGTCTATACAAAGCCACATTATCCAAGGGATAGTCTATAGAAAACCACATTATCCCAGGGATAGTCTATAGAAAACCACCTTATCCAGGGGATAGTCTATACAAAGCCACCTTATCCAAGGGATAGTCTATACAAAGCCACATTATCCAAGGGATAGTCTATACAAAGCCATATTATCCAAGGGATAGTCTATAGAAAACCACATTATCCCAGGGATAGTCTATAGAAAACCACCTTATCCAGGGGATAGTCTATACAAAGCCACCTTATCCAGGGGATAGTGTATACAAAGCCACCTTATCCAAGGGATAGTCTATAGAAAGCCACCTTATCCAGGGCATAGTCTATACAAAGCCACCATGTTTTTCATTTCAGCACAATTTTCTCCAGGAGATATGTGGAATGATGTAAAATAGAAAGAGAAAAATGACTTCTTAAACTTTCTGTGTATTGAACTTGCAACCTTTGTGTATAATACTCAAGAGATATGTTATATTTCTCTCCCTGGGTTCAGTGAAAGTGTTTGAAACTTCAAAATGTGTACATAAATGTTGTTTGATTGGCTTTTTAGAAGATGCTATTTGATGAACATAGAGACTTTTCTGGGTTTCATCTTCTTTTTATTGTTTGGTACAACATTTCAGGGCTTGTTCTGGCCCCATCATCAGGTAGGATTAAAGTGAGTGAGTGAGTTAAGTTTTACGCCTCACTCAGCAATATTCCAGCTATATGACGGCGGTCTGTAAATAATCGAGTCTGGACCAGACAATCCAGTGATCAACAGCATGAGCATCGATCTGCGTAATTGGGAACCGATGACGTGTCAACCAAGTCAGGGAGCCTGACCACCAGATCCGGTTAGTCGCCTCTTACGACAAGCATGGGTTACTGAAGGCCCATTCTAACCCAGACCTTCACAGGTTAGGTAGAACTAAAGAACAGTAACTGGTCTCTCAAAATCTGCATGATTTTATACTTGATCCACTCCCAATCTAAGTTAATCCGATAATTTTGCAGTAAACAATATTTTATATATTCATGATAACTCAATCATATTAGTCCTGTTAGCTCTATCCATGTCTATCCTTCATGACCTCCACATGTATTGCGTCGTCATAGCATTATGACGTCACGAGCGGTTACTGTTCTTTAGTTCTACCTGATGATGGGGCCAGAACAAGCCCTGAAACGTTGTACCAAACAATAAAAAGAAGATGACACCCAGAAAAATCTCTATGTTCATATATAAATGTTGTTTCCACTTTTCACTTACAGTTAATATACAAGATACAACACTTCCACTCTGGTTTTTATCCCACGTGTTAGCATGTGAGGTCTTAATGTTCCAATCAAAACCAGTTTATTCAATTTTTCATTATTGTATCGTTGTGATGAAATAGCTTTTTAAAGTACATAACTCTTTGATTTTGAGAACAAGAGAGTAAAGCACTGTTCCATGTCCCAGCTCACACAGTGTGATCTCATCAGACAGATGGTTCTTACTCTCCCACTTGAACATTGACTTTCAACAGTCGGCCTCAATGTGGAACAGGGCCCTGCACAGCAACAGCAAACGATAAAGCTGCCCTATAGCAGCAATCTCATGAAGACAGGCACACTTCTACACATTGCTTGTAAATTTCAACATCTGAACAAGTAACAAAACAGTCAGCTATGTCAAGTACTGTTTAATGAAAGACGTGCAACAACTTGATCACATTTTAAGAGTTTTTGTAATGAATGATTCAGAAGGATATGTTTTGATACAATACAGTCAAAGCTGAAGGAACATACGATATTACTTGGCGTTATTCATGGTTTGATACACATACAAAAGGATGATTAATAAGAAATTGGCAGGGGCAAAACTTACTTTGAGACAGCCGTTGGTTTGACACAATGTGTGGCTGTATGTTAACATGCACTGATAAAAATCAGACAATTCCTTCATGGTGAAGCTCTCCCAGTAACATTTTTCAAGTCTGCCCATCTTCATAACCAGTCAGTCTTTTCATTCTTTTGGGACTAAATAGTTAATATCTGTGTTCCAAAGACAGACCTGTCCCAGCATAGTTGGGTCTGTGATATCCGATAAACTTTTTTTGGTTTTTGTTTCAGATACTGAAAGAAGAATTTGAGAATTATTATAGTGGAGTGAGTGCATCAATCGACAGCGAAGCCTACTTTGATCTCATGATGCGCTCAGCATATAAACTTTAACAACAAATGGAGATATAGAAGGAAACCAAGGGGTGGATGTAATTCCGACTTGAGACCCAGTATAGAGACTATCTCAGTTGTGTATATTTGGAGGAACTGAGTTATACTGCAGCACCATACATTCAACCTATCTCACAGCATATCTTCTCATCTAATACTATAGCTGTTGTCTAATGCTGCAGTCAGCAACATTCTAGCTGTATCATCGCGTTCCAAAAACAAGTACTGCTGCACCACAAGTGGTTGATAGCTGAGCAATGACCCAAGTGGGTGACACATACTCAACAAGGTCACACATGGTAACATTGGAAACTCACTTACATGTGATCTCAATAACAGGATCTGACCATGAAACTAACACAAGGGGAGGTAACTTTAGTAGGTGATGGAATCTTTCATAAACCAAATTAATTATTAAGACTGCACATAGCAATATTATGGACGATGATCACCATAAATAGGATATAATGACATGTTAACGAGTCGGCAGTCTGACAACTGTTATTCATATCCTACAGCAACTATGGGTAATGAAGACCAGTTCTAACCCGATCTTCATTGGTTAATTATGCTGATGACAGCCCACAGTTACTCACAGAAACCAGAGACCATATGGTCTCTGCAGAAACTTACAGGTTATAAAGTGAGATAATAGCACCTTATAGGATCAAATTTGTGTTTTGAAACAATTACTATCTTTTGGAGTACAATAGTTCAAAGGATGATAATTTATGAATGTCAAATTCTGTAGTATAAGGCATACAATGTTTTCAGAGTATATATATACACACACACCTGATAAAAGAGTAAGAATATACTCTGAGACATTGTGTCCCTCATATTACAGACGTTGACATCATTCAGCTTTCACCATTTATGTGAATCACTTCTAAATGCCATTCAAAGACTAGAAATATACTACCCATCAAAAGTTCAGACTTACTAGTGCAAATGTAGCCACTTACTTCAGTCAACTGTTCTAAACTAGATTTTGCAAAATATTCCATACTGTTTAAAGGTACTGTTTACACATGAACTGATGTATTATAAAACAAATAAGTAACGTTGAAAATATTATTGTCATGAGTTCAATAAATGCTGAAACTCAGTGAAAATTGGCGAATTCTTCACAAAACTTTACACCAAAACGCAGCTGTTCACATGCACGATATTTTCACATGCTTTTCAGCAATTTGATGCATGATCCTCACACAATTCATCTGCATAAGGTTTACAGTTGGTTCCCCAAGTTAGTGAAGAAATTCATCTTCGATGTAAACACCTACATATACATAACATATAGTGAATGCTTTTAGTGAGTCTAAACTTTTGATGGGTAGTATAGTTCAATCTATTTGTGGTGTTTTAAGGTTGCTCCTAGGAGGGGGTGAAGTGAAGATATATTTGGGGGTTTCCACGATGTAGGATTCATACACAACAATGTGTTCACACTTGGTTTCTGCCTGTTGTCTGTTATCAAGTGGAAAGTGTCTGTACATATTCATGTTGAAATACAATCAGCTGCTGCTAT
Source organism: Haliotis rubra (assembly GCF_003918875.1). Taxonomy (NCBI): domain Eukaryota; kingdom Metazoa; phylum Mollusca; class Gastropoda; order Lepetellida; family Haliotidae; genus Haliotis; species Haliotis rubra. The sequence continues at coordinate 114,352 of NW_025767628.1, forward strand.
TGCTTGTACAGAGCCTGCTTCATCCTGGGTGGTGCACTGTCAGCATACGTGCCATCATTGTGCCTTGAATGTCATGTACAGCACTACTCATTGCCGATTCTTTGTTGAAATATTTTATTCTTGAAGAGAACAGTTACCAGTACCACTAATAAATGAAGTACCCTCTTAGATGTATCTTGTATTCTGTACAGCTTCAAGCCAAGAGTCCACACAACCCACCGTATGACAAAATCATGGCTATCGCTCAATGAGGTTTAATAAGACTAAGTTTGGAACTGTCAAGGATCAATGATTCACAATACATTCCAGGGCGACGTCATGCACCTCACACAGCTGTTGGGTGCGCACACAGATAAAGAGTGCTGTGAAACTAACAGTTACATTTATATCACAAAATTCATAATCAGTGTGGTCATGTGTATAGTTTTGAAAATATGAAACCTCTGGTTAACGTCGTGGATTCCATGTTATTTATGATGTGTGGTGCCTAACAACAGTTACCAGTACTGTTTCACTTATATACCATAATTTCTCACATACCCATGTAAATCTCACGACAATACAGTCACGTAATATACTATATTTTCTCACATACCCATGTAAATCTCACGACAATACAGTCACGCAATATACTATATTTTCTCACATACCCATGTAAATCTCACGACAATACAGTCACGTAATATACTATATTTTCTCACATACCCATGTAAATCTCACGACAATACAGTCCATAAAATACTATATTTTCTCACATACCCATGTAAATCTCCGACAATACAGTCCGCATAATATACTATATTTTCTCACATACCCATGTAAATCTCCACGACAACAATACAGTCATGTAATATACTATATTTTCTCACATACCCATGTAAATCTCACGACAATACAGTCACGCAATATACTATATTTTCTCACATACCCATGTAAATCTCACGACAATACAGTCATGTAATATACTATATTTTCTCACATACCCATGTAAATCTCACAACAACAATACAGTCATGTAATATACTATCTTTTCTCACATACCCATGTAAATCTCACGACAACAATACAGTCACGCAATATACTATATTTTCTCACATACCCATGTAAATCTCACGACAACAATAGTCAAGCAATATACTATATTTTCTCACATACCCATGTAAATCTCACGACAATACAGTCACGCAATATACTATATTTTCTCACATACCCATGTAAATCTCACGAAAATACAGTCATGTAAAATACTATATTTTCTCACATACCCATGTAAATCTCACGAAAATACAGTCATGTAATATACTATATTTTCTCACATACCCATGTAAATCTCACAACAACAATACAGTCATGTAATATACTATATTTTCTCACATACCCATGTAAATCTCACAACAACAATACAGTCATGTAATATACTATCTTTTCTCACATACCCATGTAAATCTCACGACAACAATACAGTCACGCAATATACTATATTTTCTCACATACCCATGTAAATCTCACGACAATACAGTCACGTAATATACTATATTTTCTCACATACCCATGTAAATCTCACGACAACAATACAGTCATGTAATATACTATATTTTCTCACATACCCATGTAAATCTCACGACAACAATAGTCAAGCAATATACTATATTTTCTCACATACCCATGTAAATCTCACGACAATACAGTCATGTAATATACTATATTTTCTCACATACCCATGTAAATCTCACAACAACAATACAGTCACGCAATATACTATATTTTCTCACATACCCATGTAAATCTCACAACAATACAGTCACGTAATATACTATATTTTCTCACATACCCATGTAAATCTCACGACAACAATACAGTCATGTAATATACTATATTTTCTCACATACCCATGTAAATCTCACAACAACAATACAGTCACGTAATATACTATATTTTCTCACATACCCATGTAAATCTCACGACAACAATACAGTCATGTAATATACTATATTTTCTCCCATACCCATGTAAATGTCACAACAACAATACAGTCATGTAATATACCATATTTTCTCACATACCCATGTAAATGTCACGACAACAATACAGTCATGTAATATACGAAGCTTAAACTAATTCTGAATTGCATGGCTGCTGGATCTTGATCTAGTCCTTGATATTCACTAATTTTCAGAAACATTTGAAAGTGCCAAATGAAATCTTTGAAACAATAGACCTTGTTTTGTGTCAGATATTATTCTGTTTTGTTTCCTTTGTCATCAGAACCTGGCAACTGATTGATGATACAAGGTGGAGGAATGTGATCTCACAGTAACCTCAATGTGGAAGTTTCAAAAGTCACGTTAAGTGTCATCCTCGTTAATCTCAGGGGTATACGTTACGATCACTCTTCACTATACCCTGAATGCATCCACGGCTTGGCCCGATGATTTTATTACCTCCCTTGGCTGGCTTTTTATCTAATCAAGTGTCTACGCTGGGAAGTTGAGGTAACCAATCATAACTCACTTTTGTTTCTTAAATTATCAAACATTTAAACTTGGCAACACAATTGATGCAGAGGTATTCTGAAAGAGGTAGAAGGAGTTCTTTTATATATTTTTTGAAAGTTTCAGATCTGTCAATTTGTGTGTATTATTTCCTAAAACATCTGAGTGGCACTGCGAATAAACCTTCGCGACTGCGACCGCTATCTTTGTTGACACTGGCAAGCTCGGTTGGTAACGGCTGCTTAGCTGATTGGCTACTGTGAGAATGCGGAGCCAGCAAAGGGAGGTAAAAAAATCATCGGGCCAAGCCGTGGATGCATCCAGGGTATAGTGGAGAGTGATCGTAACGTATACCCGGAGATTATCAAGGATGGTTAGGTGTTAGGTTAAAAGTCTGTATCATGAAAAAAGGTATGTAAGAAATATAGAACATCATACTAGTATATTTGGACATTGTGTATTGAACTCGTTCTTCAAACTCATTTCTTTCCCACCATGATATCTTCTCGTTCAATACAAAGGGTAAAATATGCACTTGTATTACATTCTGTATATTTGCTTTTAAGGACAGAAGATGGCTGTATGTTCAATGAGAAAAAAACAAAACATTTCCTAAAATGTTTAATTTGTATATCAACATATCACATAACTTAAATATATCTTCATGATATATTTAGTGACATAGGATGAAAAGCAGCACAAAAAAATATATAATCCAATTGCTTTCTGCATAATAACATTGTAGTTAAATCCACATTTACATTTGGCATTAAACTAAATTGTACCTTGTCATTTTATCCTGAGGACTTTGACAACTGACACCTGGAGACCATCTGACACCACTCACACACAGTCTGTCAGTGTTGGTTGATAATGGATGGCTGGAGACAATCAACACCTGGATCCATCTGACACCACTCACACACAGTCTATCAGTGTTGGTTGATAATGGATGGCTGGAGACAATCAACACCTGGATCCATCTGACACCACTCACACACAGTCTATCAGTGTTGGTTGATAATGGATGGCTGGAGACAATCAACACCTGGATCCATCTGACACCACTCACACACAGTCTGTCAGTGTTGGTTGATAATGGATGGCCGGAGACAATCAACACCTGGATCCATCTGACACCACTCACACACAGTCTATCAGTGTGGTTGATAATGGATGGCTGGAGACAATCAACACCTGGATCCATCTGACACCACTCACACACAGTCTGTCAGTGTTGGTTGATAATGGATGGCTGGAGACAATCAACACCTGGATCCATCTGACACTACTCACACACAGTCTATCAGTGTGGTTGATAATGGATGGCTGGAGACAATCAACACCTGGATCCATCTGACACCACTCACACACAGTCTGTCAGTGTTGGTTGATAATGGATGGCTGGAGACAATCAACACCTGGATCCATCTGACACCACTCACACACAGTCTATCAGTGTGGTTGATAATGGATGGCTGGAGACAATCAACACCTGGATCCATCTGACACCACTCACACACAGTCTGTCAGTGTTGGTTGATAATGGATGGCTGGAGACAATCAACACCTGGATCCATCTGACACCACTCACACACAGTCTGTCAGTGTTGGTTGATAATGGATGGCTGGAGACAATCAACACCTGGATCCATCTGACACCACTCAGACACAGTCTATCAGTGTTGGTTGATAATGGATGGCTGGAGACAATCAACACCTGGATCCATCTGACACCACTCACACACAGTCTGTCAGTGTGGTTGATAATGGATGGCTGGAGACAATCAACACCTGGATCCATCTGACACCACTCACACACAGTCTGTCAGTGTTGGTTGATAATGGATGGAAACTGGTGGCTGGAGACAGTCAACACTTGGATCCATCTGACACCACTCACACACAGTCATCACTTGGATCCATCTGACACCACTCACCCAGTCATCACTTGGATCCATCTGACACCACTCACACAGTCATCACTTGGATCCATCTGACACCACTCACACAGTCATCACTTGGATCCATCTGACACCACTCACACACAGTCATCACTTGGATCCATCTGACACCACTCACACAGTCATCACTTGGATCCATCTGACACCACTCACACACAGTCATCACTTGGATCAATCTGACACCACTCACACACAGTCATCACTTGGAACCATATGACACCACTCACACAGTCATCACTTGGAACCATATGACACCACTCACACAGTCATCACTTGGATCCATCTGACACCACTCACACAGTCATCACTTGGATCCATCTGACACCACTCACACACAGTCATCACTTGGAACCATATGACACCACTCACACACTGGTGAAGAATCACTACGCTCTTGTCAGTGCTGACAATACAAGAGAAGATGACATCATAACTAAGGAACTGTCAATCTTGCCACAAATAATACCTTTCAGTTCTTGCATGTAAAATACAATTTGTGATAGTTTACACCACCAGGAAGGAAGCCTTCTAGACCAGTGGGATCCAGGCACTCCAGCATCTTTGGAAGAGGTGTGTGGATCACAGAGGGGATTACATTAGGCTATCTTACCTTCCTGTATATTCTTCTCAATACAAAAAGAAACATTTACAATGACTGCTCTTTGCCATTGTTGGAAGTAAGAAACCTTTTTCAAGTAGTAAAACTAATCAACAGATTTGTGAAACTTTGTACAGTGACATCGTTTGTTCTGAGGCTGTCACTGTAATGGCATATAACATGAGGATGCCAGCTGACCAAGGACCAAATGTCCAGCATCTCCTACAATACTATGTTTACCGTAGACAAGAGGACGTGAACATCACTCTCACGTCATATACTGCAGGTAAGTATTTGCTGCTCACTCTATTTTACATGAAAACACACCAGTTTTAATGCATGTTGCATGTAAGTGAACGAACCAATGCCTCCCCAAACCATGTAAACAATGTTGGATTATTGACTGAGGGATTGATTGGGACACATTGACTACATAGAAATATCATGTCTGATATGAAAGTTTAGAAGGTTTAATAGACTCATTTCAAACTCACACAAACTTTTGATTTATCTGAAGTATATATTTTTAATGTACCCTACAATACACATGTCAAGAGTAAAAGGCTCAAATGTCAGACAATATCTATGTGTAGTTGAGCTCAGTAATACAGATTGGTTTGTCATTACTGTACCTTTACAACTAAATGATAAAGGACCAGGGACTTTCTTCAACACCAGTTAATAGACACGTTGAACATCTACTAATGCAGTATTCTGAAATCCTACTTCTTCCAAGTGCACCCATTTCAAATGTCAGTTTTTTAGAAAGCTGGTCCAACATACAGATACATGTCCAGCAGGATGTCTGTACTGATTCTGATACTGTACACAACCTACTTTATACAGTAGTACACAAGGTGATAGATATACAGCTATACACAGATATACATGCTATGTACAGGGATTATCCAGTCCTCAAAAAAACACATCTGTTTAAGAGGAGATGCTCTCCATCAAGTTCACGAAGGATAATTTAGCTTCCTCATTGAGCAGATTCTTCAGGCTGTAGGTATTTCCTGGAATGAAATGTTGACATTACTTGAAACGGTTACTGAAAGACCATGAATAAACTAACTAACAATGGCAATCTGCTACAATTTACTGGATTTCATGTAAATTCCACTTTGTCCTAGATTGAGTAAAAACACTTTCAGAATATGTTCAAAATTAAGCATAGAAGTGATTCTTGTGACGTCCCTCATGTTAAAGAGTTCTGGGGACCCTAAACATTGACACATGATGATTAAATACGGTGCGGTGCGGTGCGATGCGGTGCGGTGCGGTGCGGTGGCGGCAAGGCAAGGAGAGGAGAGGAGACTTAACAGTACTTATGTGCGCGCATGCATGTGTGCTTCTGTTAGTCTGGACTACTACAGGTTTTATAGTGAAAGCCAACAGTGACACCATGCTGCCCCCATGGACACAGTATTCTGACATGAAGCCGACAAGTCGTTGTTGTATAAAGTCAAGCACCAAACACAGTAACAACCTGTACTATCTTGTAACACCTTTTCGGTGTGATGGGATCACTGATCTTTCACTTTCCAGGTATTCACTCTATCAACTAGACAATGGAGGCAGGCCATTACATGATAACATTCCTAAGACAAGCATGGCGTGAGATTTCTGCTTGATGTGTAAAGCTTTGCATGGAGACAAGCGACAAGATGAAGATGATAGATCTCACCTCGTGGGACAAAGAACTGGTCGCCAGCCTCCAGCACAGTACTGCCCCTGTGGATGGTCACAGACAGCTTCCCATGCACTATAGTGAAGATCTGAAGCAACAGAGAACAGTTCCTATTTTGATATGCCTTATCTTACACAATTAATCAATTCCTCAAACAAGATTAAATGGAAAGTACAAAAAAAGACAAACATTAAAATGCCATATTTTCTTTCAATGAGTCTCTGAAAAATGCATCCTACAACACGAACATATTTGTGACACTGGTTTAACTGCTGATATGAATATGGTGTGGAATCCCATATTCACCACTTCCCAGGCTTCTCAGAAGACGTGTCTACATGACCTTTCAAGGACCTAGTTGAGGTAGAGTCCTATCTACAGCCTGTTTACCTGACCTTTCAAGGACCTAGTTGAGGTAGAGTCCTATCTACAGCCTGTTTACCTGACCTGTCAAGGACCTAGATGGGGTAGAGTCCTATCTACAGCCTGTTTACCTGACCTGTCAAGGACCTAGTTGAGGTAGAGTCCTATCTACAGCCTGTTTACCTGACCTGTCAAGGACCTAGATGGGGTAGAGTCCTATCTACAGCCTGTTTACCCGACCTGTCAAGGACCTAGTTGAGGTAGAGTCCTATCTACAGCCTGTTTACCTGACCTGTCAAGGACCTAGATGAGGTAGAGTCCTATCTACAGCATGTTTACCTGACCTGTCAAGGACCTAGATGAGGTAGAGTCCTATCTACAGCCTGTTTACCTGACCTGTCAAGGACCTAGTTGAGGTAGAGTCCTATCTACAGCCTGTTTACCTGACCTGTCAAGGAACTAGATGAGGTAGAGTCCTATCTACAGCCTGTTTACCTGACCTGTCAAGGACCTAGTTGAGGTAGAGTCCTATCTACAGCCTGTTTACCTGACCTGTCAAGGACCTAGTTGAGGTAGAGTCCTTTCTACAGCCTGTTTACCTGACCTGCCAAGGACCTAGTTGAGGTAGAGTCCTATCTACAGCCTGTTTACCTGACCTGTCAAGGACCTAGTTGAGGTAGAGTCCTATCTACAGCCTGTTTACCTGACCTGTCAAAGACCTAGATGAGTTACCAATGGAGTGTTTACCAGTGTGTTGTCTTCCAGGGCCTGTGTTGGCTTCTCCCCCAGTGGAGCGATGAGCAGATGTCCCACGGTGAAGGCTGGCTGTTGTATAGCATGGCAGATGATGTATGGGTCTCCCTCACAGGGAGAGTCTCCATTTGGACCCACATACAGGGAGCCGTCAACTGGAGCAACACAGTCTGGAAACAATACATCACTAATCTCAGAACACAGCAGAGGTACTTTTCCCCAGTGCGGTATACAGCCCTTGGGATCTATGCTGATAAAAAAAACCATCCAAAATAGAGAAACACACAAGCACAAAAACAAGTAATCTTTGCTATGACAACTGTATAAAGCAAAATACACAGTTAAATGCTTTAGAAGCCATAAAAAATTAAAATATGGTTAAATCATAGTGGACACATACCATGTTACCCAAACCACAAAACAGGTAACTACCCCTGGTGAAATATGGGCAGCACAAATGATAGTTTCAGGTTTGAGTAAGCAAGGAATCACAATCAACATTATTTCAAGAACATCCCAATAGTAAATGCTACTCACTGAAGTTAGGTCACATGGAACTACCACTGAAAATCATAATCCTGTCATCACCTTTCACATATAAGTACGCAAATAATACACCCATTCAGTAAATAAGACTTACTGATAATTCCTGATCTCATCCTACTCCAAGGAAGTCATGTACAAAGATTCAACAACCAACAAAACGCTACTTGAATTTGGTGAGGAGGACCTTGGCCACAGATATGGCATCAATATGACAGAAAAGGGACATAACTCACCTACACATTTCACTGATAAGGCCCAAGGTCGCCCTAAAACCTTATATACATACATACACTGACAGAAAAGGGACATAACTCACCTACACATTTCACTGACAGAAAAGGGACATAACTCATTTACACGCTTAACTGATATAAAAGGGACATAACTCACCTACACATTTCACTGACAGAAAAGGGACATAACTCACCTACACGCTTAAAGAACCAATAAACTTTGTTTTTTGTTACTCTTTTAACCATTACATATGAAAGATTTGTCGTTAGTCTTATGCGGAAACTTCTTTAAAAACTTGTGGTTAATTAATACCGAGCGATTAAAAGTGGCCAAAAAGTCGCCTGCTTCCCTCTCGCCCGCCAACGAAACCACAGACAGGTTACGTAACTCTGTCGCCAGAGCACTGCAGTGACGTCATATGAGGAACGATTTTCAGTTAGTTGTATAGAAAGTGTGTAGCACGCTCATCATTTTGATGATTTCTCGACATCAACGACGACATGCTGAATCGTTGCTTTGTCGATCAATTGCTCCTAGGGGTCGGGCGATGGTGTCACCATGCACAGATTTCCACAGGACCCGCGGTTAAGTGCTAAATGGGTTATGTTTGTGAGTGCGGCGGCGTTGTGGAAGCCTGAAAGCGATATCTTACTTGTGTTCAGATCGCTTCCACGAAAGTTAAAGAATCAAAACTACTTACTAGTTGTAGTAAAATATGTATATGATTGATGACCATAAAGATTTTCCATGACACAACTTGTAACATAATCATTTCTTCCTCGAAGTGAGCTTGTGGTCGAAGTAACAATAATATTGTAAGTAGTATTATATTGACACCCACCTCGCTGCCAGGAGAGAAATTGTAATGTTATACGCTATGTCATGCAAAATCCTATTGGTCATCAATAAAATACATATTTTACTACCAGTAGAAAGTAGTTTTGATTTTGTAACTTCGGTGAAAACAAACCTAAATAACATTTATCCTCACACTGGCGGATGTTCCCGACAGAAGGCATCATTTTGAAAATCGTAAAGTCTGTTAGAATTAATGAGATTATAGTTTGTTTTCATCAAGTTAGAAAATCAAAACTACTTTCTACCATGAGTTAAATGTGTATTGGAATCATAACCAAACGGATTTTGCATGACACAACTTATAACATAACGATTTCTTCCACGGAAGCGAGGTGGGGGTCGAAGTCACAATACTGAGCGATAAATTTCTTGCTACATTCACATGGTTAATATTCACTCACCAGTATGTAGATACTAGTCAATGTACGTCTTTATATTGGTCTTATAATCCTAATTAGTTTATTATCATACTTGTATGCATTTTGAAACTAAATAAAAAGCAGACGATCTGCTGATACTTATAGTGAATTTATAACAGAACTGTAATATCTAGACATTTTATAGTTTGCTAATGTGAATCATAATTCGCACACACACCCTAGTGTATGTTGTCTGTCTCATTACACTTCACGGCGAAAACAATGATTCTGTTGAATGCTACGACAAATGAATAAAAACAAAATGCAAATATTAAAATTAAAACAGGTTAAAGTTATAGGAACAATGTCAGGCCATTACCTTGTTCGAGGAATGTATCCATCAATATCCACAAAACTGTCCCAAATGATGTGTCTTTTAACAGTTTAATATACGAAAAATTGATAAATCTTTTCAGGTATTGGTGTATAGTCTCATTGGTCACCCAAGATAGCACACCTGGCAACTAATTGCATAATGTCCGCCTTTCTTTAAAAACAGTAATTTAGTTAGCCAATAATGGGCAATCAATCAATGTATTGCCGGTTAATCCTTTGAAAGAAGGGCGTTGTTTTACTTGAGACACCGACAGGACAGAGTGTATTCAGTATAGATTAGTAAATCTACATACATAAACACTACCTTTTGACAATTCCGCTGCGTAAGATAAAAGTAATTAATCAATCAGCGTGTTATCGGTTAATCCTTTGATCGATGTTTATAATGTTGAATATTTACTCCAGACACAAGAAATGCCAAATGGGAACCTTTGTCGGGTAATCTAAGTGTGTTACCACTAATTATACCTGTTATAAATTCATTAACTGACCATCAAGTGAATGATGATAAATAACATGTGTAGGTTTATACCACCTAACACGGGTTACAACAAGGGAGTATTAATTGCTGTATTGCATGTGAAAACTTATGGGCCGACACTGTTTTGAGAATACAAACAGATTTTTACATGACATGATTAAATATCGAGGTAAAAAAACACAGAAATGGGATAAATTTAGATCAGTCATTATACAAATAGGGCCTAACGACACCAATTGATTTTGACAGAATCGTCTATGAAAACAAGTTGTAACTCGGAAACTAGGCAAAGCAGGAGACAAAATTAAATGACAGTAGATTGTGAGAACATGTAATTTTCTGATTAAAATTGATATTTTATACTTATCCTGACTCATGCTACTTGCTTGTCTTCTTCTTGCGAACACAGTGGAACACTTGTATCTCCCAATTGAAGTTCCCTTCAATGTAAAATCACTAATTAGTACTCACCACGAGTTATCTGTCCCCTCAAAAGCGTGGGAACGAGGGCGCCACCTCCTGCCATGTGCCTCACTCTCTCCTTATATAGCGAGCCCAACACTTGAATTTTCAGGGAAATCCAAAGTGTTATGTGGGGAGGACGGGAGGGCTAACCTCATGAGTCAGGATAAGTATAAAATATCAATTTTATTCAGAAAATTACATATTTTTCCTTATCCTGACTCATGCTACTTGCTTGTAGAATCCGACGGAAACGGAGGTGGGAATACAGACTACTTTGGATTTTAGATAATTAGTGATTTGTACTGTAATGACTGTAATAACCCTTATGGGAACTTCATAAAGGCACTGAATTGATGAATTCCTGCTGCTAACTTATCAGCTGCCCTATATGGGTTATTACAATATAAATATTATGATAAAAGTATATACAACATGAATACTATGCTTAAGACTAATAGACTTAAGCTTGACAATATAGCATAAACTTCATAGAGTTTGTTAGCTAATATGCTTTTATGATATAAACATAGTACTGAGCTTAAGATATGATTAAACTTAAGCTACATATATAATAGCAAAACTCTGTAGAGTTTGTTATCTAATATACTTTTATGATATAACCATAGTACTGAGCTTAAGATATGATTAAACTTAAGCTTAATATATAATAGCAAAAACTCCGTAGAGTTTGTTAGCTAGTATACTTTTATAATATAACCATAGTACTGAGCTTAAGATATGATTAAACTTAAGCTAAATATATAATAGCAAAAACTCCATAGAGTTTGTTAGCTAATATACTGTTATGATATAACAACCATAGTACTGTGCTTAAGATAATAAATGAACTTAAGCAAAATATATATAGCATATAGCTATTTAGTACTGTTATAAGATAAGTAGTAAAATCTGTAAGATTGACTTATCTTCTCCGATGAACTGTCAACTGTTGTGCGAGGACCATGGGACCGAAATGGTGAATACCTGAGACGTCCTCGGTGGTGATATCTCTCAGATAATGGTTGGCAAACACCATATCGGATCTCCAGAAACAACCCTCCATTATGGTATTCAAAGAGCAGTTGCATTGTGAAGAGCAAGTGTCGATGCTAGCAGCTCTTTTCATGAGGATTAGATGCTCTTGGAGGGTCGAGTCCTGCAGCCTTGTAGGCACGTAGTATGACAGTTCTGATCCAAATGGAGATGGTAGTGTCACGTGAGACTTCAGTCTGCGTAGCTGTTGATAGAGGAATAAATAATCTCTTGAATTTTTGTCTCCTCTGTTTGGATCGGTGGAAATATATTTTCAGTGCTCTTACTGGGCATAGTGATAGATCCATCGTATCATGAGGTCCAAGTATAGATGAGAGAGCTGGGACGTGGAATAACCTGTCTGGTTGGCCTGGTAATTGGTTCTTGGAGATAAAATCCCAACGTAGTCCCATATGCACGATGTTATGAATATCATCAAAGCGTGTTCTCTCGTAATCCAATGCGTGAATCTCTGACATCCTGGCAGCCGTAGCTAGAGATAACAGGAACAAAGTTTTCTGTGTCAGAAATTCGAACGATGTAGATTCTAAAGGTTCATATGCCTCACTTGTGAGGTGTTGGAGCACTATATTTAGATCCCAAGCTGGAGCGTGAAATCTGCGTTTCTGATCCTCCAATCGGAATGCTCGTAGTAAGGCGAGTAACTCTGGGGTCTTGGTTAGCTTGACACCCGTTCTCATAGTTATGACAGAGCTTATTGCTGCAAGATAAGTGGATAAGGTTGAGCCTTTTAGATTTTTAGTCTGACGTAGATAACATAAGTAGTCAGCCACTTGAGGATGAGTAGCATATCTAGCTGTAAATCCTTTCTTTGCAGCATAATTCACAAAACTGTGCCATTTGTCATCGTATAAGTTGCGAGTGGAGTTACGCAAGGCAAGCGTGACTGCTTTTGCCGCTCTGGCTGAACAAACCGCTCTTATTTAGACACGCCTTGATACAGTCCATACGTGAAGTTGGAATGTTTCTGGCTTTCCGTGCGCTTGTTTGGTGTGCGGATGTATTAACAGATTCAGGCACTTTGGAAGCTGTAGTATTGGTTGTCCGATTTCTTGAATAAGAGTTGGAAACCATGTTCTCGCTGGCCAGTAGGGCGCGACCAAAATGAGATGGAGGCTCTGAGTTTGTTTGATTTTGAGTAACACTTGTGGGATTAACGCTGGTGGCGGGAACGCGTACGCGTTGAGTCCTTCCCACGATATGCTTAGTGTGTCCGTTGCCCATGCTAGTGGGTCTGGAACTGGCGATACGAATGTTGTCAGTAGTTGAATCGAGTGGCAAATAGGTCTATTAGTGGAGTTCCTATTTCCTTGATAATTTGAGTGAATATCTCTGTATGGAGCATCCATTCTGTCGGTGATGGTTGGAGTGGTCGAGAGAGAGCGTCTGCTATTACATTCTTTGCTCCTGGAATGTGACATGCTCTGACATGAATGTTGAGATTGTCGATTAAATCGAACAATTGAAAACATAGAGTCAATAGGTTCGGGGACCTTGTTGAGCCTTGTTTGTTCACATAAAACGCCACTGTCGAATTGTCTGTGTGAATCATCAACTGAGCATTCTGTAGTAAGTTGCTCCAGTGACTTATGGCATTTATCACTGCTTGCATCTCTAGCAGATTTATGTGTAATTTGCTCTCTTGATTGCTCCATAGGCCTGACGCTGTCCTGCTGGCGAGATGGGCTCCCCAACCTTGTAGTGACGCGTCTACGTAGAGATGTGTTTCCGATTCCGGCTCTATTAAGGAGACGTCTACGCAAACATTCGATCTCTTGGTCCACCATAGTAGGTGAGGTTTGACGTGATCTGGTAGACTGAACGGTAGAGAGTCGTCGAGATGCGAATTGATGAGGACTTGCAACGGGCGTAATTGTAGTCTGCCTCTGACTGTCATGTCTTGAGCTGATGTGAGTAATCCCAACAGGCTCTGCGACTGTCGTAGTGGTAGCGGAGAGAGTAAGGCTTGTGGGATTGACTGTTGAATCTTGATCCATCGGTCCTCCGGTACAACTATACGATTCTGGGCTGTAAGAAATCGTATACCTAGAAATTGCAGATCTTGCGTTGGGGCTAGGTCTGACTTGAGTAGATTTACTAACCATCCTAGTTGAGATAGTAACTTGATTATAAAGTTCAGCTGTAGTCTGAGACGCTGTGGATCTGGATCCACTTGTATCCCGTCGTCTAGGTAAAACGCGCTGCGAAGACCTTGACGATGTAGGTATGAGATGATAGGTTTCGTCACTCTTGTGAATAACCAGGGGGCCGATGAGATGCCAAAAGGGAGCACTTTCCATTGGTAATGTATTCTGTCTAGGATAAATCGGAGATATTTCCTTGAATCTGGATGAATCGGAATGTGTAGATATGCGTCTTGCAGATCTATGCTGGCCATGTAGTCTCTGGGACGTATTAAGTGCCGTAGTTGCGGTAGGTGTATCATGCGAAACGCTGGCGGTTTGCTTAGATAGTCTCTGTTGAAGATGCTCATATTGTATATGAGACAAAACTTTTCCTTGGAATTTTTCTTGGGCACTAGGACAACTGGGAAGTAGAAACCTGGTACGATGTTTACTTGATCCAGAACTTCTAAGGCCTGCTTGTTTAAAAGTGTAGCTACTGCTTCTCTTAACATTGGTAGTTGTAATGGATGGAAGTCGAACCTTGGAGGGATGACTGTCAATGGAGGTTTGGCCTTGAGTTGTATTTGATATCCATGCTGTAGGATTTTGGATACATAAGGATCTTGTAGGAATCCCCAGTTTTCCCAGTGCAGATGAAGGCGTCCACCCACTTGAGATGGTTGTACTGGAACGGCTGGGGATGGAAGACTCCAGTCGTTCCGAACCTGTACTTCATCGTTTATAAGTGCGGGAACCTCTGGATGACCTGCCTCTTGCTGATCCTCCTCTGAAATTGCTGTATTGGCGACGAAAAGACTCCTTAGAACCTTTTGCTGTAGTCAATTTCTTGTCCCGTGCTTTCTGTAGTCCAGAGAATTTCGACTTGCCAGAGTATCTCATAGATGTTTGCTTAATGACATTAGCAAACGCATGCATGGACTTAATCATAAGCACCTCTCTAGAGTCCTTAGACACTTCTTTGGAGACCTTGTCTATGTTACCACCAAAGAGATATGGAGATGACCACGGGGCAGCGTAGAGGGATTCAGTAAATTGATCACCCCAATTACAGGAGGCTAGGAGACCTTGACGACTAGCCATAGTAGTAGCTGTAGAAAGCGCTGACAAATGATCTGTTAGGAACTGTTGGTCTCTTTTCTGCATGAGTAGAGCCGAGTAAATCATCCTATCTTCTTCCTCTGTAGAGTCTTTGAACTTGGTGAGGAGAGTTTCATTGACAGTTCTAGATCTATTCAGTCCAAATAACATTCTCCTAGAAATGGTATCCAACTGGGCTAGCTTGCGGTTGTTTATTCTATAATTCCTGGACTTGGCATCACTGATTAACTTAAAGTTCTCATCAATATCTTGAGCCTTGAAAAAGGAGTCCATATTGTGGCCTGCAAACTTCTTAGCGTTGAAAACCGGGAAATGTGCTGTCTGAAACTTCGTAGATTTGGTAAAAGCTGCATCCAGATTAGCTGGAACCGCTGCTATCGGGTCAATAGGAGGTAAGGAGATAGTGTCAGCATCATCTTCCTTCATCAAATAAGTATGGGCTGAGTTCTCGTTCTTAGACGGGGAGGAAAGTTCCAACCCATTCACCATCCAGTATCTAATTTCTGCATCCGAAAATACGATACCCTCTTCCTCTTCTGACGTCGGATCACAGATAATAGAGTGAGGTGGAGTCCTAGATCTATATGAGGATCGACGAGAAGAATGTGGTGAACGGACTGACAAGTGGCTTGTATAGGGAGACCTTTGTGGAGACTTCCTTGACGAACACTGGTGGCTTCGTGAAGCTCTCGGTGAATCCCTTATAGATCTTCTGGGTGAAGATGACTTGGAGCCACTTAACCTTCGTGAAGGCCTTCGTGAAGGTATCGAGTCAGAGTCCGAATCATTAGATAGGAGCTTGCTTTCGCGAACGACCTCTGTGTTCTTCAGGGTCTGAGCTCGGTGAAGCACTCCTCCTCCATTGAAGCCTTTCATGAATGATGAGGATCTGGGTCCTTCGTGGAGAAGCGGACTGGGACGTCCTTTCGCGAAGGCCCGATCTGAGGCTGGGTTGCCCTTCGTGGAGCAGCGTCTGTGGGCTCTGGGGCCCTAAGCGAAGTCAAGCAAACGGGCTCTGGGGCCCTACAAGACTGTAAGTGGGGTGGGCTCTGGGGCCCGCAGCTCTGAGGCCTCTGTAAACCGTATCGATCTTCCATCAACATCATAATCTGGCTGACCAGGTCGTCTGGGACGGTCTGCGCTGATATTGACGCTGCCCTCTTAATGGAAGCGACGGGACCCTCAGGTAGATTCTCTGCCGTCAGTGTAGGCATCTCTAGCTGCGTGTTGATCTGCGCTGAGGTGACGGTAGCCGATACTGGTCGCTTCTTATGCCATACATCTGGAATGATGATCGGTAGATCGTCATCATATAAGCCCAATTCTGAAACAGGAAGAATGTCAGATGAAATTTTTAGTAGTCTTAAGTAGGTTTCACTTTCGGCGAAGATGTAGCCTTGGGGTGTGGGCGTCGCGTTGTGGCGGCGTGGAAGCTCTCCTGGTCTTAGACTGGGGACGACGGGATGTCCTGGGATGCAGGTCGCTTCTTGGAGATAGCGGACTGCGTCCCCGCTTCTCCCCCGAGGGTAACTCAAGCGGAACACCAGACGGTAGGGGGTCGTCCGCCAACAGTTGACATGGTATATCAGACTCTGATCTATTAGCCATGACTGAAGTCTGTTTCCGTGATCTATCTGCTGCGCGTCTCAAGACGCAAAATAAATATTTATCAAAGGCAGAATTAGATAATTTAATACAATGATTGCAATGTGAAACAGTAGAGCATGGCGTAGTACAACTAGGGCATATTAAATGCGGATCAGCAGCTAGAGAAATGTAATTTACAAACAGTGCAGATTTTCATTAACGCAATCTACTGAGCAAACACGGCGAACCATGAATAAAACAGTAGAAACACGAATAAATATCAATGCATCATGTAGAAGGACACTAAAGTACTGTCGGAAATGCTAGAAAAATGCTTTTTGACTTATATTTAAAATTCAGAGGTATTACAGTTACTTAAATAACAAATATCACTTCAAGAAACATCTACCTAATGTAGACCGAGAGAATAAATTTTGAGACATGCCCTAAAATGTGTTTTTACTGATGAAAATACCAAAAACTTAGAAAAATAAGGGGTAGTGGGACGTTATTTGATACAAACATTAATTGCCTGTGTTACGTCATCAGCATCGACGGTATCGACAGGTGAAATTGACACCTGAGCACACGCTTTCGGGTGAGGGTCATCTCAATAGATGTTTTCTGCAAAATGTTGAATATGTGTGCATTATAGTATAATGTGTATCGGTTATGTAAGGGATCATTTGTGTATGTGTGTTTGTTTTGAAATAAACATACGAATTACTGTACATTGGAAAGAGTCCAATCACTTGTGTTATCTTATCGATTGATTGTAGAAATGTGCAACGTTTGAATAAATGTTTTGCATGTCAACAGTATATTTCATTGAAAACATATGGATGTAATTGGTCAGTTTAATCTAGTTGTGAACATTGGCCAAAGATTTAACGAAGTCACTGGTGTAGCTTCTTTAGAATATGTATATTTTTCTTCTCATAAAGTTTGTAGACCGCCCGTCTAAGCACTCCCTTGTCAAAGTTGTCAAGGATGGTTTTACGTCCCGGTTTTGCATTTGAGACGGTCCCTGTCTTGTCTGATTTGTTTACACTATTGTAAACTTGTTGGTAAGACATGCCAACAGCTCTACAAGTTCTGTAATAAACCCTTTCTAAACTAATGAAAGGTTTACCTCTGTCTTTTTTAAGCAGAAAAAACCCTATAAACCTTTGCAACAATCGACTGCAAATCGTTGGCCATAGTGGACGCTGTGATAAAGATGTGCATGCATGACGGGAAACTTATTTATCAAGACTTAACATTTATATAATAATATTTCTTCAATAAAGAAATGATAATTAAGTAAAGTAACACAAACATTGAATATTTTTTTGTTTAGGAAAAACGTTTATTCATATTTTTACACCACCTGTATTATTAGCATATATGTAAAGACTATTTCAGATTTCTGTTGTTGAACTCTGAAAAAATATTAAGTTGCTGTTTTGGTACCAAATTTTCTCCTGTAAACTGCCCTTCAAATGCATGGGAATGTTAAATCGATTGAAATTAAAATTAGGTAGACAATAGGCGAGTTGATATATTGACAACATAGTACATTTATCACCTTTATAAAGATATTAAGGCTAAAAAGCATTTTTCTAGCATTTCCGACTGTACTTTAGTTACACCTCTATAGATGATTATAGGAGGTAAACAACTAAATATAAATAAAGGATATAATGTGTAGGGAGACACAGGCGCTCTCACGTCCTGCTCACTGGGCGAAGAAGGAGAGAGTGAGGCACATGGCAGGAGGTGGCGCCCTCGTTCCCGAGCTTTTGAGGGGACAGATAACTCGTGGTGAGTACTAATTAGTGATTTTACATTGAAGGGAACTTCAATTGGGAGATACAAGTGTTCCACTGTGTTCGTAAGAAGAAGAAGACAAGCAAGTAGCATGAGTCAGGATAAGGAAAAATATATAGCTTTCATTTTCCACAACAATTGTCACGATTTCAGATTTATACAAGCCTGTAAACAAGATAATTTACCCCCTAAAATGTAGATCAATTCTGCATCGGCCCTCAAAACTATTCCTCATATGACGTCACAGAGACGTGCCGCTCTGATTGGTTGAAATTTCGTTCGCGGGTGAGAATTGTGCACTGTTGTCAAAAAGGTCGATTTAAGTCAATTAAAGGTCGAAATGAGTAGTTTTAATGACGGGGTTTCATTTATAACGATGCCAGTTAGTGATTTATGTATTTGTACCCCCTAGGGTATATGTGATCTTTAACTGCTATAAATGGGACATAACTCACCTACAAGAGCTTCTTTCAGGAAATGGCCATAACTCACCTACAAGAGCTTCTGTCAGGAAAGGGACATGACTCACATACAAGCTCTTCTGACAGGAAATGGACATGACTCACATACCAATCCACTGGCAGGAATGGGACATGACTCACATACAAGCTCCACTTGATCATGAAGGAAAGGGACACGACTTGGAGTAAACTTTGCGTGCAGACTCTTTCATTGTTGTCACAACCCCTACTGTACAGTACACAACCCTGTGCTCTTAAAAGAACCCATGAATCTGTTGGTATATGACCAGATGGTGGCCACATGAATACGTGCAAACACCTAGTTGTGGGTACAGCAACGTGCAGTAAACTTGGACAAAGTACTGTGACTATGTGTCCCAGTCCAGCCAGCTGTCAATGGGTACCTGGTAAGGATGAGACGCAATAACTTGCGCCTATTGGCTGCAAGAGTTGTATGCTCATGTCTCTCCTACACACTTCACTGACAGAAAAGGGACTTAACTCACATACAACCTTCACTTGAAGGAAAGGGACATAACTCTCCTACACACATCACTGGAAGAAAAGGGACAGAACTCACCTACAAGCTCCACTGACAGTAAAGGGACACAACTCACCTACAAGTACCTCTTCCTGTGTCTCTGGGTTCATGACGGGGAAGTCAGAGCTGACAGTGTAGTCCAGGGTAGAAGAGAGATCAGTGTGTACAGAAAGGTTGGCTTTGGCCAGTAATTTATTTCTTGATAATTTTGAACCTGTGAAAAGAGAAACATATTCGTCATTAAGCTCCAAGAGAAAAGTATCCTTCACAAAATAGTCATTAACGATTAAAATCTATACTACTGTTACCTTGTTTGAAATACTTTACTATATATCTGTGTGGATATGAACCTGATGAAAGTGCGCATCATTTGTGTCAATAACTTTGGATTAAATATGTTTGCTATTATACCCACTTTTTGTTTCCTTGGTTTTCTTCATTCTGGCTAGACGTCTCTTTCGCTTCTCTGCCTCAGCAGCTAGATATTCCGCTTCTTTCGAAGGCTTCACACCAGCAATCACAAAAGTGCCTGGAACATTCACAACATTAAACCTAGAATTGCATACTTCAAGGTTTGATGATGGTTAAAACATATTTCCCAAAGAAACGGTGATGCTTACATCAATACTGATCCAGTAAAAATGAACAATAACAAGACTGATCTGAACATGTTACAAGACTTATGTAAGGAAAGGAAGTCGACTGATCCAACGTTGAAGAGCTAAAGTTTATCCATGATCCATATCGACAAGTGGAAGGATCAACACTTTGAAAGCTACACTCAGGTGTAGAGATATCCTCCGAAAGCATTGATCCTGCTTCTGATTGACACTGAGAAAGTGAGAAAGTAACTTCCCTTCACCTCATCCTTATTAGTGAGTGGGTCCATGAACAAGAATGTACAAAACTGCAGGATAAATTTATTGAACTGTCTGTTTTGGGTCATCCTTGACGCCTTTTAAGAACCATGTTTGCAGATTCTAAGGACAAAACCATACAAAACCTGTAACACTTGTGTTGACAAGACACAAGAGTCATGTGAAGGAAAAGGATATAATTAGGAATTATACCTCAACACTCTAATGTAATAACATACACCGAATTAAACATTGATACGTTAATTACATTTTCCCTAATGGTTTCACTCACTTAGTTTTGCCTCTGATACATCTATGATGAAATTATATCACACCAACACGGCACTGGCCAACAACAGATCACTGTGGGATGTATAATTGCTTATTACTGAAGTGGTGATGTGTGATCTTGTACATAAAGTCCAGGTCACAAATCAGTTGAGAGTCTGTGGATGAGTGACGTGTTTGGCAGCATAACTGCTGCGAGTTTCTCGGACTTCTGTCCTGCCCCACAACGAAGCACACATGACATATATGGTCTCACCTTGGGCAAGAGAGTCCAAAATTGTCTCTGTTCACCCTGCAGAAAATGGAAGCCCAATGGGATAAGTCATATGACTATTAACCTCATAGCGATCCACAGGCACCTTAGGTAATCCGAGGTAATAATGTTTATTAAGCTGTATGCGCTTAGAACATGCCTGTTCTTGCGTCACGTTCAGCTTTATATCAGTGGATGTATTATCATCATTATTATTATCAGACACTGATTCAAGACAACCCACCTGACTTTCTTCGTTCATAGATAACATGTTCATTCTTAAACCACTCTATTGGTTTGAGTCGGACTCGGTTTGACCTCCTCACACCCTCAGGAGCAGGCCTGGGATAGACTGAAAAGTGACACACAGTATGGAATCATTACTAATGCATGAAGTCCATGTTGATGCAGGTCCTGGATGTCACCAATCTGCTTTCTTCCACAAGTACATGTATGATGCTGTCACAAAAACATGGGGACATTGGTTTTCCTTGGTTTTAATCCTACAACCAGAATTAATCTGTTTTATCAACCAGTAAAAGTTAAAGGAAAATTGCTGAAAATGTCACAGGAAAATTACATTATAAACATACATAATTAATGTCAATATTTTTTAAATGTCACAGCTTTATTTTGTGTGTGTACTGGAACCTAAATATCAGATATTTTATCACAGAATTCAAATACAAAAATAGCACATTAATGATAACCGATAATGATAACACAATTTCATCATATCCTTATATTTATAGCATACTGAAACAATACCAGATTTACACATTAAATACACAAGTAATTAGGACATATCTATCCTAGAGTGGAATTACATAACATTTCAAAACACAGCAAGTTTATCTTAATTCAACTGAACAAAACGCAGCGTGGGCACCTGGAGGTCTGCACTGGTACAAGCCATGTCAGGAGGGGTGTGATGATGGGCATGTACTCACTGATCTTAGACTTTGGTGGTGCTCTTATGGGAACAGGTGTCGCAGTGTTGGTTATTTCAAAAATATGGACGGGAGAGCCTGTGACATCACTTATGTTGGGCATGGAGTTGCTGCAATTTGGTGAGTCACCTATCTCAAGTTCATGCTCTGACCCTGTGGAATCTGTAAACACAGGCACATGATCAATAATAAAAAGTATTATAGAATAGACCACTAAAGTACTGTCGAAAATAGAAAAAAACTGTATTTTCTCATTTATCTCTACAATTTATGTAGTTGATATGCGCAATGGGAAATATCTGTTAAACTAAGTTCGGCCTAACTACAGTCTCAGTGGTAGAGACATAGGAAACGTAGAAAAGGGACTTTACTGAGGAGAGATTAGTACAGAAATGAGCAATGCGGTTTTATTATGCGGCAAAACGATTTATTTGGAACAGACCCTGACTTAATGCAAATTAGTGTGCAACGATATTGTATAACAAAGGACACTTTTTAAATGCCCAATTTGAAATTAGACGTAGCTCCATTATAAACGCGAGCTGAGGTAAAAAGTAATAACTTCCATGCTGAAACTATTAAGGATGTAGCTACCATGAAGTCTCACTGTCACTACGAAAAGAAACAGATAGGAGGGTTCGTCTCAAAAGCAAAACGGGTGTCGCAGACGATCTTTGGGGTCGGGCTGGGGGATAGAGATATCAGCTAAGATAAGATAATCCTTCAGGGCAATTATACTGGGGAAGTACACGTCATAACAATTTACAAATAATACTGACACTGACTTTCTCCACTATGACCCACCTGAGTAGCTGACACTGTCTTTTTCCACTATGACCCACCTGAGTAGCTGACACTGTCTTTCTCCACTATGATCCACCTGAGTAGCTGACACTGACTTTCTCCACTATGACCCACCTGAGTAGATGACACTGTCTTTCTCCACTATGACCCACCTGAGTAGCTGACACTGTCTTTCTCCACTATGACCCACCTGAGTAGCTGACACTGACTTTCTTCACTATGACCCACCTGAGTAGCTGACACTGTCTTTCTCCACTATGACCCACCTGAGTAGCTGACACTGACTTTCTCCACTACGACCCACCTGAGTAGCTGACACTGGCTTTCTCCACTATGTTGCTGATGGTTACTCTTCGTTTCTTTTTCTGCACTGACTTGACAATAGAGTTTGTCAAACATGGAGTGAGGGGTTTCACTTTTGGGGAAGTTGACACTATTGTTTCTTTCAAGGAAGAACTTGTATTCTTTGTTTGTTTGTTTGCTTTTTTAGACTCCACTGCAAGAAAACATTTGAACTAGAAACATCTGGACTACTGGTGCATGTAGTTCATTATACAAAGGAGTACAAACAAGTGTACTCCTGATCTTGTTCATTGTTAGACACATCTGTCCGTTACAACTAAGAAAGCTTTGACACATTTGGCCACTTACATTTCACCCGCTAACCTCAATTACACTCATATTCAAATTTTCCCCTGAAAGACACTTTACTCTAAATAGTTCCTAGCACCTTATACTTGTTGTGAAAGATAAACCTTTACCACATTTATGTGTACAGAACGTTAATGTAAGAATGGCTGATGGCCAAGAGTGCCATCAACATCTGTTTTTTTCTGTCCCAGTATTCTTAATGTACTGGCCACTATGCTAGTGGGATGAACGGTACGGTACGTATTGCGGTACAAGGCCTTCGGTTCAGTCCATTTCGGTTTGGTATATGAGATATGATCATAATGCAGAAAAGAAAAGAAATGCATAGATCTTGACAAAATGATTTGATTTCTAGACATTTTAGAAAAGGTTTAAAAAGGTTAATAAAATTACGGTATGAAAAATGTAATTTTCTGACTAAAATTGATATTTTATACTTATCCTGACTCATGCTAATTATGCTTGTCGTCTTCCTCTTGCGAATGATAGTGGAACACTTGAAATCCCTTGAAATTCCCTTTAAAAAAGTGGACATAAAATCACTCACCCAAGAGTAGCGTCCCTTTCCTCCCTTTGGCGCCCAAATGGTCACATGATCGGCCATATTTGTCACTCTCTCCGTATGTAAGCACGACACCCGGATTTACAGGGAAATCCAGAGTGACATAAAAGGGGAGGTTGGGAGGGCTAACCTCATGAGTCAGGATAAGAATAAAATATCAATTTTAGTCAGAAAATTACATATTTTTCCTTATCCTGACTCATGCTAATTATGCTTGCAGAATCCGTCGGAAACGGTGGTGGGTCAAGCCACTTCTGGATTCACTGGTTGTAGATTTACGTCCTGTACTACCCCCCCTTGGGAACTTATGACGGCACTGTTGAAGATTCTTTCAACTTCTCTGATGAGTCTGGGGGGACCACAACTTGTCAGATTTCTTCCTGACATCTTCGTGTGGAGTTTAGATATACTAATATTCCATTAGTTATCTATTGCAACTCCATCTCTTGATGCGCGCATCAAGTGGAGATGCGACCCTTCTTCATGTACGAGTATGTCCTATACAAGTTCAGGGTCTATCACTAATGCTAGTCTGTCCTAGACGTGTGCATGGTCTTATAGCCATTGCTCTCCAGAGCGTTGGTTTTCACAAGTCATGTGATAAAAAGGGGTGAGATTTACTCAGCACCTTTGTGGAACTGTTAGTTGTGCTACAACAAGTGGCCCAAACTGGTGAATGCCTGAGACGTCTTCAGTGGCAATGTCTCTGAGGTAGTGGTTGGCAAACACCATGTTCGATCACCAAAAGCAGCCCTCCATTATAGTTGTAATCGAGCAGTTTCCATGCAGAGCAAGTGATGACGCCGTGGAGGCTCGTGGAGGCTTAAGTCCTTCTGCTTTATAGGCCCTTAGTATAACGGCTCTCATCCAGATCGATATCGTCCGAGAGACTTCCGTAGGCGTCTCAGTGGATAAGGGGATGAATAGGCCCTTGAATTTTCGTCTCCTTGTTTTAGTTCTTTGTAAGTAGACCTTAAGTGCTCTGACTGGGCATAAGGATAGATCCTGCGTATCCTGTGGCCCAAGGACTGTAGATAGAGCTGGGATGTGGAACTGTCTGTCAGGCTGACCAGGCAGTTGGTTCTTGGCGATAAAATCCCATCTCAGTCCAAGATGTACGATGTTACAATGTCTTGATTCAAATCGTGTTCGTTCAAAGTCCAGAACATGTATTTCTGACATCCTTGCAGCTGTTGCTAGGGCGATCAGGAACAGCGTTTTCTGAGTTAGCAGTTCAAAGGATGTCCGTTCTAGACGCTCGTATGCATCACTGGTGAGATGTTGTAAAACTATGTTGAGATCCCAGGCAGGAGCCTTAAATTTCTTTTGTTGGTCTTCCAACTTGAACGAGGGTAGTAGTGCAAGAATTTCTGGTACTTTGGTCAGCTTGATACCCGTTTTCATGGTGATAACTGTACTGAGGGCAGCTAAGTAAGTTGAGAGTGTTGAAGCTTTTAAGTGTCTCGTCTGTCGTAGATGACATAAGTATTCCGCCACTTGAGGATATGTTGCTTTCACTGCTGTAAAGCCTTTCCTCTTTGCATATTGTTAAAATCTCTGCCACTTGTCGTACAAGTTGCAAGTTGATCTGCGTAGAGCTAGTGTTACTGCTTTCACTGCTCTGGCGGAGTACCCTCTAGTCTTCAGGCAAGCTTTAATATGCTCCACGCATGTAGCTGGAACAGTGTCGGGTTCCCATGAGCTTGCTTGGTGTGTGGATGGACGAGTAGGTTCGACCACTCTGGTAGTTTCAGGGTTGGACGTCCGAGTTCTTGTATGAGGACGGGAAACTATACCCTCGCTGGCCAGTAGGGCGTGACCAAAATCAGTTGCAACGTAGTCGTCTGCTTGATTTTCTGTAGTACTTGTGGTAGTAGTGCAGGAGGTGGAAAGGCGTAAGCGTTTAGTCCTTCCCTTGAAATGCTTAGAGCATCTGTTGCCCATGCATGAGGATCTGGAATCAGTGAGACGAACATTAGTAGCTGTTTGTTGAACTTTGTTGCAAACAGGTATATTAGTGGGGATCCTATAGTCTGTATGATGAACTGGAATGCTTCTGGATGCAACATCCATTCCGTCGGAGATGGTTGTAGTGGACGAGATAGGGCGTCTGCTATGACATTCTTTGCTCCCGGAATGTGGTATGCCTTCATGTAGATGTTCAGGTTGTCGACTATGCTGAACAGGAGAAAGCTGAGTTGCAGCAGACTTCTTCATCTTGTTGACCCTTGTTTGTTGATGTAAAACGCCACTGTGGAGTTGTCAGTGTGTACCATGAGTCGTGCATTCTTTAGTACTCTGGACCAATGTTGTAAAGCGTTGATTACTGCTTTCATCTCCAACAGATTGATGTGTGACTTCTGATCCTGACTCGACCACTTCCCTGCTGCCACTTCGTTGTTGAAGTGCGCACTCCATCCTTGTAGGGAGGCATCCACGTAGAGATGAGTGTTGCAAACCGGCTCTGACAAAAAGGTCCCTCCGCAAATGTTCGACTTCCGAGTCCACCACAGAAGATATGGTTTCAGGCTGTCTGGTAGTATTATCGGATCTAGGCTATTCACAAATACTTGTAGTGGGCGCAACTGTAATCACCCTCTGCGAGTCATGTCTTGAGCTGAGGTGAGTAGACCGAGCATGCTTTGCCAAGCACGTAGTGTCAACGGAGAGAGCATTGCTTGAGATATCATCTGTTGTATTTTGTATCCTCAGGGACGACTATACGATTCACTGGTGTGATGAGTCGAATTCCTAGGAATTGCAGATCTTGTTTTGGCTCCAATTCCGACTTGAGGAGATTCACTAGCCATTCTAGTTGAGCGAGCAGCCTGATGGTAAAGTCTAGTTGCAGTCTGAGTTGACTGGGATCTTGATGAGCTTGAATCCCGTCGTCCAGGTAGAAAGCACTGCGTAGACCTTGACGATGTAGATGTGACGATGGGCTTGGTCACTCGAGTAAACAACCAGGGGGCCGACGATATTCCAAACGGTAGAACCTTCCACTGGAAGTGCTGTCCGTTGAAAAGGAAACGTAGGTATTTCCTTGAGTCTGGATGTATCAGGATGTGGAGGTACGCATCTTGCAGATCTGTGCTGGTGAGGTAGTCTGCTGGACGAACGAGATGTCGGAGCTGAGGAAGATGTATCATCTTGAAGTTTGCTGGTAGATACTCCCGGTTGAACTTCCTCATGTTGTAGATGAGCCGAAATTTCTCCTTGGAATTCTTCTTCGGTACCAGGAAAATTGGGAAGTAGAACCCGGGCGTGATGAGACCTTGATCTATCTCTTCTACTGCCTCTTTGTCGAGTAGGGTCTTGATAGCATCTGGTCGGTTGCGTAGTTGAAGGCCATCGGGTTGCTTGTGAGCGGCGGAGTGGCTTCCAACTGTATCTTGTACCCTCTGCGCAGTATCTGGGATACCTAGTCGTCCTGTAGTATTCCCCAATTCTCCCAGTACCGTTGAAGACATCCACCCACTGTCGAAGGTTGTACAGGAACGGCTGGGGGTGGAAGACTCCAGTCGTTCTGAACCTGGCCTTCAATGCTTGATTCCTCTTGCACCCCTGGGTGCTCGGCCTCTTCCGGGGTTACCTCTAGGAGCTCCAGTTGGGCGATGAAAGGAGCCTCTTCCTCCTTTCATACTGGAATACTTCTTTTCTCTGGCTCTCTGGACTCCTGCAAACTTAGATTTGTTGGAGTAGCGTTGGGACGTCTGACGAATCACATTAGCCAAAGTGTTGATGGATTTAATCATCATAACTTCCCTGGAGTCGTAAGAGACTTCTCTGGCGACTTCTTCAATTCCTCCTACGAGGATGTAAGATGATGACCATGGGGCTCTGTATAAAGACTTGGTGAAGCGTTCACTCCAAGTGCATGCTGACAATAACCCTTGTCTTCTCAGGAGAGTCAAGCCCGCTGAGGTGGATGCTAGGTGCTCCGACATACATTGATGGTCTCTCTTCTGCATAACTAGAGCGGAGTATATCATCCGGTCTTCTTCGGCCAAGGAATTCTTAAACTTCGAGATGAGTGTTTCATTGATAGCCCTTGATCTGGCTAATCCGAAGAAAGTACGTCTGGTGGTTGTATCCAGCTGCGCTCACTTCTTATCCTCAATCTTGTAAGTTCTTTGACTGGAGTCGGTGATAATCTTATAGTCATCATCAACCTCTGGAGCCTTCAGGAAGGGTTCCATCCTATGAAGAGGGAATTTCCTGGCGTTGAATGTCAGGATGTGCTGACTCTGCGACTTGGTGGCTTTATCAAAAAGCTGCATTGAGGTTGTCTGGTACTTGAGAGATCGGGTTGGTCGGTGGAAAGGTGAGTGTGTCGAAATCATCTTTGGACATCTTGTAGGTAAACGCCTCATCTGTGTCCTTAGAAGGTGATGATAAGTCCAGGCCATTGGCAATCCAGGAGTTAGTTTCCGTATTGGAGAATACGCCTTCACCTTCATCCTCTGATTTAGACATCTCTCGCTCTAAGGATGCACGATGACTTGAGTCTCTATAGGATGATCTATAAGATGAGCTTCGTGCAGGCGATCGATACCGATGTGATCTTGAATCCTTCCTGGAGATTTGAGATAATTCTCTAGACCTTCGCGAAAGTGGATTCTTGGACGTAGCTTCCCCTCTGTAGGAGTGCCTTCGCACAGGCTCTTGATGGGCGTCAGAGTCCAATGGAGATGACGACTCATATCTGTGACGTCTGTAGGGTTCGGGAGAACGCCTTGATTCCTTCCTGCGTGGAGACTTCTTAGCAGCACCCTCTGGGGTGTCTCTTCAGATGGGGAAGATCGTTGTGTCCGATTGCCTTCGCGCTATCTAGATGTGGTGGGGAGACTGTAGAGCCTTCACGCAGGCTAGTAGACGTTGTAGCGGTCTTCATAGCAGCCTTCTCTTGAGCGAAGCGACATTCCATCATCGACATCATCTGGTCTGTAAACTGTTGCATGAACAGTCCCGGGTTGAAGTTCTGCGTTGTCTGAAGAGACTGCTGCAGGGATGATGCATCTGATACCGAAGAGACGTCATCTAAGGCTCGCTGCACTCGTGAAGAGTTGACGCTGCTGCTATCTCTGGTACCCGATGTCTGCGTTGATAGTAGGTCTTCTGTCAATGTCTGCGCTGATAGCAATGCCGATGTAGCTGTGATGAGGTCAGCTCAGTAGACGATGATCTCATATGGCCTCCGGCGTTCACCCCTGGTACATCGACCAGCTCCTTAGAAACGTTCAGCAATTCACTAGAATTATGAATATCTGCAGCAGTGGTTAACACACGGTTATCAGCGCAATCACTCGATTTAGACATGACTTGTGAATACCTACGTACCCAGTCCTTAGCACGTCTATGGATGGAAAAAAGGTAATTAGTAAATTCAACCTAATTTAAATTTACACAAAACTCACAGCGAGAGCTGAAAGAACATAAAACAGTGCAATTAGGACATACTAAATGCGGGTCAGCCGCTAACACTCGGTACCTACAACGAATACAAGTTTTCATCAATTGTAAACACGAGAAAACACATGTCAAACAACGGAAAATTTAGATCAAATTTCAAACCATAATGTAAAATATAATCCTAAAAACCGTATACAGCAATAATTTTGATGTA
The DNA here is from genome assembly GCF_003918875.1 of Haliotis rubra. Lineage (NCBI taxonomy): Eukaryota > Metazoa > Mollusca > Gastropoda > Lepetellida > Haliotidae > Haliotis > Haliotis rubra. The sequence continues at coordinate 144,238 of NW_025767628.1, forward strand.
AGGTTCGAAAATATAAAAGGATATGTGCTGTATAGGGACCCAGGTGTTCTCACAACCGTCCTCAAGGGCGAAGAAGGAGATAGTGACAAATACAGCCGATCATGTGACCATTTGGGCGCCAAAGGGAGGAAAGTGACGCTACTCTTGGGTGAGTGATTTTATGTCCACTTTTTTAAAGGGAACTTCAAGGGATTTCAAGTGTTCCACTATCATTCGCAAGAGGAAGGCGACAAGCATAATTAGCATGAGTCAGGATAAGGACAAATCTGAAAATACAGATTTTTTAAAACTGCATTACAGTATACTGAACCGAAGGCAAAATATCGCGGTTCTACTAATACCGCAGTACACCGTTTCACCCCTAGTGTATGCCTTTTGGTAATGAACACTCATGTTTCTAGTTAACATCATAAATTACCTTCTGAATCATGATAAAAGCATACATGAATGAATGTCTATCTGTATTAAAGTAACAACTGGGGCCCCAAGAAACATATCTATTGCGGTGAACCTACCACTTTGAGGAGAAAACTGTGCAGGACAGGACATGTTCATACTGCTTAGCTCACTGTCGCTGACACTTGTTCTTCTCCTTTGACGGAATGACACCCCACTCTTGGGAGTCTCACACGGGACAGTAATGCTGAGATGAGATAACCCACTTAAAGAGGCTGTCAAGTAAAATGGTACAAATGTTGTTACAGTGGGAAAGAGTTTCATGTGGAATTAACAAAAGTTCAGTTCAGATGATGTCATGTCAGTTACTCCAGCCAATTCTTCTTTATATTTGAATGGTGATGATGCCATATGTGATAAATACCTCAGAGGCTATGGTATTAAGACACATGTCACATAAATAACATAACATGTCAGATAAAACACTACCTCTGGTTTGGCGAGAAGCAGCACTGACTTCAGCCGAATGTATGTGATGTTGTTGGTAAAAGTATCTTAGAAAAACAACACACCAAAGCCCTGCTGTTCACCTGGTACAATCAATCACTATTTATCTAAATGTCATGATCATATCTAAACATGACGATGATGCGCTTTCAACATTTTCTTTTAACATTTGAAAAATGAAATTTTTAGAGTAAAATTAATATTTTATACTTATCCTGACTCATGCTTATTGCTTGTCTTCTTCTTCTTGAGAACCTAGTGGAACACGTGTATCTCCCAATTGAAGCTCCCTTCAATTAAAAAATCACTCATTAGTACTCACCACGAGTTACCTCCCTTCCACAAGCGCGTGAACGAGGGCGCCACCTGAACCCATGTGCCTCACTCTCTCCTTTTTTGTTTTGAGCCCGACACTTTATTTTTCCGAAGAAATCCAAAGTGTTTAGTGGGGAGGACGGGAGGGCTTACCTCATGAGTTAGGATAAGTATAAAATATTAATTTTACTCTAAAAATTTCATATTTTTCCTTATCCTGACTCATGCTTATTGCTTGTAGAATCCGACGGAACAGGAGGTGGGATTATATATACTTTGGATTTTAATAATTAGTGATTTGAACTGAGATGATTGTAATAACCCTATGGGAACTTCATAAAGGCACTGAACTGAAGAATTCCTGCTGTTAACTTATCAGCTGCCATATAAAGGTTATTACAATTTAGTGAAGATAATAAAAGTATATACAACATTAAGGTAAGCTGAAGCCATTAATGTGATAGTATAAACTTCTGAGAGTTTATAGTGAATACTTTTATAATGAACCAAAGTATTAAGCTTACAATATGCATATATATAAGCTATAATAGTACTGTGCTTAAGATATAATATAACTTAAGCTGTAAAATAGTAACCAACTACTTAGAGTTTGTTAACTAATACATGTTATGAATTGAACATATGACTGAGCTTAAGGATTGATATCTTAAGCTGAACATATATATAATAGCAGAACTCCTAGGAGTTGAAAGCATATATACAGTATGGTATAGAACCATAGTACTGAGCTTAGGATAATAAATTAAACTTAAGCAAAAATATATAGATAGCATGTAGCTATTAGTACTGTTATCAGATAAGTATAAAATCTGTAAGATAAACTTATCTTCTCCATGGAACTGTCAACTGTTGAGCGAGGACCATGGGACCGAAATGGTGGATACCTGAGACATCCTTGGTGGTGATATCTCTCAGATAGTGGTTGGCAAACACCATATCGGATCTCCAAAAACATCCCTCCATAATGGTATTTAGCGAGCAATTTCCATGTAGAGCGAGAGTTGAGGCTAGCGCTCTAATTTCGTGAGGATTAGAAGCTCTTGGAGGGTCGAGTCCTGCAGCCTTGTAGGCTCGTAGTATGACAGTTCTGATCCAAATAGAAATCGTAGTACGCGACACTTCTGTCTGCGAAGTGGTGGATATAGGGATAAACAATCTTTTGAATTTCCCTCTACTTTGCTTGGATCGTTGGAGATATATTTTCAGTGCACTTACAGGGCAAAGTGATAGGTCCATCGTATCATGCGGTCCAAGTATGGATGAGAGAGCTGGGACATGGAACAATCTGTCTGGTTGACCTGGCAGTTGATTTTTCGCTATAAAATCCCAGCGAAGTCCCAGATGAGCGATGTTATGAGTATCATCAAAGCGTGTTCTCTCGTAATCCAAAGCGTGAATCTCAGACATCCTGGCGGCAGTAGCTAATGCTAACAGGAATAAGGTTTTGTGGGTCAGTGATTCAAACGAAGCAGATAACAATGGCTCATAAGCCTCACTCGTGAGGTGTTGGAGTACTATATTTAGATCCCAGGCTGGAGCTTGAAACTTCCGTTTCTGATCTTCCAATTGGAATGCTCGTAACAAAGCGAGTAACTCCGGTGTTTTAGTCAACTTGACGCCCGTTCTCATAGTTATGACAGAACTTATGGCTGCAAGATAAGTGGACAAGGTTGAGCCTTTTAGAGTCTTAGTTTGACGTAGATAACAAGAAATCTGCCACTTGAGGATGTGTAGCATATCTTGCTGTAAATCCTTTCTTAGCAGCATAATTGACAAAGCTGTGCCATTTGTGATCGTACAAGTTACGAGTTGAGTTACGTAGTGCAAGCGTGACCGCTTTAGCCGCTCTGGCAGAATAACCTCTCTTATTCAAACATGCCTTGATACAATCCACACGTGAAGTTGGTATGCTTCTGGTGTTTTGTGCACTTGTTTGGTGTGCGGATGTATCAATAGATTGGTGCGCAGTGGGAGCTGAAGTACTGGTTTTCCGATTCCTAGCATGAGATCTGGAAACCACGTTCTCGCAGGCCGGTAAGGCGCGACCAAAATGAGATCGAGGCTCTTCGTTTGACTGATTTTCTGTAAGACTTGTGGGATTAACGGGAGGCGGAAAGCGCACGCTTTGAGTCCATCCCACGATATGCTTAGTGCGTCCGTTGCCCATGCTAGTGGGTCTGGCACTGGCGATCACGAAGGTTGTCAGTTGTTTGTTGAATCGAAAAGTGGCAAATAGGTCTATTAAGGGAGATCCTATTTCCATGATTATTTGATTGAATATCTCTGTGTGGAGCATCCATTCTGTCGGGGACGGTTGGTGTGGGTGAGAGAGAGGCGCCTGCTAAAACATTCTTTGCTCCTGGAATGTGGCAAGCTCTGACATGTATGTTTAGATTGTCGACTAAATCGAACAGTCTGAAACAACGAGTGAGTAGATTCAGTGATCTTGTTGAACCTTGTTTGTTCACATAAAACGCCACTGTTGAATTGTCTGTGTGAATCATCAACTGAGCGTTCTGTAGTAGATTGCTCCAGTGACTTATGGCGTTTATGACTGCTTGCATCTCTAGCAGATTTATGTGACATTTGCTCTCTTGATAGCTCCATAGGCCTGACGCTGTCCTGCCGGTAAGGTGGGCTCCCCAACCTTTTAGTGACGCGTCTGTGTAGAGATGTGTTTTCGATTCCGGCTCTACTAAGGAGACGCCTGCGCAAACATTCAATCTCTTGGTCCACCAGAGTAGATGTGGTTTGACGTAATCTGGTAGACTGAACGGTAGAGGGTCCTCGAGATGAGCATTGATGAGGACTTGTAATGGACGTAATTGAAGCCTGCCTCTGAGTGTCAAGTCTTGAGCTGATGTGAGTAGTCCCAATAGGCTCTGCCACTGTCGTAGTGGTAACGGAGAGAGTAGGGCTTGGGAATCAGTTGTTGGATCTTGATCCATCTGTCCTCCGGGACTACTAAACGATTCTGAGCTGTAAGGAATCGTATACCTAGAAAATGCAGATCCTGCGTTGGTTCTAGGTCCGACTTGAGTAGATTTACTAACCAACCTAATTGAGTTAGTAACTTGATTATAAAGTTCAGCTGTAGTCTGAGACGCTGTGGATCTGGATCCACTTGTATACCGTCGTCTAGGTAAAATGCGCTCCGCAGACCTTGACGATGTAGGTATGAGACAATAGGCTTGGTTACTCTTGTGAATACCCATGGGGCTGAAGTGATTCCGAAGGGAAGTACCTTCCATTGGTAATGTTTGCCATCTAGGATAAATCTTAGATATTTCCTTGAGTTGGGATGAATCGGAATGTGTGAATATGTGTCTTGCAAATCTATGCTGGCCATGTAATCTAGTGGACGAATTAATTGCCGAAGTTGTGGTAAATGTATCATGCGAAACGTTGGTGGTTTGCATAGATATTCTCTGTTGAAGGTGCTCATGTTGTAAATGAGACGATACTTCTCCTTGGAATTCTTTTTCGGCACTAGGAAAACTGGGGAGTCGAAACCTGGTACGATGTTTCGTTGATCCAGAACTTCTAAGGCCTGTTTGTTTGGCAGAGACTGTACTGTTTCTCTTAACATAGGTAGTTGTGCCGGTTGAACGTTGAACCTTGGCGGGGTGACTGTTAACGGCGGCTTGGATCTTGTAGTATTCCCCAGTTTTCCCAGTGTAGTTGAAGACGTCCACCCACTTGAGAAGGTTGTACTGGAACGACTGGGGGTGGAAGACTCCAGTCGTTCCGAACCTGACTTTCATCGTTTAAATCCACGGCCACCTCTGGATGATCTGCCTCTAGCTGATCCTCCTCTAAATTTGCTGTATGGGCGACGAAAAGAATCCTTGGGATTATTAGCTGCAGCTAGTTTCTTGTCCCGTGCTCTCTGTAGCCCTGAGAACTTAGACTTGCCCGAGTATCTCTGTGCTGACTGTTTAAAGGCGTTCGCTAAGGTATCCATGGATCTAATCATAAGTACCTCTCTGGAATCTTTAGATACTTCTTTGGAGACCTTGTTTATGTTGCCACCAAATAGTAAGGGCGATGACCATGGAGCTGTGTAAAGAGGCTCTGTGAATTGCTTATTCCAAGAGCAGGAGGCTAGTAATCCTTGCCTACGCGTCATGGTAGTAGTTTCAGTAAGCGCTGAAAGGTGCTCTGTAAGAAATTGGTGGTCTTTTTTCTGCATGAGTAGAGCTGAATAGATCATTCTGTCTTCCTCATCTGTAGAATTCTTGAACTTGGTGATGAGAGTCTCATTAATAGTTCTAGATCTATTTAATCCGAAGAACATCCTTCTGGAAATGGTATCTAATTGGGCCAGTTTTGCGATCGCTCACTCCGTAACTTCTGGACTTGGTATCAGAGATAAGTTGAAAGTTGTCATCAATATCCTGGGCCTTGAAAAAGGGTTCCATATTATGTCCAGCAAATGTCTTGGCATTGAAGACCGGTAAATGAGTAGATTGGGCTTTAGTGGATTTGGAGCAGGCTGTATCTAGTTTAGCTGGTACGGCTGCGATTGGGTCAATAGGAGGTAAGGTGATATAATCTACATCATCATCCTTCATCAGGTAAGTCTGAGTTGCATCCTCGTTCTTTGATGGGGAGGCAAGTTGTAATTCATTCACCATCCAATATCTTATCTCAGCATCTGAGAAAATGATACCATCCTCCTCTTCTGACGTATGGTCATATGTCTGAGTCCTAGATCTATGGGAAGATCTATGAGAGGACTGTGGAAGCGGACTGACGAGTGGCTAGTGTCACGGAGACCTTGGGAAGACATCCGCCGCGAAGGCTGGGGGCCAGCGATGACGGTGAGGACCAGCAAGCGCTGTGGGCTTCTCGAATACTGGGGGCTTCCAGCGAGCGCTGGGGGCTTCGCGAAGCTCTTCTAGGCGAGGTAGAAATGGAACCACTTAGCCTTCGTCCTTCGCGAATGTCTCGAAGTCAGTGTCCGGGACCGACATGTGGCTTGCTTGCTTGAAGCGACCTCTGTGAATTACAAGGTGCGTGCTCGGCGTAAGCGCTCCTTCTCCATGAAGCCTCTGCGCATAATAGGTGAGGTTCTAGCTCCTTCAGCGGAGGTGGCCTTGGACTTCCTATGCAAAGAGCTTCGCTCGGGCTGGGATGCCCCGCGGCGGGCGCGCCTGTGGGCTCTGGGGCCCCACGCTGAAAGCAAAGGCGGAGCTCTGGGGCCCTGTATGACTTAGAATGGGTTGGGCTCTGGGGCCTGTGGCTCTGGGGCCTCTGTAAGCCCGTAACGGTCTTCCATCAGCCTCATGATTTGGTTGACCAGGTCGTCTGAGGCGGTCTGCACTGATGATGAGGGTTGTCTCTCTGCGAAGGTGGCGGGACCTTCAGTCAAAATTTCTGGTGACGGCGTAGGCATCTCGGTTGTGTGCTAATCTGCGCTGAGGTGACAGTCAGCGGATACAGGGCGTTCTTGTGAGCGAACCTCTGGAATGATAATCGAATGTCATCATCATATAAGGCTAATTCTGTGACTGGTAAAATATCAGAGGCAAAATTATTAGATTTTGTAGATTTCCTTTGGCGAAGTTGTAGACCTGGGTGTACGAAGCGTCTGCGAGAGATGATATGGGCGCTTTGCTAGTCTTAGACTGAGAAGACGACAGATCTTGAGAGGCGCAGGTCGCTTCTTGGACATAGCGGACTGCGTCCCACGCTTATCCCCCGAGGGAAACTCAGGCATGCCACCAGCCGGTGTCGGGTCGTCAGTCAACAGTTGACAGGGAACATTAATATGTGATCTATTAGCCATGACTGAGATTTGTTTACGAGATTTATCTGCCTTCCGTCTAAAAACGGAACATAAATATTTATCAAAGGCAGAAATTGGTAAATTAATACAAAATTTACAACGAGAAACAAATGAACATGGAGTAATGCAACTAGGGCATTTTAAATGTGGGTCTGTATCAGAGTAACGTAGTTTACAATCTGTGCAGATTCTCATTAACGTAAACTACTGAACAAACATGGCGAACCGTGAAAAAACAGCAGAAACAGGATTAATAATCAATGCGAAATTGAATAGGGATACTAGTAACACCTCTATACTAAGTATAAGAGGTACTAAACTAAATATAAATAAAGGATATAGTGTGTTGGGAGACACAGGCGCTCTCACGTCCTGCTCACTGGGCGAAGAAGGAGAGAGTGAGGCACATGGGTTCAGGTGGCGCCCTCGTTCCCACGCTTGTGGAAGGGAGATAACTCGTGGTGAGTACTAATGAGTGATGTTTTAATTGAAGGGAACTTCAATTGGGAGATACACGTGTTCCACTAGGTTCGCAAGAAGAAGAAGACAAGCAATAAGCATGAGTCAGGATAAGGAAAAATATATAATTTGAGCTTACAATGACAGCAAAGGAAGCAGGTGGAGCTCAGTTAGCTGTAGCCATGGTACATAATGTGCCCCAGGGAACCAGTTTTAGACTTAGCTAACAGCAAGATGTGAAATGTGACAAACCCAGGACAGCTTCATATGGTGTGTGATGTTCATCGTCTACAACCACAACAGTTCCACAACTGTGAATGTTGTCTGGCCACACAGTGCAAAAACTCCTTCATAAGATTGGTCTCAGAGCCTAACCGTCTGCAGGTTTGATGCAACAACATTGTCCAATGCCACACGTCAAGCATGCAGAACATGGACTAAGCAGTGACTGGGTTTGACAGCAAGTCAAGGTTTAGGCTACATGGAGCTGAGTTAAGAGTCAGAATGTACCTACGCAGGGAGGCTAACAGGCTAACAAACAGTGGCAGTAAACTTGTGTGGGCAGAAAATTGAAAAAATACTGGTGAAACAAACCAAGTGTAATGGGCCTAACACTCCTGCAATACTTATACTGAAAGTCCATGATTTGTCTGTCAGTAGCTGTAGGGACATCTTATGTTGGTTTGCTGACTAGTACCACGCTCAGCAACATTCAAGCATGGAGACAGTGGTCTGTACATAATCAAGTCTGGACAAGGTAATACAGGTATTCCTATCATGAGCTTCAATCTACGTTATTAAGATACAATCTGGGAATCTGAATGCACACATAAATGTGAACTGGTTCAAGAAGTATTGGGAACAGCATTTAAGTGTGGGAATAATCATATAATAAGGAATACTGTAGACATCATTTTGGTGAAAACCATGAACTGATAAAGTAAGTGTCATAATCAAAAGAGTGCATCCTGGCATGCCATACAGCAACTACCCCCTCCTTATGCAACTGGAGGAACCTATGGTAGACATGAGCTGTATACAGACATTACCCTTGGTAACAGCTGACTTCCTGGTCCCTTTCATTATCACCCTTGTCTTGGTCACTCGGGCCGATTTGGATTTCTTCCCACCTACAGCACATCAAGAAAATTCAATGTAGTCAGTACTGTTAGCGACACTAAAACAAATGTCTTGAAGAGAAAACATCAAGGGAAATCCATTTGGACATGTACACAACTGTGCTTTTAGGTGCTTTCATTCTCTTGACAGTGCTAACTTATGTCTGTGTTGACAGCTCCACCAAATAATTATACACCGCAAGAGCTGTTGTAATGTCATGTCATGACTGTCTGTGGTGACAGCTCTACCAGACACTCATACACCACAAGAGCTGTTGTAATGTCATGTCATGACTGTCTGTGATGACAGCACCACCAGATACTCATACACCTCAAGAGATATTGTAATGTCATGTCATGACTGTCTGTGGTGACAGCTCCACCAGATACTCATACACCACAAGAGCTGTTGTAATGTCATGTCATGACTGTCTGTGGTGACAGCTCTACCAGATACTCATACAACACAAGGGCTGTTGTAATGTCATGTCATGACTGTCTGTGTTGACAGCTCTACCAGATACTCACACACCACACGAGCTGTTGTAATGTCATGTCATGACTGTCTGTGGTGACAGCTCCACCAGATATTTATAAACCACAAGAGCTGTTGTAATGTCATGTCATGACTGTCTCTCATGACAGCACCACCAGATACTCATACACCACAAGAGCTGTTGTAATGTCATGTCATGACTGACTGTGATGACAGCACTATCAGATACTCATACACCACAAGAGCTGTTGTAATGTCATGTCATGACTGTCTGTGGTGACAGCACCACCAGATACTCATACTCCACAAGAGCTGTTGTAATGTCATGTCATGACTGTCTGTGGTGACAGCTCTACCAGATACTTATACACCACAAGAGCTGTTGTAATGTCATGTCATGACTGACTGTGTTGACAGCACCACCAGATACTCATACAACACAAGAGCTGTTGTAATGTCATGTCATGACTGTCTGTGATGACAGCTCCACCAGATACTCACACACAAGAGCTGTTGTAATGTCATGTCATGACTGTCTGTGGTGACAGCACCACCAGATACTCATACACCACAAGAGCTGTTGTAATGTCATGTCATGACTGTCTGTGATGACAGCACCATCAGATACTCATACACCACAAGAGCTGTTGTAATGTCATGTCATGACTGTCTGTGATGACAGCACCACCAGATACCCATACACAACACGAGCTGTTGTAATGTCATGTCATGACTGTCTGTGGTGACAGCTCCACCAGATATTTATAAACCACAAGAGCTGTTGTAATGTCATGTCATGACTGTCTCTGATGACAGCACCACCAGATACTCATACACCACAAGAGCTGTTGTAATGTCATGTGATGACTGACTGTGATGACAGCACCATCAGATACTCATACACCACAAGAGCTGTTGTAATGTCATGTCATGACTGTCTGTGGTGACAGCACCACCAGATACTCATACTCCACAAGAGCTGTTGTAATGTCATGTCATGACTGTCTGTGGTGACAGCTCTACCAGATACTTATACACCACAAGAGCTGTTGTAATGTCATGTCATGACTGTCTGTGTTGACAGCACCACCAGATACTCATACAACACAAGAGCTGTTGTAATGTCATGTCATGACTGTCTGTGATGACAGCTCCACCAGATACTCACACACAAGAGCTGTTGTAATGTCATGTCATGACTGTCTGTGGTGACAGCTCCACCAGATACTCACACACCACAAGAGCTGTTGTAATGTCATGTCATGACTGTCTCTGTTGACAGCTCCACCAGATATTTATACACCACAAGAGCTGTTGTAATGTCATGTCATGACTGTCTGTGGTGACAGCTCTACCAGATACTCACACACCATAAGGGCTGTTGTAATGTCATGTCATGACAGTCTGTGTTGACAGTACCACCAGATACTCATACACCTCAAGAGCTGTTGTAATGTCATGTCATGACTGTCTGTGTTGACAGCACCACCAGATACTCATACAACACAAGAGCTGTTGTAATGTCATGTCATGACTGTCTGTGATGACAGCACCAACAGATACCCATACACAACACGAGCTGTTGTAATGTCATGTCATGACTGTCTGTGGTGACAGCTCTACCAGATACTCATACACCACAAGAGCTGTTGTAATGTCATGTCATGACTGTCTGTGGTGACAGCTCTACCAGATACTCATACACCATAAGGGCTGTTGTAATGTCATGTCATGACAGTCTGTGTTGACAGTACCACCAGATACTCATACACCTCAAGAGCTGTTGTAATGTCATGTCATGACTGTCTGTGTTGACAGCACCACCAGATACTCATACACAACACGAGCTGTTGTAATGTCATGTCATGACTGTCTGTGGTGACAGCTCTACCAGATACTCATACACCACAAGAGCTGTTGTAATGTCATGTCATGACTGTCTGTGGTGACATCTCTACCAGATACTCATACACCACAAGAGCTGTTGTAATGTCATGTCATGACTGTCTGTGGTGACAGCTCTACCAGATACTTATACACCACAAGAGCTGTTGTAATGTCATGTCATGACTGTCTGTGGTGACAGCTCTACCAGATACTCATACACTACAAGAGCTGTTGTAATGTCATGTCATGACTGTCTGTGGTGACATCTCTACCAGATACTCACACACCACAAGGGCTGTTGTAATGTCATGTCATGACTGTCTGTGGTGACAGCTCCACCAGATACTCACACACCACAAGAGCTGTTGTAATGTCATGTCATGACTGTCTCTGTTGACAGCTCCACCAGATATTTATACACCACAAGAGCTGTTGTAATGTCATGTCATGACTGTCTGTGGTGACAGCTCCACCAGATACTCATACACCACAAGAGCTGTTGTAATGTCATGTCATGGCAGTCTGTGGTGACAGCTCTACCCGATACTTATACACCACAAGAGCTGTTGTAATGTCATGTCATGACTGTCTGTGATGACAGCACCACCAGATACTCATACACCACAAGAGCTGTTGTAATGTCATGTCATGACTGTCTGTGATGACAGCACCACCAGATACTCATACACCACAAGAGCTGTTGTAATGTCATGTCATGACTGTCTGTGGTGACAGCTCCACGAGATACTCATACACCACAAGAGCTGTTGTAATGTCATGTCATCACTGTCTGTGGTGACAGCTCTACCAGATACTCATACACAAGAGCTGTTGTAATGTCATGTCATGACTGTCTGTGATGCCAGCTCTACCAGATACTCACACACAAGAGCTGTTGTAATGTCATGTCATGACTGTCTGTGATGACAGCACCATCAGATACTCATACACCACAAGAGCTGTTGTAATGTCATGTCATGACTGTCTGTGGTGACAGCACCACCAGATACTCATACACCACAAGAGCTGTTGTAATGTCATGTCATGACTGTCTGTGGTGACAGCATCACCAGATACTCATACACCACAAGAGCTGTTGTAATGTCATGTCATGAATGTCTGTGATGACAGCACCATCAGATACTCATACACCACAAGAGCTGTTGTAATGTCATGTGATGACTGTCTGTGGTGACAGCACCACCAGATACTCATACAACACAAGAGCTGTTGTTATGTCATGTCATGACTGTCTGTGGTGACAGCTCTACCAGATACTTATACACCACAAGAGCTGTTGTTATGTCATGACTGTCTGTGGTGACAGCTCTACCAGATACTCATACACCACAGGAGCTGTTGTAATGTCATGTCATGACTGTCTGTGTTGACAGCTCCACCAGATATTTATACACAAGAGCTGTTGTAATGTCATGTCATGACTGTCTGTGGTGACAGCTCCACCAGATACTCATACACCACAAGAGCTGTTGTAATGTCATGTCATGACTGTCTGTGATGCCAGCTCTACCAGATACTTATACACAAGAGCTGTTGTAATGTCATGCCATGTCTGTCTGTTGTGACAGCACCACCAGATACTTATACACCACAAGAGCTCTTGTAACATCATGTCATGACTGTCTGTGGTGACAGCACCAACAGATACTCATACACCACAAGAGCTGTTGTAATGTCATGTCATGACTGTCTGTGATGACAGCACCACCAGATACTCATACACCACAAGAGCTGTTGTAATGTCATGTCATGACTGTCTGTGGTGACAGCACCACCAGCTACTTATACACCACAAGAGCTGTTGTAAAGTCATGTCATGTGTGTGTGTGTTGACAGCTCTACCAGATACTCATACACCACAAGAGCTGTTGTAATGTCATGTCATGACTGTCTGTGATGACAGCACCACCAGATACTCATACACCACAAGAGCTGTTGTAATGTCATGTCATGACTGTCTGTGATGACAGCACCACCAGATACTTATCCACCACAAGCGCTGTTGTAATGTCATGTCATGTGTGTGTGTGTGTGTCAAATGTACCTGAGTTTGCGGCAGGTTGTTGCGTGGACTTTCTCTTCCTCGGACTGCAGGAGGTTGGAGTGTCTGTAAAGAGAGTGTGCTGGAGCAATCCCTCCTCATCCTCTGCCACAATGTCAGCCTCTGATACCACAGGAGATGTTCCATCTGAAGACCAGTGCAAGACTCAAAGTTGTAACATGCAGATGTGTCTCACAACATAACATGCTGGATTTCTTAATATGGTCATAGCACATTGACAACTTCATTTTCAAGTTCATTGTTTAAGGGTGTAGATAAGTGACATGGTTGTACATTCATCGGTGAAAGAGAAGGTATGTTCTTATGAAGCTCTTATTATTATTCAAGTAAATTCACAGCCACTAGAAATGAGCTCTACACATTGTACCTATGTGAGGAATCAAACCGAGTCTGTTTGTGAAAAGAATTTGAACTCTGACCCTTTACTCATAATATTATCATGGATAATTATAATGTAATTTTCTGAGTAAAATTGATATTTTATACTTATCCTGACTCATGTATTATTGCTTGTCTCCTTCCTTCCGCGAACGTTAAAAAAAGCAGACGTAAAATCACTACTCACCACGAGTTGTCTACCTCTCCGTTTTGGCGGGAAAACGGCGCCACCCGTCTTCCCACTCTTCACTCTCTCCGAATTGCAAGCCCGACACTTAGATTTGGTGGAAAATCCAAAATGCCTAGCGGGGAGGCTGGGAGGGCTTACCTCATGAGTCAGGATAAGTATAAAATATCAATTTTACTCAGAAAATTACATATTTTTCCTTATCCTGACTCATGTATTATTGCTTGTAGAATCCTACAGATTTGGTGGTGGGTCAAGCCACTTCTGGATTCCAATTTGGTAATTTACGTCTTGCATACCCCCCTATGGGAACTTCCTGGTAGCACTTCAATTTACTGCTAGGCTCTGCTGCTGTAACCCTTACTTTCAGCTTTCTCTGATGGGGGGACCACAATTGTCAACTTTTGGTCCTTGCTTCTGTTAACATTACATGTGGATTTTAACAACTCCATCTCTTGATGCATGCATCAAGTGGAGAAGCGACCCTTCTTATGTACGAGTACGTCCTTACAAGTACTGGGTCTTAACACTCATGCTAGTCTGTCTTAGACGTGCATATGGACTCTAAAGCTGTAACTCTCCTGAGTGTTGGCTTTTGCAAGTCATGTGATAAAAGGGCGAGACTCTGTCTCAGCGCCTCTGTGGAACTGTCAGTTGTTGTGCTACAACAAGGGGGCCAAAATGGTGAATGCCGGAGACGTCTTCAGTGGCGATGTCTCTCAGGTAGTGGTTGGCAAACACCATGTCCGATTTCCAGAAGCAGCCCTCCATTATCGTAGTGATAGAGCAGTTTCCATGTAGAGCGAGTGTTGACGCCAGAGCTCTAATTTCATGTGGATTGGAGGCTCGTGGAGGATCAAGTCCTGCTGCTTTGTAGGCCCGTAGAATGACAGTTCTCATCCATATTGATATCGTAGTGCGAGAGATCTCGGTAGGTGTCTCTGCCGATATAGGGATGAAAAGACGCTTGAATTTTCGTCTCCTGGTCCTAACCTTTGTAGGTAGACTTTTAATGCTCTTACTGGGCACAAGGATAGGTCCTGTGTATCCTGTGGCCCAAGGACTGATGATAATGCTGGGATGTGGAATTGTCTGTCCGGTTGACCTGGCAGTTGATTCTTTGCTATAAAGTCCCATCTCAGTCCCATATGTATGATGTTTCGATTTTCATCAAATCGTGTCCTTTCAAAGTCTAGAGCATGTATTTCTGACATCCTTGCTGCTGTTGCTAAGGCAATCAGGAATAGAGTTTTCTGTGTCAAGAACTCAAAAGATGTCCTATCTAATGGTTCATAAGCGTCACTGGTGAGATGCCGTAGAACTATATTGAGGTCCCAAGCCGGAGCTTTAAATCTCTGTTGTTGGTCCTCCAGTTTAAAAGAGCGTAGTAAGGCCAGTAACTCTGGTACCTTAGTCAGTTTTACACTCGTCCTCATAGTGATAACTGAGCTCAATGCCGCTAGGTATGTTGAGAGTGTTGACCCTTTTAACCACTTCGTTTGTCTTAGGTGACAAATATAGTCCGCCACTTGAGGGTGTGTCGCTTTCATGGCTGTGAAGCCTGTTTTCAAAGCGTAGGTCTCAAAGCTTCGCCACCTGTGTGCTTGCTTTGTGTGCGGATGTACTAGCAAGTTCGTCCACTCTGGTAGTTGCAGTTGAGGCGGTCCTAGTTCTTGTATGAGAATGGGGAACCATATTCTCGCTGACCAGTAAGGCGCGCGATCAAAATCAGTTTCAGGTTCCTCGTCTGCATGATTTTCTGCAACACTTTCGGTATTAGAGCTGGTGGCGGGAACGCGTAAGCGTTTAGTCCTTCCCAAGAGATGCTTAGAGCATCTGTTGCCCATGATCGTGGATCTGGTATTGGGAGAGACGAATGTTACCAGTTGATTGTTGAATCTTGTGGCAAACAAGTCTATTAGTGGCGCTCCTATCTCTTGTATGATCTGTTTGAAGATTTCTGGATATAGCATCCATTCTGTTGGGGATGGCTGAGTTGGACGAGATAGTGCGTCTGCTATCACATTCTTGGCTCCTGGAATGTGGCATGCTTTTATGTGGATATTCAGATTGTCTGTTATGCTGAACAGATGAAAGCAAAGGTTCAAAAGGTTCGCCGACCTTGTTGATCCTTGTTTGTTTATGTAGAACGCCACTGTGGAGTTGTCCTTGTGTACCATCAGATGAGCATTTTTTAGAATGCTGGTCCAGTGAAGTATGGCGTTTATCACTGCTTTCATTTCTAGCATGTTGATATGCAGATCTTTCTCTTGTAATGTCCATTTCCCAGCTGACACTTCGTTGTCGAGGTGTGCTCCCCATCCTTGGAGAGATGCGTCCACATAGAGATGCGTTTTGCACTCCAGTTCTGCTAAGTAGGTGCCTCCACAAACATTCGATCTCTGAGTCCACCATAGTAGATATGGTTTTAGTCTGTCCGGGAGTCCGAAGGGGTCCGGATCGTCCAGATGTGCAATTACGAAGACCTGTAGTGGGCGTAGTTGTAATCTCCCTCTGCGCGTCATATCCTGTGCTGACGTGAGGAGACCCAACAGACTCTGCCACTGTCGGAGTGGCCACGGAGAGAGTAGAGCTTGCGATACCATCTGTTGTATCTGTTGTAACGGTCCTCTGGAACCGCTATGCGGTAATCTGTTGTGATGAGGTGAATTCCTAGGAACTGCAGGTCCTGTGTAGGCTCTAGTTCCGACTTGAGGACTGAGTAGATTCTGCCAACTTCGTAGTAATAATGGAGAGAGTAGTGCTTGAGATACAATGGCTTGTATCTAGATCCAACGATCGTGAAACCCTTGCCATGTCCGTAAGGGAAACGAAGCAATGTCAGACTCTGTGACTGCCATCGTTGTGAAGTCTATGTAAGGTAGACTGGCTGCCGTAACCAAAAGTCCGTCAAACGTATGTTGCTGCAATTCGCCTGATGAACCGTCTTCAATGCTGACAGGGAAGGTCTCTAACCCCGTGAAGACAGTCGGATCACGTAGTTCCCGTCTAACTGGACAGTAATTGAGGCCTTCCTCCCACGTTGACAGGTTGTTGTCACTTGTAAACAATTCCCTGACATGTGAACTACGTCCGACTTCTGCGCAGGGCGTTGTCTCTCATGGACCAATCAAAATGAAGCATTTTGATTCCTTAGCTTCCCACGATGTGACGTCACCGGTGTAGCAGAAAAAAGGTCCTTGTAGAATCTTGTGCAGTCGTTGATATCTTATCAACACTCGGTCTTGTCCGTAGCCTTCCGGAGTTACACGAGTGACCACGTGTATAGAGGGTTGAATGGTAAACGCGCGAAAGATTTCGCCGCGTAATACCGATGTAGGTAGGCTGTTTTCCTGGCTGCTGTGACTGTTACTTCAGTCCTGAAGATAATGCAGTCGTCCTTTTATACAGATGATCAGCTGAAATCCATACTTCCTTAGCGCTGTTACTTGTAGACTGTATTCATCTGTCTCAATGAAGCGCCGTAAAATACCCTCTTTGTGTTGAAACACACAGGTCCTTGTAGAGTTGATGCTCAACTTTGTTGTAAGTGCTACAAAGGGAGTCGTTGATGATTTTGTAGTTTACATCAATCTCTGGAGCCATTATGCAGGGTCCCATGTAAAGTAGCGGGAATTCCCAAGCTTGGACGTTGGGAATATGTTGACTTTGTAACTTCATAGCCTTAGCAAGGCTGTGCTAAACCACGCCAATGTGAATACCTGAAGATCTGTACGCAAGTGAAGATCTCTATATGGACATGAGTCCCTCCTGGATTCTTCAGATACATCTCTAACCTTTGAGAAGGTGTAGGTTGTTAGCACCAAGGAGTGCAGTTAGTCCCGTTATTATCTTCTGATGTAGATACATCTATCTAAAAATTCGCAACGATGTGAATCCCGTCCTGGATTCAGTCTGAAGATCTGCGCAGGTGATGAATTCGGACAAGAGTACCCCTCTTGAACTTCAACACCTGTCCCTCTGTCTTTGCGCAGGCGAAGATTTCTTAATTCATGCTGAAGAGTTCCTTCGTATAGGCTCACAACGAAGATCAAGGTCTGAGGGTGAAGTGGGATGGCCAAGGACGTCTATATTAATCGTCGAAACTGCAGAGCATGACTGTCAAGTGCGTGATCCTTCACATATTTCTTCATGCCGATTACCTCCCGCAGCTTCGTCCTTTAGGCTTGCACGAACCGTCCATTAGGTCCATCATTTGCTGCATAAAAATACCCGTGTTGAAGGTCTGCGACGACTGCAGATGTAGTGACGCATCTGAGAGTGTAGCGGCTTTTTGCGTTGAACTGTGGGATATTTGGAGACTGGAACTTTGTTGCCTTCTCGAAGGCTGCGTCAAATTCCTCAGGTACGTCCGAGACCGGGTCAATTGGAGGTAGGGTGATTGTGTCTACATCATCGTCCTTCATTAGGTACGTGAATGCTTCATTCTCTTCTTTAGCGGGTGACGCTAAGTCCAGTCGATTAGCCATCCAATATTTTATTCCTGAGTCCGAAAATATGATTCCGCCATCGTCCTCTGTATCATGTCCAGTTGGATATGATCGTTGAGTATTCTCCCTACATGGAGATCTGCGTGGCAATCTGTGTGGAGATGAGTACGTAGAACTATGTGTAGTTCTAAGAGGAGATCTGTATGGCGACCTTTGTGGAGGTGAGCGTCTACGTGTCCGGGGTTGCCTTCGCGAAGACAATATGTTCCTATGTGGTGAATCCCTTGACGACCTGCATGGTGATGGTGACATTCTTGATGATCTATCTGACGACCTTCGCGCAGGTGAGAGATTTTGTTGAGGGTCTGAGTCCTGAGACGTTTCTCTGTATCTTCTTGGAGGTGTAAGCCTCTCTGTGATGTAGGTAGCCTGCACGAAGGCTCTTCATTAGCTTCATCATCAGATGACGATCTATTTTGGTCGGATGAATGTCCCTTCCTTCGCGCAGGTTCGTTGACGTCGTGCAGGGTAGGTCTGCTCTTAGTCCTAGAGCTAGAACCTCTTGTAGATATCTCAGATGCACCACCGGTGCGGGGTCCTTCGTGCAGCACTGGTTGAGCATGAGAGGCGGCTGCCTGACCATCATGCAAGGTCCTTTCCTGCGCGAAGCGCTTCTCCATCAGGTCCATCATCTGTTGGGAGAATTGCTGCATGAAGGTCCCGGGGTTGAATGTCTGCGACGACTGTAGAGATGACGCATCTGAGAGGGTAGCGATATGGTCCAGGGATCGCTGTACCTCATGGGTCCCTGCTGTCAGTGTAGAAGGTAACTCAGACTGCGTCGATAACGTTGCTGACGTTGCCGAGGCCTGTGTCTTCTTCTTATGCAGTATCTCTGGGATGAGGATAGGCGGTTCTTCGTACAAGCCTATTTCTTCCATCGGGACGATCTCGGCAGAGAAGGTCCTTGTAGTCTGTGAAGAGCTCCCAGTAGATCTCGTTGAAGCCTTAGGGATGTAAGGCTTCTTCTGCGACGAAGATGGCCTCTTCTTCTTCGTATGGGTTGAGGAGTTGTCCGACGTAGAAGATCTTTTCTTTGACGTAATGGCGGACTTCATCCCACTCATCTTCTGGCGCCTCCGGCAGGTCACTGGATGGAAGTATGTCGTCTGACAACGACAGACAGCTCTTTAGGGACTCAGCCGGTTTAGCCATGACTTGTAACAGCCGCCTGGATTTATCCTTAGCACGTCTAAGTACAGAGAAATAATCATTATTAAATTCAATTTTTTGTTAGTTGCTGACATAATTTACAGCGAGAGCTGGAAGTACATATTGTTGTGCAACTAGGGCACAATAAATGCGGGTCTAGTAGAGAACCTAAACCTACAACGAAAACAGGTTTTCATGAAATGTAAACAAACTGAACAATCACTTGAAACCGTGAATAAACAGTCAAATTTGCTAATAAATTTCAAACCATATTGTAGAAAGATACTCCCTGAAACCTTATAAAGGTAACTTATAGGGTAATAACTAAGTTAGCAAAGGATATAGTGCCGTGTTGGAGACACAGGTGCTCTCCCAACCGTCCACTAGGGCGAAGAAGGAGAGAGTGAAGAGTGGGAAGACGAATGGCGCCGTTTTCCCCCCAAAACGGAGAGGGAGGCACCTCGTGGTGAGTAGTGATTTTACGTCTGCTTTTTTGAATGGAGCTTCAAAAAGGAGATACAAGTGTTCCACTAACGTTCGAGGAAGGAAGGAGACAAGTAATAATACATGAGTCAGGATAAGGAAAAATTTACCTTTTCCTGCACGTTTCTTTACATTTTCTGTCTTCTTCCTTGTTGTCTTCTTTCCTTTCACAGTATCTTCCTCCATAACATCTCCTGCACTGTTCCTTTTCTGTTTCACACTATGTTTCGGAGACTTGCTCTTCTTCACAGTATCTTCCTCCATAACATCTCCTGCACTGTTCCTTTTCTGTTTCACACTATGTTTCGGAGACTTGCTCTTCTTCACAGTATCTTCCTCCATAACATCTCCTGCACTGTTCCTTTTCTGTTTCACACTATGTTTCGGAGACTTGCTCTTCTTCACAGGTTTCTTCTTTTTGGGTGGCTTGTCATCTACCATCCAGAATTCCTCTTCCGTTGAGTCCAGTCCTTCCTCCTGTCTGGATGAGGTGCTCCTGTTGATGCTGGCTGGTCTGAGACAAAGGAAGTCACAATTGGGATCATCCTTGTTGCCATGGTCACTGGTAGCTTCTTCCTCCACAACTGATTCCAGTGGAGGAGGCTGTGTCAGCCCAGACACAGCAGGCAGGCTGCCACTGAAACAGGTTTACACATTTCTAAGAACACAGATTTAGCAAAAGCTGCTTTATGTCATAGTCAGACACATCATAACAGTAAACAATCAAGCTGAAAATGTGCAATTATCCACATTCTTAAAGTAAAGGGACATTCTATCTGCACTGTAATGGGAATCGATGGTAGTGGTGACCTATACTCATATAGAATCCTTATTGGCATATCAATTGATGTCAGTGAAGTCTGAAGTTACTAACTTCCAACTTGCCAGAAAAACATATCTCCAAGCAGGCAAGTCTAGTTTCAGTATGATCTACACTCCAATCACCTACAGAGTACACAAGCAGCCACTTCACCCATTCAAGCTCAAGTTTTAAGAACTGTCGACAAACCCTACCCTCTAAAACATTCCCTGAGTATCCTCACAAACAAAGTGACACATTGGAATAGAGCATCAGACTGGTTTTGTACCAAGCTTTCCAATTATGTGAGGACTGTTAATGTGATCTTACCTTGTTTCAGTCTGTGATCTTCTCTCTTGGCTGTCATTCAGGAGCTTGGAGTAAGACAGTCTGTAAGATAAGGAACATAACAGAATACTAATTGATCATGATTCTTCTCTATGTGTAAGATAAGGAACATAACAGAATACTAATTGATCATGATTCTTCTCTATGTGTAAGATAAGGAACATAACAGAATACTAATTGATCATGATTCTTCTCTATGTGTAAGATAAGGAACATAACAGAATACTAATTGGTCATGATTCTTCTCTATGTGTAAGATAAGGAACATAACAGAATACTAATTGATCATGATTCTTCTCTATGTGATGCTGTAGCTGTATTTATTACGTATGTTCTGAATATCTTTAGGAGATAATTTTGGTTATTTCAAACAGGTGTTGTGTGTTTCAGTGTTGTCACAACCCCTAGTGTACAGTGTGACCCTGTGTACTTAAAAGAACCCACGAATCCATTGGTATATGTCAAGATGGTGGCCACATGAATATGTGCAAACGCCTAGTTGCGGGTACAGCAACATGCAGTAAATTTGGACAAAGTACTGTGACTATGTGTCCCAGTCCACCCAGTTGTGAATGGGTACCTCATAAGGATGGGAAAGCCACATTAACTCGGTGCACCTAGTGGCTGCAAGAGTTGTATGCTCCCCAGGGAGTTGAGATTGATAATACGAAGTGCCGTTGAGACTGACATCCTATGATCGAAGGAAAAACGAAAGCGCCTGTGAGCAGCCTAGTTTGAACTCAGCGCTATATAAATAGATTATAATAAATAATAACGACTGTTGTGTAACCAAACTAGGTTATTTAATGATAATGACTTCATAATGCCGAACTTTCTGTTGCCACCGCAATATTGCAAATTAACATTATAACTCCATTCAGGCAGTTTTTTTACCAAAAATATCAACCAAAGAAAGCATTAGGTTTATGGATAATCAGATTTCAATTTCAGTGTCCTGGGAAGTATTATTATTTTTTAAATGAATATTTTCAATATTTATTTTCATCTATAAAGTAGTCGCGACAGAGTTATCTCCCTTTCATTTTGTTTCCATCTGGCATTGACTGCTTGATTTGTCATCATGGATCACACTGTTTTCCCGTCCTGTGTGTAATAAATAGATCACAAAACTTGTGGATGTAGAATATGGAAAATGTTCCAACTCACTTTTGCTCGTGAAAAAAATCTCAGAATATTTTCCATATTCAACACCCATTTACTTTGTAATCTCTATTCCACAGCTTAAATCAATGTCAGCAGTTTGTCGTCCATGTGACTGTTTTAATAATGCTACTGTTCAGTGAAGGGTATTCTAAGTTCCTTTTACAATTGATATATTTTTCAGTTAGAAGAAAAACAATAAGATTCTCACTCAAAATGGTACGACTACATCTTAGTTTACACCATACATTGAATAAATTAATGCTGCTCCAAACAGATTCACATGAACACAATGAAAGCTTGGGTAATAAGGTCTTTTATATTTATGGCCAAATGACTGCCCAAGGTGAGATAATTCATGTTTTAAATCTCGAGGAGAACAGGAATAATATTATAGTTAAAGCGGATGCATATGCTGGAAATCAGAAGGACACTGTAACATGGTAACTTGATAGTATCCAAAATATTCTTAACAACATGCTCAATCTATTCCATTGTTACGTGATCCCACTGCCATCACAATTCTGTTCACTATTCCCATGTGTTGTGTAATAAAGCCTAGTTTCACTCTCCTGGGCAGTTAAAGGATTTTAAAAAGGTTAAACATAATGCATTTTTATTACATAATGCCATTCAAACATGAATATATACCACATCTGCACCATGCATTTACGACAAAAAATCGTAAAACTTATCAATATGCACCAAAACTAACACCACTTTAGCCGGTTATCTCCCAATTGACAGACACCCATATGACAGACACCCAATTGACAGACACTGAACTAGAAGGTTAATTAGGGTAACACCTATGGGCATAATGGAACAGTCCACTGTCTTGTGAGTTAAGCAGGGTGAGCCTGAAACAGGTTCGTTACTGAGAAGTTTGATTGTGGGTAAATAGAACTTTGTTGTGATTAAATGATAAATGATTTCTCTTCTCAAAATTGATTTACTATCAATTACTGTCGAATATAAAACAGGTTTGTCACTGAGAGGTTTGATTGTGTTTATTGATAGAAAAGACCCCTCCCAATAATAGCATACGTACAACAGACGTTAACTGAGAAAACGTTTTGTTGGAGAGATATAGATATGTACATAATTGAAAACATTCTGATTTGCAGTAAATAAGACACCTGCATTGCCATGTAAGATACGATTAATACGAATCAGTGTTCTAATTTTAACAATACTTTCTAAAGATTGTAACAGTTATTGGACATTCAAGGAATGGCCACAGTCACATGATGCGTCATATTTTAAATGTTTATTCTAAATAAATCGTGCACTCGTCATATATCTTAATATTGTGTGCAAAACATATAACTTCTTTATTCGATATTTAGGCTCACATTTGTCTTTATTTGATTTACATGATACAACAGTGTCGCAATTTGTAATAGCTAAGCTAATGCCGACTCCCCTTAGACTAGAAGGTTAGTGACCGAAATGTTTATGACAATACACTTTTTATATATAGCAGCAATAAAAATTCAAATTCTTTTCGTCCATCTTTCAAAATAAATAATATACCCCGGTAGTTTCAGTTTGTACCTGTGTTTTTACTTGGACTATTCCATTATAATGTGTAGGTAACAGGTAGTAGATAATCTGTTCACTGAACCGTAAATGTTGTTGTTTTAAGGTGTCTGCGAACTGGCTGTCTGCGTAATGGGAGGACACCCTTTAGCCCCACCCACTCATATGCATATTTTAAATTTTTAGTGGTCGTCCGTCTGTGGGGGTGACGTCATACCAGAGAGTCCGCTTAGTATGTTGACATTTCTATAGTGTGTACGCCTTCCAGTTAAAAGTGACACGAAGCCATAGGTGGATCCAGAGGCGTGTGTGTGTGTGTGTGTGTGCGTGTGCGTGCGTGCGTGCGTGCGTAGGGGTGCTCACCCCTCTTTTGTCCTGAAAGTTTATTAAATGACGATTGAAGTGTGGTATCCGCCCTTGGAAGTGCAATATTTTGAGTGGAGCTTTTGTTCTTGTGATTACGTATTGGAAACTGACAACTTCACTTCAAGATTTGATGATCATCCAGTTGCGTAAACCACACGAATGTTGAGAAAGTTGCATTCCGGACGCGATGTTGGTTGTAGGTGAGTTTTAGGATGTAGTTGCTTTGGAGCAACATAAACACTCCAGCCTGAAAACAGCCTAAATGCCCAAGCAGTGACCAAGATTGGAGAACCCAAGTGGGTAATCAGCTACTCCAAAACCAAAAAGACCAACATGTGGTAAACATAATACAATCATGTAATTTTTTGATTAAAATTGATATTTTATACTTATCCTGACTCATGCTTAATTGCTTGTCGTCTTCTTCTTGCAAACTATAGTGGAACACTTGAATCCCCTTTTGAAGCTCCCTTAAAAGAAGTGGACGGAAAATCACTCACCCCAGTAGTCTCCGTTTCCCCCATCTTTTGGTGCGAAAGTTGGTCACATGATCAGCCATGCTTGTCACTCTCTCTGTATGTTCGAGCCCGACACTTGGATTTGCAGGGAAATCCAGAGTGCCATGAGGGGAGGTTGGGAGGGCTAACCTCATGAGTCAGGATAAGTATTAAATATCAATTTTAATCAGAATTTTTTTCCTTATCCTGACTCATGCTTAATTGCTTGTGGAATCCGACGGAAACGGTGGTGGGTCAAGCCACTCTGGATTCTCTGCTGATTTACGTCCTTATACCCCTTTGGGAACTTCTAGTGGCATTTGTCCTTTCTTCCAGCTTCCTCTGATGAGTGGGGGGGACCACAACTTGTCAGACTTATGCTGGAATATCTTCTCCTGACATTCTGTGTGGATTTATGCAGCTCCATCTCTTGATGCTTGCATCAAGTGGAGAAGTGACCCTACTTCGTGTACAAGCAAGTCCTTACAAGTACAGGGTCCATCACTCATGCTAGCCTGTCCTAGATGTGCGCATGGACTTTAAAACCGTAACTCTGTTGAGTGTTGGCTTTTACAAGTCACGTGACAAAGGGGTGAGATTGATCTCAGCGTCTTTGAGGTACCGTCAATTGTTGTGCTACAAGGGACCAAAACTGGTGGATGCCGGAGACGTCCTCTGTAGCCATGTCTCTGAGGTAGTGGTTGGCAAACACCGTCTCCTATCTCCAAAAGCAGCCCTCCATTATTGTTGAGATGGAGCAGTTTCCATGCAGAGCTAGTGTGGATGCCAGTGCTCTGACTTCATGAGGATTGGGAGGCTCTTGGAGGATCAAGTCCTGCTGCTTTATAGCCTTTCAATATGACAGCTCTCATCCATATTGATATAGTTGTACGTGAGACTTCTGTAGGTGTCTCCGTAGATAGAGGGATGAAAAGGCGCTTGAATTTTTCGTCTCCTCAATTTAGACCTCTGTAGATATATTTTCAATGCTCTGACTGGACATAAGGATCGATCTTGCGTATCCTGTGGTCCTAATATCGATGAAAGTGCTGGGATATGGAATTGTCTGTCTGGTTGACCGGGCAGTTGATTGTTTGCTATAAAATCCCATCTTAGTCCCAGATGCACTGTGTCACAATGCGTGTCAAATATTGTTCTTCTGAAGTCTAGAGCATGAATTTCTGACATCCTTGTCGCTGTTGCTAGGGCTACGAGGAACAGGGTTTTATGAGTTAATTTCTCATATGATGTCCTTTCTAGTGGTTCATAATCTTCACTGGTAAGATGCTGTAAAACCACATTGAGATCCCAAACGGGCGCCTTGAATTTCCTTTGTTGCTCTTCCAACTTGAATGAGAGTAGTAGTGCCAGTATCTCTGGTACTTTGATCAGTTTTATACCCGATTCCATCGTGATAACTGTGCTCAAGGCCGCTAGGTATGTAGAGAGTGTAGATCCCTTTAATCGTTTTGTCTGTCTAAGATGACAAAGATATTCCGCCACTTGAGGATGTGTTGCTTCCATCGCATATTCCTTTATTCCGTGCATATTTCTCAAAACTTTGCCACTTGTCATCATACAAGTTACGGGTTGATCTTCTTAAGGCTATGGTTACTGCTATGGCCGCTCTGGTGGAATATCCTCTTTTCTTCAAGCAAGTCGTGATACGCTCCATGCGTGTAGCTGAAACATTGTTGGATTTCAGTGTGCTTGCTTGGTGTGTGGATGAATCAGTAGATTTAGCTACTTGTAGAATTGGCTTTCCTAGATCTTGTATAAGGTTGGGAAACCGCAGTCTCGCTGCCCAATAGGGCTTGACCAAAATCAGTTGTAACTTGTTTGTCACCTTGATTCCCCGTAATACCTTTGGTATTAACGCTGGAGGAGGGAACGCGTAAGCGTTTAGTCCTTCCCAAGAGATGCTTAGAGCATCTTTTGCCCATGCTTGTGGATCTGGAAACGGAGAGATGAATGTTGGTAGTTGTTTGTTGAACTTGGTTGCAAACAAGTCTACCAGCGGGGATCCTACTGTCTGAATGATGTCTCTGAACGCCTCTGGATATAACATTCACTCCGTCGGTAATGGATTCATTGGACGGTATAGGGGGTCTGCTATCACATTTCTGGCTTCAGGAATGTGTGATGCTTTTATGTCGATGTTCAGGTTGTCTACTATGCTGAATAGATGAAAGCTGAGGTCTAACATATTCTTTGATCTTGTTGACCCTTGTTTGTTGATGTAGAAGAGGTCTAACATATTCTTTGATCTTATTCACCCTTGTTTGTTGATGTAGAACACCACCGTGGAGTTGTCCGTATGGATCATCAGTTGTGCGTTCCTTTGTATGCTGGACCAGTGTAGTAAGGCGTTTATTACTGCTTCCATCTTGAGCATGTTGATGTGCAGACTCTGCTCCTGATTCGACCATTTCCCTGCTGCCACTTCGTTGTCGAGGTGAACTTCCCAGCCTTGAAGTGATGCATCTACGTAGAGATGAGTGTTGCACTCCAGCTCTGATAAGTAGGATCCTCCACAAATATTCGACTTCCTACTCCACCATAGAAGATATGGTTTCAATCCGTCCGGTAGTCCTAAGGAGACCAGACGGTCGAGTCATGTCTTGTGCTGACGTGAGAAAACTGAGTAGGCTCTGCCAACTTCGTAGTGGTAACGGAGAGAGTAGTGCTTAAGATGCCATGGCTTGTATCTAGACCCAACTATTCTTTGAGACGACAATGCGATTCTGCGGTGATATGAACATCTTCCCAAATGTCTGCTCATATCCTACGTTGTAGGTACCCTTGCCATGTCTGTAATGGCAGCGAAGCAACATGTCTGGTTCTGGCAACATGACTTGAAGTTTATTTCTTCAATCTTCCGATAATATGTTAAAAGGACTTGTCATCAGAATCGCCACAAGTGCAGTGATGATGCATAATTCGTCGTCTCTAGATGTACTGGAATTGCCAAAGCTGTGAAGTCTAATTATAGTAGACTGGCTGCCTCGAGCAGAAATCGTCAAAAGTATGTTGCTGCAATTCGTCAGATTACCAATCTTCAAACTGCTGACAGGGAAGGTCCTTATGACCCGTGAAGACGGTCAAATCACGCTGAACCCTGCTAACTGGACTGTAAATGGAGCCTTCCTCCCACGTTGAAAAGTTGTTTACGATTGTAGATAACTTCCTGACACGTGAGCTGTGCCTGACTTCTGCACAGGGCGTTGTCTCTCATGGACCAATCAGATTGCAGCATTTGATTCATCTCAGATTCCCGCGATGTGATGTCACCGGTGTTGTAGGAAAAAGATCCTTGTAAAATCTTGTGCAGCCGTTGATTTCTGTCATCAACACTCGGCCTTGTCCGTAACTTCCCGGAATACACGAGTGAACACGTGTATAGTAGGCTGAGTGGAAAATGCGCGAAAGATGTCGCCGCGTAATATCGATGTAGGTAGACTGTTTCCCTGGCTGTTGTGACTTTTCTCTTCTTCACTGAAGATAATGCAGTCATCATTTTAGCTGAAGTTCCATACTTGCTTAACGTTGATACTTGTAGACTGTAGTCATCAGTCTCAATGAAGCGCCTTAAAATAACCGATTGTGTTGAATACACAAAAGTTATTGTAGAGTTGCCATATTTCTTGTCTCTAGCTCTCTGAATTCCTGCAAATTTAGATTTGCCAGAGTAGCGCTGTGATGTCTGTCTGATAACGCTGGCCAGTGTATCGATGGACTTGATCATCATGACTTCTCTGGACTCCTTCGTAACTTCTTTAGCGACGTCCTCAATTTCCTCTGCGAAGATATTCGTTGCTGCCCATGGAGCTCTGAATAGCGGTTTGGTGAACTTCTCACTCCATTTACAAGATGATAGTAGACCTTGTCTTCGTAGCAGTGTTAGTGTAGACGCTAAATGTTCTGACATGAACTGTTGGTCTTTCCTTTGGGTCAGTAAGGCTGAGTAGATCATCCGATCTTCTTCGGATGTTGAGTTTGCAAACTTCGCAATTAGGGTTTCGTTGATGGCTCTTGATCTGGCTAAACCAAAGAAGGTACGTCTAGTGGCTGTGTCTAGTTGCGCTAGCTTCTTGTCCTCCACTTTATAAGTCCTGATCCGAGCGTCATTGATGAGTTTATAGTTTTCATCTACTTCTGGGGCCTTCATGAATGGTTTCATATTGTGTAGTGAAAATCTCTTAGCATTACACAGTGGAATGCTTTGACTCTGAAAATTCGTTGCCTTCTTGAAGGCTGAACTGAGGTTGTCTGGGACGTCCAGTACCGGATCTATGGGTGGCAGTTTTAGCGTGTCACAATCGTCGTTAGACATCATGTACGTGTAGGCTTCATTATTCTCCTTAGATGGAGATGCAAGCTCCAGACCATTAGCCATCCAGGATTTGATCTCTGTATCTGAGAAGATAACTCCTCCATCATCTTCCGGTTTCGATGTGTCTCGTTCTGAAGATCGTTGCCGTTGGTCCTGATCTCTAGGTGGAGATCTATGTGTAAGCCTGCGCGAAGGCACTCGCGAGTGCCTTATTGGAGATGTACTAGGTGATCTGTATCTGCGTGGTGACGACCATGAAGATCTTGCCGAGGATCTGTGCGACGGTGCCTGTCTCTATAAGCTGTATGCCTTCGTGAAGGCGTATAATCTCTTCTGCGTGGTGTACGCGTGGACCTCTGGTGATTGTCTGAGTCCGAGGATGAAGATGATCTGCGATGCTTTCGCGAATGCTCCTCGTCTATAGCAGGAGTTTCTTCATAATTGTTGCTTCCTTCGTGAATGCCTTCGCAGGTGCTGTCTCGGTTGTTGTTTCCATGAGTATCTTCAGCAGTGGTTCTTCTGTGAATGCCTTCACGAGATTCGTCACAAGAGTTGCTGTCTTCCTGGGCGTTCCCTTCACGAACGTTTTCTTCACGCAGGTTGCGTCCTTCATCCCGATGAGGTGTAGACGATGTTCGTCCTCCTTGCAGACTCGTCTGCTTCTCTGCAGTCTTCTGAACGAACCTACGTTCAATCAGGTCCATCATCTGCTGGGTAAACTGCTGCATAAAGATGCCTGGATTGAAGGTCTGCGCTGATAACTGGTGTTGTTGTACAGATGACGCCGCATCTGACAGTGCTGAGGTGTCATCTAAGGACTGCCTGTCCTCTCTGGTATCTGCAGTCTGCGTAGATAGGCCGTCTGACTGAGTTGATATAGGTGCAGACGTCAGTGTAGAAGAAGACCTCGTCTTCTTTCTCGCCGGTACTTCAGGGATGAGGATCGGCCGCTCATCGTAAACGTCTGCTTCGTCTGATGGGTTGATATCTGCGGCGAAGGACCTCGACTTCTTCGCTGCCCCCACTGACGATTTGACTGTAGACTTGTCTGAAGACGGCGTACTGGTCTTCTTGGACTGTGACGAGGATTGTTGAGTCGAAGACGATCTTTTCCTAAGACCGGAGCCCTCATTTCTCTGCTCTGCAGACGTCACCGGCAGCACACTGGAATGATGTACCTCGACAGACAACAACCCACGGTTATTAACGCATTCACCCTGTTGAGACATGACTTTGTAACTGCCGTCTCAATTTGTCCTTGGCACGTCTATGAATAGAATATAAATAATTACAAAATTCAGTTTGAGATAAATGCTGGCAAAGTTTACAGCGGAGGCTGGAAGAACATATAGAAGTCCAGTTAGGACATAGTAAATGCGGATCAGCAGCCGACAATCGAAACCTGCAAGAAATGCAAGTCTTCATGAAATGTAAACAAGTTGAGAGATGTTGTCCACAACAACGTGAAAAACGGACAAATTTAGAATAAATTTCAAACCATATTGTTGCTAAATCCTTGATAAAGCCCTTATACAGCCTAATTTAGTATCAAAAACTAAAATTCAAAGGATATATGCCGTCAAGGGGACCCAGGCGCTCTCACAACCATCCACTAGGACAAAGAAGGAGAGAGTGACAAGCATGGCCGATCATGTGACCACTTTCACGGCAAAAGATCGGCAAAAGGGAGACAACTGGGGTGAGTGATTTTACGTCCACTTTTTTGAAGGGAGCTTCAAAAGGGGTTTCAAGTGTTCCACTATAGTTTGCAAGAAGAAGAAGACAAGCAATTAAGCATGAGTCAGGATAAGGAAATATAACAATTTTACCCTTTCAACCAAATAATTGAAGGATTACTATCATTTCTCACCTTTTCTTTGTTCTGAAGCTAAGCATCGGTGTGTGGGATGGGATAATGCTGACAGTCGCATTTGTATTCTTAGAAATAGATCCAGTCACATCACCACCAATGTCAAGTCCAGCAACACTGACCGACTTCTGACTTGGACCTTGGTCATTGAAGTCTGCTAGAGTTATGTCCCCTCCATGCGAATGCCCAGCCTGCTCGTTCACACACTGCAGATCTCCTGGAGTGTTGAAATGTTCAGATGGGGGAGCATCAGCTTTACAAAGATAAGGTGCAGTCACAGTATTACCACTCACATCATCATCTCGCTTGGCACTATGTGTGGTGGTATTGCTTTCATCCTGTTTTTCATCCATATCAAAGGCACCAAGCAGTTGAGATGTATCTTGCATGCTACTTCTTGCAGATTTATTCCTGCCTGTATTTGATGATACTTTGCCTACAGGGGAATTATTCAATTCATGATCTGCTCCATTAACGCTTTCTTTACTTGACTGCTCTACTTTTCCCAATATTTTGTCATCAGTTACATTATTGATTGTGTGAGCTGAACCTTCATCCAGTTCTGCTTGATCATCGTTTGAGTGATCTGAACTAGCCTCCAGTTCTTCTTGGTCAGTGTCTGTGAGATCTGAACCTGCCTCCGGTTCTTCTTGGTCATCGTTTGAGTGATCTGAACCAGTCTCCAGTTCTTCTTGGTCAGTGTCTGTGAGATCTGAACCTGCCTCCGGTTCTTCTTGGTCATCGTTTGAGTGACCTGAACCAGTCTCCAGTTCTTCTTGGTCAGTGTCTGTGTGATCTGAACGAGCCTCCGGTTCGTCTTGGTCACTGTCTGTGTGACAAAAATGTGCCTCCCGTTCCACATGGGTACTATCTGTGGCATCCAGACCTGTCTCTGCTTCCTGTTGATCTACATTTGTGGCATCTACATCTGCCTCCAGAACAATAGATGCATTTCTCTGTGTCAAAATCTTTTCATGGTCACTACATCTTGCATTGTTTAGTATTTTCTTCGACTTTTTGTTTTCGTTTTTGTTACTCATACCTGTCAGGCTTTCATCCACATTAGCATTAATGTCAGCACAAGAGGATTTGTCTAATGTTATGTTTTTACATCTATTATTCCTTCCAGAGGAGAGTACTTTTACTGCGGTTTCAGAATGTGTCTGTTGAACAGTCACATTTCCAGAATTTGACAGACTCTTCTTCTGCTTTCTGCCCTTACTGGAAGAAGGCTCCAGAGGTTGGATCTCTGTGTCATCAGTCACATTTCCAGAATTTGACAGACTCTTCTTCTGCTTTCTGCCCTTACTGGAAGAAGGCTCCAGAGGTTGGATCTCTGTGTCATCAGTCACATTTCCAGAATTTGACAGACTCTTCTTCTGCTTTCTGCCCTTACTGGAAGAAGGCTCCAGAGGTTGGATCTCTGTGTCATCAGGTTGGATCTCTGTGTCATCAGTCACATTTCCAGAATTTGACAGACTCTTCTTCTGCTTTCTGCCCTTACTGGAAGAAGGCTCCAGAGGTTGGATCTCTGTGTCATCAGTCACATTTCCAGAATTTGACAGACTCTTCTTCTGCTTTCTGCCCTTACTTGATGAAGTGTCAATTGGCTGGATCTCTGCTCCTCCAAGACTCTGCTTACTCTGGCTGCGTGTTCGCCTTGTAGACACTTTCCCAGTCACATCTTCACTTATACTTGCATTACTTTTGTCCCCAAGAGATTTCTTTCCATGCCTTGACCTGTTCAATGGTGTCTTGAGTTTTGACCTTCCCTTCTTGTTAGAATATATACCTGGGGAAGACATTTCTCCACTTTGTTGTACTGGGCTATTCTCGGTCTCTGTCAGTTGTGAAGAACATTCTGCCTCTTGGTCACTCATGGCTGACTGAAATGAATGAAGAATACACAGTAAAATGTTAGCACTGCAGGCAAAGGTAAAAAATGTAATTTTTATTATAAAATTAATATTTTATACTTATCCTGACTCATGCTTATTTGCTTTCTCATCCTCTCTTCCTAACGGTCAAGTGGAAACTTGAATCCCTTCAATTCCCTTGAAGCGAACGTACAATCACTCACCCTGAATTACCTCCCTTTTCCCGCCAAAACTTGCACGTGACCTGCCATACCTTGCTCCTCACTCTCTCCGATATAAGACCCACACAGGTTTACAGGGAAACCCGTGTGGTGAGAGGGGACGGTTGGGAGGGCTTCATCTCATGAGTCAGGATAAGTATAAAAATGAAATTTTTAGAGTAAAATTAATATTTTTATACTTATCCTGACTCATGCTTATTTGCTTGTCTTCTTCTTCTGGCGAACCTAGTGGAACACGTATATCTCCCAATTGAAGTTCCCTTCAATAAAAGAAATCACTCATTAGTACTCACCACGAGTTACCTCCCTTTCCCCAAGCGCGGGAACGAGGGCGCCACCCAAGCCCATGTGCTCCACTCTCTCCTCTTTTGTTTTGAGCCCAACACTTTATTTTTCTCGAGAAATCCAAAGTGCTAAGTGGGGAGGACGGGAGGGCTTACCTCATGAGTCAGGATAAATATAAAAATATTAATTTTACTCTAAAAATTTCATATTTTTTTCTTATCCTGACTCATGCTTATTTTGTTTTGTAGAACCTACGGATAGGTGGTGGGATTATATATACTTTGGATTTTACTAATTAGTGTTTCGAACTGAGATAATTGTAATAACCCTATGGGAACTTCATGAAGGCACTGAACTGAATTCCTGCTGTATATTAACAGCTGCCTCTTAAGAAGGTTATTACAATTTACTGAATATAATAAAAGTATATAGAACATTAATTAAAGCTAAAGCTATTAATGTGAAGTATAAACTGTAGATAGTTTATAAGTATACTTTTATAAGAACCAAAGTAATAAGCTTACAATATGTATATATATAAGCTATAACATAATTGTGCTTAAGGTATAAAGATAACTTAAGCTGTATAATAGTAACCAACTACTGAGAGTTTGTTAACTAATACATGTTATGAAATGAACATATGACTGAGCTTAAAGATAGAACTTAAGCTGAACATATATATAATAGTAGAACTCGTAAGAGTTGTAGGTATATGTGTATAATGATATAAAATCATAGTACTGAGCTTAAGATAAAATTTTAACTTAAGCAAATATATATAGATAGCACGTAGCTATTAGTACTGTTATCAGATAAGTATAAAATCATCAAGA
Organism: Haliotis rubra; assembly: GCF_003918875.1. NCBI lineage: Eukaryota > Metazoa > Mollusca > Gastropoda > Lepetellida > Haliotidae > Haliotis > Haliotis rubra. The sequence goes on from NW_025767628.1 coordinate 178,157, forward strand.
TAGACTTATCTTCTCCGTGGAACTGTCAACTGTTGAGCGAGGACCATGGGACCGAAATGGTGGATACCTGAGACGTCCTTGGTGGTGATATCTCTCAGATAATGGTTGGCAAACACCATATCGGATCTCCAAAAAACATCCCTCCATAATGGTATTTAATGAACAATTTCCATGTAAAGCTAAAGTAGAAGCTAGTGCTCTAATTTCGTGGGGATTAGCAGCACTTGGAGGGTCCAGTCCAGCTGCTCGAAAGGCACGTAATAAGGCGAGTAACTCTGGTGTTTTAGTCAACTTGACGCCCGTCCTCATAGTAATGACTGAACTTATGGCTGCAAGATAAGTGGATAGTGTAGATCCTTTCAGATTCTTAGTTTGGCGTAGGAAACACAAGAATTCTGCCACTTGAGGATGTGTAGCAAATCTGGCTGAAAATCCTTTCTTAGCAGCATAATTGACAAAACTGCGCCACTTGTCATCGTACAAGTTACGAGTAGAGTTACGTAGTGCAAGCGTGACCGCCTTCGCCGCTCTGGTGGAATAACCTCTCTTATTCAAACATGCTTTGATACAGTCCACACGTGAAGTTGGTATGCTTCTGGTGTTTTGTGCACTTGTTTGGTGTGCGGATGTATCAGTAGATTGGAGCGCAGTGGGAGCTGAAGTAGTGGTTTTCCGATTCCTAGTATGAGGTCTGGAAACCACGTTCTCGCTGGCCAGTAAGGCGAGACCAAAATCAGATCGAGGCTCTTCGTTTGACTGATTTTTAGCAAGACTTGTGGGATCAACGCAGGAGGCGGGAAAGCGTACGCGTTTAGTCCCTCCCACGATATGCTTAGTGCGTCCGTTGCCCAAGCTAGTGGATCTGGCACTGGCGATACGAAAGTTGTCAGTTGATTGTTGAATCGGGTGGCAAATAGGTCTATGAGAGGAGATCCTATTTCCATGATTATCTGATTGAATATCTCTGTGTGGAGCATCCATTCTGTCGGCGACGGCTGGTGCGGCCGAGAGAGAGCGTCTGCTAACACATTTTATGCTCCTGGAATGTGGCAGGCTTTGATATGAATGTTTAGACTGTCGACTAATTCCGAACAGTCTGAAACATCGGGTGAGTAGATTCAGTGATCTTGTTGACCCTTGTTTGTTCACATAAAACGCCACTGTTGAATTGTCTGTGTGAATCATTAACTGGGCGTTCTGTAACAGGTTGCTCCAGTGACTTATGGCGTTTATGACTGCTTGCATCTCTAGCAGATTTATGTGACATAAGCTCTCTTGAATGCTCCATAGGCCTGACGCTGTCCTGCCGGTAAGGTGGGCTCCCCAGCCTATTAGTGACGCGTCCACGTAGAGGTGTATATCCGATTCCGGCTCTACTAAGGAGACGCCTACGCAGACATTCAATCTCTTGGTCCACCAGAGTAGATGTGGTTTGACATAATCTGGTAGACTGAATGGTAGAGGGTCCTCGAGATGAGCAATGATGAGGACTTGTAATGGACGCAATTGAAGCCTGCCTCTGAGTGTCAAGTCTTGAGCTGATGTGAGTAGTCCCAGTAGACTCTGCCACTGTCGTAGTGGTAACGGAGAGAGTAGGGCTTGGGGAATCAGTTGTTGTATTTTGATCCATCTGTCCTCCGGGACTACCAAACGATTCTGGGCTGTAAGGAATCGTATACCTAGAAACTGCAGATCTTGCGTGGGCTCTAGGTCCGACTTGAGTAGATTTACTAACCAGCCTAACTGTGTTAGTAGCTTGATTGTAAATTCCAGCTGTAGTCTGAGACGCTGTGGATCTGGATCCACCTGTATACCGTCGTCTAGGTAAAATGCACTCCGCAGGCCTTGACGATGTAGGTATGAGACAATAGGCTTGGTTACTCTTGTGAATACCCAAGGGGCCGAAGTGATTCCGAAGGGAAGTACTTTCCATTGGTAGTGTATGCCGTCTAGCATAAACCTCAGATATTTCCTTGACCTGGGATGAATCGGAATGTGTAGGTATGCATCCTGCAGATCTATACTTACCATGTAATCTAGTGGACGAATTAGCTGACGGAGTTGAGGTAAATGTATCATCATGCGAAGCGCTGGTGGTTTGCATAGAAATTCTCTGTTGAAGGTGCTCATGTTGTAAATGAGGCGATACTTCTCTTTGGAATTCTTTTTCGGCACTAGGAAAACTGGGGAGTAGAAGCCTGGTGTGATGTTTTGCTGCTCGAGAACTTCTAAGGCCTGTTTGTTTAGTAGAGACTGAACTGTTTCTCTTAACATCGGTAGTAGTGCCAGCTGAACGTTGAACCCTGGTGGGTCGACTGTTAACGGTGGCTTGGCCTTGAGTTGTAGACGATATCCGTACTGAAGGATGTTGGATACATACGGATCTTGAAGTATTCCCCAGTTTTCCCAGTGTAGTTGCAGACGTCCACCCACTTGAGAAGGTTGTACTGGGACGATTGGGGGTGGAAGACTCCAGTCTTTCCGAACCTGACTTTCATCGTTTAAATCCACGGGCACCTCTGGATGATCTGCCTCTAGCTGATCCTCCTCTGAACTTGTTGTATGGGCTTAGCGTGAAAAGAATTCTTGGGATTATTAACAGCCGCTAATTTCTTATCCCGGGCCCTCTGTAGCCCTGAAAACTTAGACTTACCCGAGTACCTCTGTGCTGATTGTTTAAAGGCGTTGGCTAACGTATCCATAGATTTAATCATGAGAACTTCTCTAGAATCTTTAGATACTTCCTTGGAAACCTTGTTAATGTTGCCACCAAACAGTAACGGTGAAGACCATGGAGCTGTGTACAGAGGCTCTGTGAATTGTTTATTCCAAGAGCAGGAGGCTAGTAAGCCTTGCCGACGTGTCATAGTAGTGATTTCAGTAAGAGCTGAAAGATGGTCTGTAAGGAATTGTTGATCTTTTTTCTGCATAAGTAGTGCTGAGTAAATCATCCTACTCTCCTCATCCGTAGAGTTCTTGAACTTGGTGATGAGAGTTTCGTTAATAGTCCTAGACCTATTAAGTCCGAAAAACATCCTCCTGGAAATGGTATCTAACTGGGCCATCTTGCGATCATCAATGCTATAAGTTCTGGACTTGGAATCACTGATTAGTTGAAAGTTCTCATCAATCTCCTGAGTCTTGAAAAAGGGCTCCATATTATGTCCATAAAAATTCTTGGCATTGAAGAATGGTAAATGGGTAGGTAGGTTTTTAGTAGATTTGGCGTAAGTAGTATCCAGATTAGCAGGAACGGCTGCGATAGGATCCATAGGAGGCACGGTGATATGATCTACATCATCATCTTTCATGAGGTAAGTTTGGGTTGTATCCTCGTTCTTAGAGGGAGAGGCCAGTTGTAATTCGTTTACCATCCAATATCTTATCTCAGCTTCTGAGAAAACAATACCATCATCCTCCTCTGATGGATGGTTGTATGTCGGAGTCCTAGATCTGTAAGAAGATCTATGTGAGGACTGAGGAGAACGGACTGAAGAGTGGCTAGTGTATGTAGACCTTGGAGAAGACATCCTTCGCGGAGACTGTGATCTACGTGAACAGTGATGGCTTCGCAGACGTTGTGGACTTCTCGAACGTTGAGGGCTACGCCAACGCCTTCTAGGCGATGTAGAACCACTTAGCCTTCGGCCCCACGCTAATGTATGGATTCAGTGTCTGATCCGACATATGAGCTTGCTTCGCATGGACTTCTCTTCGTGCATGACAAGGTGCGTGCGGCTAAGCGGCCTTCTCGCCGAAGCCTCTTGCAATAGGTGCGGCTCTAGCCTCCTTAGCGAGGAGGCTGCCTGGGGATACCTTATGCAAAGAGCTCACCGGCAGGGTTGCCCTTCGCAGAGGCGCGTCTATGGGCTCAGAGGCCCTACGCGAAGCCAAGGCGGGCTCTGAGGCCCTGTATGACTTGATATGGGGTGGGCTCTGAGGCCCGTGGCTCTGAGGCCTCTGTAAGCCGTAGCGGTCTTCCATCACCCTCATTATCTGGTTGATCAAGTCGTCTGAAGCGGTCTGCGTTGAAGAGGGATGTCTCTCTGCAGAGGTGACGGGGACCCTCAGATAAAATTTCTGGTGATAGAGTTGGCATCTCCTGTTGTGTGTTCATCTGCGCTGAGGTGACAGTCACAGAAACGGGCCGTTTCTTGTGACGAACTTCTGGAATAATAATAGGCATATCATCATCATATAATGCTAATTCTGTAACTGGTAAGATATCAGAGGCAAAATTATTAGATTTTGTTGACTTCCCTTTAGATGAAGGTGTAGAGCTTGGTGTACGCAAAGTACGAGATGATATGGATGGTTTCCTCGACTTGGACTGAGAAGACGGCAGCTCTTGAGATGCAGGTCGCTTCTTGGACATAGCAGACTGCGTCCCACGCTTATCCGCCGAGGGAAACTCAGGCATGCCACCAGCAGGTGGCGTGTCCTCAGTCAACAGTTGACATGAAACATTAATATGCGATCTATTAGCGATGTTTGAATTCTGTTTACGTGATTTATCTGCCTTCCGTCTGTAAACGGAACATAAATATTTGTCAAAGGCAGAGATAGGTAAATTGATACAAAATTTACAACGAGAATCAAAGGAACATGGAGTAATGCAACTAGGGCATTTTAAATGTGGATCGGTATCAGAATAACGTAGTTTACATTCTGTGCAAATTTTCATTAATGTAGCTTACTGAACAAACACGGCGAATCGTGATTAAAACAGCAGAAACACAATTAACAATCAATGCAAATTGAATAATTATACTAGTACTACCTCTATACTAACGTATAAGAGGAACTTAACTAAATATAATTAAGGATATAGTGTGTTGGGAGACACAGGTGCTCTCACGTCCAGCTCACTGGGCGAAGAAGGAGAGAGTGAAGCACATGGGCTTGGGTGGCGCCCTCGTTCCCGCGCTTGGGGAAAGGGAGGTAACTCGTGGTGAGTACTAATGAGTGATTTCTTTTATTGAAGGGAACTTCAATTGGGAGATATACATGTTCCACTAGGTTCGCCAGAAGAAGAAGACAAGCAAATAAGCATGAGTCAGGATAAGTATAAAAATATTAATTTTACTCTAAAAATTTCATTTTTATACTTATCCTGACTCATGAGATGAAGCCCTCCCAACCGTCCCCTCTCACCACACGGGTTTCCCTGTAAACCTGTGTGGGTCTTATATCGGAGAGAGTGAGGAGCAAGGTATGGCAGGTCACGTGCCAGTTTTGGCGGGAAAAGGGAGGTAATTCAGGGTGAGTGATTGTACGTTCGCTTCAAGGGAATTGAAGGGATTCAAGTTTCCACTTGACCGTTAGGAAGAGAGGATGAGAAAGCAAATAGGTTTGCCAGAAGAAGAAGACAAGCAAATAACCATGAGTCAGGATAAGAAAAAATTATTTATTTTATCATAAAAATTACATATTTTTCCTTATCCTGACTCATGCTTATTTGTTTACCGAATCCGACGGAATCTGTGGTGGGTCAACCACCTAACGGGATTCCCTGTACGATTGTCTTCACGTCAGCGTTCGCTTGATATATATACCCCCTGGGAATTTCTTCTTCTGTGGCTAACTTCAGTATTTCTTGATGCTTGTCGGGGGACCACCTTCTTATACATTCGTATTAGAAGTAAACTTCTTAAGTTTTGTGGATTTAGTATACTAGACGCCTGGTTGTCTAGATATCTGCAACGACCCAATATGTTACGGTAAGAACTTTACCGAAACTGGAATCGCGACCCATCGGTTAAGGTAAGAACATTACCATAACTGAGTCTATGTATCACTCATGCGCCGGTGGCAATGGACAGTTGCCTGGCGTCAACGAATCTGCGTGACAAGGGTGAGTTTCTTCAATGTCTGGCCGGTACAGTGAGTTGTTGCGCTACGACTAGAGGGCCGAACTGGTGTATCCCTGATACGTCTTCTGTGGAGATGTCTCTCAGGTAGTGATTAGCGAAGACAGTGTCCGACTTCCAAAAGCAGCCTTCCATTATAGATGATATAGAGCAGTTTCTGTGTAGGGCGAGTGTCGAGGCTACATTGAAAACATGTGAACAAATAGTCACCTGGAATGAAGTGAAATTGTGAATTAATTGGACATACAATGATAAACAACATATTTAGAAACACAATCACGGAAGAATTTGTGCTATATATCCAAAATATTTGAAGTTATAAGCCGCGAAGGGACCCTGAAGTGACCGCCCAACCGTCCACTTGGGCGATAGAGGAGAGAGTGAGGAGCAAGGCATGGCAGGTCACGTGCTAGTTTTGGCGGGAAAAGGGAGGTAATTCAGGGTGAGTGATTGTACGTTCACTTCAAGGGAATTGAAGGGATTCAAGTTTCCACTTGACCGTTCAGAAGAGAGGATGAGAAAGCAAATAAGCATGAGTCAGGATAAGGAAAAATAGAAAAGCTTTCAAAGTCCTCATACTAGAATAGCCACAATTCTTTGTCAGGTAACCTTTTGGACAATCTCCAACTGTATGCTGGCAGCCTTAGTGGTGACATGTTTCTCTTCCCCGTGAGGCTGTAGCTGCATGATGTGACTCAGTCGGCTGCGACCCAGGGAGTCAGGTCTCTTGAGGACAGTTCCTGTCACGTCATCATCTTGGCTGCTTTCACTACATGCTGAACAGACAAATGGAACAATATTGGACTATTAAACATGTTGTACAACTTTCAAGATCTTATTTTCCAGATAAAATCTTTATGTTATGGAAATTTGCAAATAATTTCATTCACTAGTGGCTTTGAGGCTGTCCCATTGTGAATATATCACATATATTATATTTGTTGTTTAATGCCACTCAGAAATAGTCAAGCCATGGTCTGTAAATAAGCAAGTCAGAAAAAGACAATTCAGTGATTGACACCACAGGCATTGATATATACTGAACCACAAAAGAAACGCTACCTTTCAAAAGCTAATGCTAAATTTTGTTTTTACAAGGTGGTGTTTTTATTATGATTGTACCATTTTGTTAACAAGTTTTTAAGTCAAATTGACAGTTTTTACCAACATCAGTGTGTTTTCTGATGAAAAAGCATATTGACCAAATGCACCTAAAATGGCAGATGTGGTAAAAGGTTCTGTATGACATTCGTGAAAATGAAAATGAATGTGCATATCGTGACTACCCTACCAGTGAAAATGTGTAACAAATTCGCCTGAAATCATTCTTGTTTTGATACAATCGCCATGCCACGACTTACGAGAGATCAGAGGAACCAACCCTTGGGACGATTGCAAGTTGGACAGATTACACGGAGGGTAGCCAATCATTTTAACTTTCATGTTAGGACAATCTACCGACTGCAGGAGTGACATTAGGCCACTAACACCATCAAGATCGTCAAGACCATCTGCAGGATCGCTTCACCAGGGCAACGGAAACAGCACGCCAGACCATTGGGACTCACAGCAGACCCATCAATGCTGATACAGTGCGTCGACGTTTGCGCAGAAGAAATCTCTTCGGCATGATGAGCAAACACCGTAACCACTAAGCTACCTCACCGCTCCCAGAGTGAGAGTATGGAGAAGGCATGCAGGGCTCCGGATAACTTTTGGGGGTGTGGGTGTACTTACACATCATATCACAAGTGGACGTGTACTGGGAATTTTGAAGGAGTACTGACATGTTTTTGTGTGAGCGAGTTGGTGATGTGGTTTGTCTGGATGATTCATCGAACACTATTTCAAACCATGTATTTGTATTTGAAGACGAGTGAGAAATAACTGAGCGACCGTGTGATGCGCGAAATGTCAGGTCCGATATATTGGATATAAATAGGAACAGTGTATTTTTTAGCCAATCAAAAATAGTGATGCATATTGTTGCATGGATCGCAAGGGATTCCCACTGGCGGGATTTCCTCATGTGTCAAATCCCGTTTCACAAAAGAAACTCTTGACAACAAGTATTTATCCGAAATAGATTTCCATTTGAAGGATATGCACGGAAATTAAATGTTAGATGTACAAAGGTATTTATGTCTGTACATGATACGCTTGAAATCTTATATTATGTTGTACTTCATTGATTTTGAGGCATACATTATGGCTGTACACCCCTTATCTGTAGCCCTGGCATGGGAAACGTTTTTTCAATGAGTGTATTGTTGAAAGAGACTTGTGGGGTGGTCCAAGCATCGTGGTGTGGGGTGCAATTGGTCTGAACCAGAGAGTTGGCCCCGTGGTGTTCCAAAATCTCAGTCTAGGACGAGGAAATGGCGTGACAGCTGCTCACTGTATAGACCAAGTCATAAGACCCCATGTTGTACCACATTTTGGACGTCACAGAAATCATATCTTCCAGCAAGACAATGCTCATGCTCACACTGCCAGAGCAACATTGGAATTCCTGAGACAACATGGCATTCAAACCATACAATGGCCTGCACTTGGATTTAAGTCCAATAGAACACCTTTGGGACGAGATTTAAAGAAGACTGAAGGATCTCCACCCAAGGCCGACAACAGTGGCTGGACTCCATCAGGCATTTTGCAGAGTATGGACCCAAGTGCCTATGGCTTCCTCAACTGGCAAATTCATTCCATGTACAGACAATGCAATGCCGTCATCGATGCCCATGGAGGCCACACACGATACTGACTATATTAATGGTACCATTTTTGGTGATTTGGGAGTGAAATCTAAATGTGATTCCTGAAAATGTGTTAACCATATTTGTCAAGTTTGAACTTAATAATCCGTTTTGATTGTTACTTAGAGCAAATTATACTGTGTGCTTTAAGAAACCTCTATCGGTGTGACATTTCTTTTGCAGTTCAGTATACATAAATGCTATACGATGACAAAGAACTACGTCAGCAAACAGAACAACTGATCCTCTTAGTTGCCCCTTTTGCAAACCATGGGTAGCTGAAGACCAATTCTAACCCAGATCTTTGCAGGTACTTTGTCGCTTAATGCAACATTGAAAAATATTATATTTCACAATAGTAAAATCACCATTCTAGTATACATGATGAACCTACTTGACTGGGAAGACTGTTCCAAGGGTACTTCCACCGTGCTTTGGTTGCAGTCCTCTGTACACTCTGGCTTAGATTCTACATCTTCCATTTCAGTCTCTACATCACACTGTTCACTCCGACTTACAGGAGGCTCACTCGAACTCGAGACTGTAGAGTCCTCTGGTATGACATTTGCTTGCTTGTGGCCAAAGGATTGTTGGTGCTGAGTGTAGCTACCCTGGACACTTCTGGTGTCTGGGCACCTCTGTCTTTCTGCACTATCATCAAGGTTGTCCTCCACCAGCTTCGAGGCATCCTCTACGGCATGTCCACCCCCAGCCCCCTGCTCAACTCCCTCACAGTCCTCACCCTGCCCCCATCCACCATTCTCCCACCCGGTGACAGCAGGTCGGTGTCTCGGGTTGATCACCACCTCACCTTCAGATCCATCCTCACCAGTCATGGAGGAACTGGAACATTACCCACAAAACAATTCTCTTGGGAACGACATTTTTGGTACCAGTAATTCCATAACTGTGGTAGGACACAACAGAAAACATTATAAGGCTGAAGTGCAAACAGGTTTAGAGACAAGCAAGTCTTGGGATGAAGGTAAGCTGATCTGAGGATAACTGTTTACAGTAAGTTATGGTCCTTTATCACATATTTACTCATAAAACCCTCTTTTGTGATATATGTAACTACATAAACCAATCTCCGTTCTAAAGTAAGCATGCACAAAGCTAATAACTGTAGGATCATGATGCTTAAGGTTATTAAATATTTACTGGTGACATAACAGCATAACACAAACAAGTCAGATTATTTCCATCCACAAAGTGGATGTAACATATGTTATATTTGGGATTACACTTTCTCAGTAAAGTACAGATTCTAGTACTTTTTTTGCAAAAGGTACTAGAATCTGTACTTTACTGAGAGAATGTAATCTGAAATATAACATATGTTACATTTGACCACTTTCTAAAATGGCATTGTGTTTTTCACACAAAGTGGATGTAGTCTGTGTTTTCCTGAATCCTGAACATGTCTCTACTGCACCAGGTGGACTTTACTTACATATTTTCATCCCTTTCCTGTGGCGTATCTGCACCAAGCTGAAACATTACCATCAGTCACAGTATCAACGGTCACTCTTTAACATTACTTATCAACCAAAGCAAAATGTTCAATTGCTACACAACATAAGCAATTCATAGTCTTCTTGATGGTTAGGAAATTGCCAGTCCTGTTGTTGGTTTTTATAAAGGTAATATCTCCTCTTCCAAAACATATAAAGCTAAAGACTGCAACAATGGATTCAGTCAATTCTAACGAGTTGGTGGCATCATCTCTTCTGCTGCAACTGGTGATACTTCAAAATGACAAAGGTTCTGAGTTTCAAGTAAAACACAAGCAGACATGACGACATCAGTATCAACTGCTAACTTTGTTGTGGAGGAAGAACAGATGTTCAGACAAAGAAGGCGTGAATGAGAGAAAGTTGCAAGAGAGACATATAAACACTCACAAAGCTCCTGGTGTCGTTAGCACGAATGCTTCTGTGGAAGGACAGTATACTCTCAGATTCTGTAAACAAAATCTGCTATCACAAAATACTGTTATCAGCAGACCCAGTCAAATTATCTTGACCTTTGATCTCGGCAATGAGCTGCCAGAAAATTTGCAAGGAAGTATTGCTTTACAATTGTAAAGATACCACAGCATAAGGTTAGAATTATACTGTGAGCATGACATTCAATGCACAAATCATCAGAATAACTTTGACATGACAATCGTAACATTTGACAGGTGTTGAATTAGAGATTATCTTCACTGATTGTAAATACCATTAAGTAATTTTTGTACAATTCTTCTCTGGGTGACTCGTAGCATTTAACTTCTTAAAATCCTCGTGTCTTACCTGTATTAATAATGTTATCAATAAAGGATAACAGAAACGAAACCACATGACTATCTACAATCAACTAGCATCGGAGTAATAGCTGGTCCGCCCAACGATCCCCATTCCTCGGACAGAGGACTACCGCCATGTTTTGCCACTGGTGATGGTTAGTTCGTGTTGACAAGCTCTTGTGTGACGTCACCACAAGGCAAGTTGTTGCAGTGGACACTGGGATTGGTATCCTGTGTGGCGGACACCTGGTCATCACCTGCCTCAATGTTGGTGTAACCTGGTGCTGAGCGAGTCACCAGGCAATGTGACATTCACTAGCGCATATGTCAATTTATCCCAATTTTGTTCCACTTGAAACAGAATTTGTAGTTAGGTTTTGATGCTCTTGTTCCGCATATCCACAGCCCCAGGGGTGTTTACATAGTAATGAAGGTACCTGCATGCCCAGGAAGCACAGTTCGAACTGCTCAGTTAAGAATCTATGTATTAGCAGCCCCTGGTCACCTAGAACTGAGAGAAGCTCACCTGGCATTCCAAAGCATTCTGAGTGCATAGCAGGGACAAGTGGTTTGTTTTCAGTAGCGTACATTCAGAACCAGGGCGTCACAGTATTGAGGAAGATATGATATGGTCCATTTTAGGATTTAGGAGGAGGGTTTAAGCTTAATGCTGTCTAACCTTTGCTTCATAAAACCATATTCTTTTGTTGTTCAATCTGGACTACCAGTACACAAATGCAGATTACTTACAAAATACACCAAAGCTGACTGACAGGTGAATATTTCCTACTCCTTGCTACGCATGGTTGTTGGCTTAGTGTATTTAGTTGTACCTACAATAGCACTTGGTTGTGGTCTAAAGGAACAATATTAATAGTGTACCAGCATTGTCTAATATGTTCAAAAATGGTTCATGACTTGTTCATGATTCGCTTATTGTACCACGGAGTCTGGCAGAGAAGACTCTCTTGGAGTCAATGGATTCTGCAGGGAGTCACCCCAGAGAAAAATTATACGAAAATTACTTTTAAAAATAAGCTATGGTTTATAAGTAATTGAACTGCTCCATATCATATATACAATCAAAAACTGAAACAAATATTTGCTAATAGTGATACACCAGTTAATGATTCAGCACTGCAGACAGTATTAAAGAACACTATATATTTTGGGCTTAGATTTTTAACATATCTCACACAAAATCCCTTTGTTCTTACAGTACCAACACAGTTTTAATTGACCATGATAAATATTTCCAAGGTAACAATATATTTGTGATGATATTTCAGTTCCTGTTTTGCCACAGATTCTCGATTATCTGTAGACATGGCTGTTGTGAGCGTTTGTACTTCACCTGATTCAGACCAGTAGTCATCAAAGTTTTCGATGCCATCATCACATCTGCGGATATTTTTCCCAGCTTTTATATTCTTCCCTGTACGACTGAAATGAAAAACACTAATGCCAATATCATGAATATAGCAGAATCGTTTGTGAAAAACAGTTTCATCATATACAGAGTGAGTGAGTGAGTTTAGTTTTGTTTTACGTCGCACACAGCAATATTCCAGTCATATGGTGGTGGTCTGTAAATAATTGAGTCTGGACCAGACAATCCAGTGATCAATATCATAAGCATCGATCTACACAACTGGGATACGATGACGTGTGTCAACCAAGTCATTATGGTTTTAAGCTGAAAACCCAAGAGCAATGAAAATCAATATTGGGTATTGATTTATCACTGTCATAAATTACAACAATCAAATCATCCTTCTTAAATGTCATATGGTGCTCACATACCCTGAAATAATTTGTGTGCATGATATTTGTTACAAATATGATGGAAAAGGAATGTTGCTACCATAAAGAAAGGTGCAGTGGACATGTAACTGAAAGCTGTAATTTCTACCATCAGCATAGAATATAACACCAGGGGTGGAAATAACCCATTGCCTAACGTCCAATTCAAGTGTTTTTTTCTGCTGGGCAAGCAAATTTGTATATCATACTGTACCGGTGTCCAGTTGACTTTCCAACGTTACTTATGTTGTTTACTTAAAAAATCAACAAGAAAACGGCCGGTATAGTGGAAAAATTATCAGGGCAAGTGATTTTACATGTGCCACTGTACCGGAGTACACTAGTAATTTTAAAGTTATTTCCACCCCTGAACACATTTGTTAGTGCCTTGTTCTCATAACATTTGCTTCATATGAGTAAAATTTAGCTAAACCTGTAGAGGTTTCCAATTCTTTGAAGAGAATCATCCTTGGGGTACATATATGCATTTTCTGCGGCTGAAAATGTCATGTGACAGTTGTATCAATGTTTTAATACAAATATTGTACAATAAATAAAAATCTTTTTTATTTATTATACGGCCCCCACCACATGGAGTTCCCCCCGCTGCTACACATGCGTAGCCAACCAGGTAAGCACCTAGGCCCGTATCATCATTCCTTCTGCTGAATAAATCAGTGAACAGAATTGCGGGGAGGTGGGTGGCCCTACCCCAAGGACGATTCTCTTCAAAGAATTGGAACCTCTACAGGGTTAGCTAATTCTTTTTCATAGAGATCGTCCTTGGGGTACATATATGCATTAACTCAAGACTCCCAAAGACCGGAGGCTAGGGAGGAGGGAATTCTGTCAAAGTACACATAAATAGCGATCGTTAGGAAGAAAGTAACAGATGCCACAACACTAACCTGTCACGTGTCCCGAAGCTTCCGTGAGAGACATGATGGGAAGGTAACCGACAAGGAGGAACGTACTGAGACCCGACCTCACAAGTTAAGCAAAACAGTTTGCACACTGTGCAAAAGTAAAAACCCCGCCCACATGGTGAAATTTTTAAAAGAGCACCGTAAGGGGGAAAATCAACTCACAACCGACCATAATCTCATGAGAGAAATCGAAAGTAGTTAGATATGATAACAGCGGATATATCAATTATACACAATTGAAAACAGCGTCATCTGTCCAGATAACCAAGACTCACTCGGTCAGGGTGGCAGGACACTGTCCATTGGAGAGAACAGAACGGCCAAAACGCGCTCGGTCATGGGAATGTGTATCAAGCTGATAGTGCCTTATAAAAGTGCTAGGCCTGCTCCAAATAGCGGCAGAGCATATCTCTTCAATGGGCAATGCCGATGCAAAAGCCTTGAAGTGGCCACTACCCTGACCGAGTGAGCCTTTAACCCCTCAGGGGGAGGCTTGCCCTTAGCCTGATAAGCACGACAAATGTCCGATACAAGCCAGCGTGATAGGGTCTGTTTGCAAGCCGGCATCCCAGCCTTCCCGCCAACGTAACAGCAGAACAGATGGGTACCCGTACGGATCTCTTGTGTTCAGTTGATACAGACCTTGAGGGTCTTACGGACATCCAACGAGTGAGTGCTCGTTGCAGTGGTTCCAGATGTGGAAGGCTGGGTAAGAGTAAGAAGTTCGATAGGAGCAGTCACATGGAAAGCGTAATCAATCTTCGGACGGTAAGTATCCAGGAGGCGAATACTGACATGATCTGGATGGAACACAAAGCATGTTAGTCGCCAACGATTTGCCCAGATGTTACCGCCACCAGAAATACGGCCTTCCATGTTAACAGCTGAATGGAAAAAGCCGATAGACGTGAGAAAGTAGGACCGGACAGCCAATCTAGCACGATTGACATATCCCAAGGTGGGCTGGTACGCCTGACAGCAGGTCGAACCCGATCCACACCAGCTAAGAAGCGCTGCATAAGAGGGTGCTGCCCCAGAAGTGCACCATAGACAGGGCTGTGGAAAGTGGAAATAGTGGTGGAGTAGCCACGAATGGTCAAAGCCGCCAAGACTTCTTCCAAACGGGCTTGCAGAAACTCTTCGAAACTCCTCGAATTGTGTCTGCAACTGCTGCAGGAATTCCACGTGCTTCGAGGCGAGACCTGACAGAGGCCAAGCCACCCACTGAATCCTTGGATTAGGGTATGGCACGCCGTTCTGAGTGAGAATGTCCGGTCGCAAAGGTAATAGAACAGGGGGCTGAGCCAGAAACCTGAGAATTACCGGAAAACAACTCTGTGACGGCCATAGCGGTGCCAGTAGCACAAGCAGCCGAGCTGGCTGGGTGGACAGCTGAGAGAGGACCCGGGGAATGAGTGGTAGAGGCGGAAACGCCAACAGCACCTTGCCCGTCCAATCCAGCAGGAAGGCATCGGAAGCCAACACCCTCTGGTCTGGTATTCGAGAGCAGAACACGGGTATCTGCGCCGGACGCAAACAGATCCACCTGGAACAACAGATACAACTGGGAGATAACTCCAAATATCTGCCGGTCTAGCATCCACTCCTGCGGGGCCAGGATCCGGCGAGAGAGAGCGTCTGCTCTCACGTTCTCCAGCCCCGGGAGATACACAGGAATAACTTGACAGTCGCACTGGTTGCACCAGAGGGGAAATTCCCACGTCTCCCTTAGGAGCGCTATGGACACCGTGCCGCCTTGCTTCAGGATGTACGTCATGGCCATACGGTTGTCCAACTGAAGACAAACCACCTGGCCCTGAACATGCTCCCGGAAGCGCTCAAAAACCATCCGTACAGCTCTCAGTTCTAAGACATCGATGTGAAGGCGGGCCTAGGCTTCGGACTAGAGTCCGGACACCGACAGACTGCCCAGAACACCCCTCCAGCCTGCGAGGGGCGCATCGGTTTGAACTGTAAGAGCTGGCGTCGGGATTTCCAAAGGGACCCCCTTCGAGAGATTCCAGACATTGGTCCACCACTGAAGGTGAGGAGACAACCACCTGGGGACTGTGAGACACTTCTCCAGATCCTCAGAGTGAGTCCACAGACTCGCGAAAGCTTGCTGTATATGGCGCATCCTCAACCGCGCCCGACACACGACAGAGGTAGTTGACGGCATATGACTCAGTAGACGAAGCCAAGTCCGCGCTGGTGCCTGGGGCTGGGAGAGGAACGAAGACACAATCTCCCGTACTCTGGTGACCCGGTCGGGCGACAAAGAGACAAGACCCTGTTGAGTTGTGAACCGCGTCCCGAGAAAAAACAAATCCTGGGTGGGTACCAGGTCGGATTTCTTGAGGTTGATGACCCAACCTCCACAGACTCGGCACCAAGGCCCGAGTCAGAATTCGGATCTCCACGTGAAGAGGAGCTGAACCCCGACCCGGCGGTAGGCCGAGCCACACACACCGCGGGAAGGGAAGAGTCGAAAGAACTCTCAGCTCTGTTAACTAACACCACACTCGAACCCCGGTCCCGAGACACGGGAGGAAGCCCGGACAGAACTGGCTCCCCAGCTCCCATGGGGCGGGGTGGCGAAGGGACCGGAATCCCAGGAATCCTCAACGGACCCTGCTCCAAAACTGAGAGGGGGACTGGGAGCGAACCCTCCCCCTCTGAGAGTGTGACTTATGCGAAGTCGACTTAGATTTAGCCTTTTTGGTCTTGGACAGGGGAACCTCCTGGGTCAAGTCCCCTCCCGCCTCACGCATTCCTTGTAAAAAAGGAAGTCAGCCGCCCGTCTCTTCTGGGCCCGGGGGGAAAAGCCCATACACAATTCACAGATGTCAGGGTTATGCCCTGCCTTCTCAAGACAGCATAAGCATTTAACATGCTTATCTGAGCGAGGGATATTTTGCCCGCAGGCAGTACACTCCGTAAACGCCTGAAAGCAAACATGCAAGCATGTAGCTAACGGCTTAACACAACAGCATAAATATACACATACAAAACATTGAAAATTACGTGAATGTGACAACGCGACATGAAATACTTGGTTAATAACGCAATATTTCAACCATGTGGCACGCCAAACTTCCCGCCATGGAATAGCATCACGTGCGTAAACCACGGGAAAGCTAGCGTAAAAGTTTAATACAAAGTCACATAAAAGAGAAATACTGTAATCAGAGTTATTTTCGCATGGGATTAATTTTCGCGCTTTTAGCGCAAAATGATTGTGCGCGAATAATCATACCAAGCGAATTATTCTTGGTCAAGTCATGACAAATACTTAAGTAGGAACAACATGCAATTTGTTTATTCTCTCAGATAACAACTTTGTGATGGACACCATCACTCAGGCGTTTGAAATGCGCGAAAAAACTACTGCGCTAATAGGTCTTTTGTGAACTTTCCGCGAAAATTGCACCCTGTACGATTACAGTAACTGACTGCAAAGTCCAGAAAACGTTTCTCAAGAACGAATAAAGGCCATACATACAGTAGTTGAAGTCTCAGACATTCTTCCGATAAGAAGTAAATCAGCTTGTAACTCTTTGGAAACACGTGTGAACGCTAGAGTGACAGCAGAAGGAATGATGATACGGGCCTAGGTGCTTACCTGGTTGGCTGCGCATGCATAGCAGGGGGGTAACTCCACGTGGTGGGGGCCGTAAAATAAATAAAAAAGATTTTTATTTATTGTACAATATTTTTATTAAAACATTGATACAACTGTCACATGACATTTTCAGCCGCAGAAAATGCATATATGTACCCCAAGGACGATCTCTATGAAAAAGAATGAGATTATTTTTGCAAGTCAACACCAAGGCATTTATAGGATTAAACATTTCCTAAAGTATATTCTCCTACATTGAAACTGTTTCTATACTTCCTTTCAAAAGGTTAGACTCACTAGTGTAAATATAGCCACTTACTTCAGGCAACTGCTCTAAACTATATTTTGCAAAATATTCCATACTGTTACTGTTTACACGTGAACTGATGTATTGCATAACAAATTCGTAACGTTGAATAATTATTATCATGAGGTCAATACATGATAAAAATCAGTGAAAATTGGCGAATTCTTAACAAAACTTTACACAAAAACTCAGCTGTTCACATTAGTGATGGGAATTGGTTGAAATCGCATAGTTGATCAAAGCTCCAGATAAGATTTAGCTCATGTAGGTACTGTACCCACTGTATTTTTTTGGAGTGGGTATTATGAATGTTGAGTGGGTATTTCATTTTCCGTTACCCACTGCTTTCAAATATGTGCGTATTTCAGTCATTTTACTCACCTAAGTATTATGTCATTGAATAAGTTTACTGAGCAGATATGTTCTGCCTCATGTCATACCTAATCAAAACCAACTTAAATATAATGGAAATGATTTCATACAAAATCACTCATCCTTTACTGACAGTACAACACTAGTCCTATACTAACAGTACAACTTGATAGCAATCGATGACTTTTTCATTACGCAAGCGATTTTTATAAATATATTCCGTACGCATTTGTTTTAAACTTTTTGCGTATCTAACATTTTAAATGCGTAATTGGTACGCAATAATTATTTTTCAAAGCGTAATTGGAAATTTTCTATACACATTTTACCAAGATACGCAGCTTATCTGGGCCTCTGGTTGATGATTGGTTCATTACCAACGAACAATCATCGAAAAAAATTGGTTATCGTCATTTTAAAGATTTTTCTATTCAGGTTGTTATTGTAGATAGGTATACAGTCAGACCTTGTTTATCCGAACACTTTTTGTTCGGACAAACGAATCATTCGAATATCTGAATCAGGACCTAGGCGGTCGGCTACATGTGAAAAACAAAACAACTAAAAATAACATTGAAACATAACTACATCTTTATTTAACATAACATCTTGCATAACATAACATGACATAAATTACATCGGCTTGAAAAAGTCTTTGAATGATAATTGTTGACGGACAGAGTTGTTATTCGCTGCTTGGATTTTTAACAACAGCTCCAGGTTTGTGAGGTCGCCGACATTTTCAAAGTGATAAATAAGATCTTCAATGTGAGATCTCACCTGATTTGATGTTAATGTCTGGCTGGCTGGCTGGCGTATTCTCGTCACAATCTTCCTCTACTTTATCATCACTTTGATTTTCTTGTGAAACAATGCTGTTATGTGGTACTCTGATTTTTTAAGAAACTGTGCATTTGCATTTGCAAATTTCACATCCAATGTAAAATGATGCAACTTGCTACTTTAAAGTAATGACTAATACATCATGAACATAAACATCCTGGAGTGAGGTTTCTAAGGATTAGACATGTTTCAGGCCTTCTAAGGTATGTTCCATCGTCAAGGGTTTCAAAGACTAAAACAGCAAATCCAAAATCGTTTGTGTTTGATTATGAGAAAATGTGATCGATTGCTTGGTCGTTAGGTCACTGCGACCATCTTTGATTATTTCAATTAATCTGACCACCACTAGTTCACATGCACGATATTTGCACATGCTTTTCAGCAATCTGATCATGCAATTCATCTGCATAAGGTTTGCAGTTGGTTCCCCCAAGTTAGTGGAGAAATCAATCTTCGATGTAACCATATATTATATATATATACACATTACATATAGTGAGTGTTTTAAGTGAGTCTAAACGTTTGAAAGGAAGTATGTAACCCTTTTTGTCTTTGAAATACTAATAATTATATACCCTTCTGATTTTCTGTGAAGATGACATAAAAACAATGCAAACATATATCATTCATCTTGGGTCAAGAACTGACTCACAGATTTTCTCTCAAAAATTGAAAAATTACCATTTTTCAGTTATATTTTTCATTCTTAAGTGTCCAGTCGATCAAAAGGGTCCTTACCCAACCTCTTCCTTTGCGAGATAAGTTTGCATGTGATTGTTCTGAGATTACCACAAACAGGTAGCAAAGGCCTTACCTCCCAATGATGCGGTTTCCTAGGTAGTAAGTTCCAGTTCCGCCGACTTTCAGTGACTGCAAAAGGTGACAGGATTCATTTCTCAACAACTTTGCTGGTACACATGTGGGATGTGGTTGTTTACACATGTGGGGATGTCGCCGTTTACACATGTGGGATGTGGTTGTTTACACATGTGGGGTGTTGTTGATTACACATGTGGGATGTGGTTGTTTACACATGTGGCGTGTTGTTGTTTACACATGTGGGGTGTTGTTTACACATGTGGGGTGTGGTTGTTTACACATGTGGGGTGCTGCTGTTTACACATGTGGGGTGTTGTTGTTTACACATGTGGGGTGTTGTTGTTTACACATGTGGGGTGCTGCTGTTTACACATGTGGGATGTAGTTGTTTACACATGTGGGGTGTTGTTTACACACGAGGGGATGTCGCTGTTTACACATGTGGGGTGTTGTTTACACATGTGGGGTGTTGTTTACACATGTGGGGATGTCGCCGTTTACACATGTGGGATGTGGCTGTTTACAGATGTGGGGTGTTGTTGATTACACATGTGGGATGTGGTTGTTTACACATGTGGGGTGTTGTTTACACATGTGGGGTGCTGCTGTTTACACATGTGGGATGTAGTTGTTTACACATGTGGGGTGCTGTTTACACACGAGGGGATGTCGCTGTTTACACATGTGGGGTGTTGTTGTTTACACACGAGGGGATGTCGCTGTTTACACATGTGGGGTGCTGTTTACACACGAGGGGATGTCGCTGTTTACACATGTGGGGTGTTGTTGTTTACACACGAGGGGATGTCGCTGTTTACACATGTGGGGTGTTGTTGTTTACACACGAGGGGATGTCGCTGTTTACACATGTGGGGTGTTGTTGTTTACACATGTGGGGATGTCGCTGTTTTACACATGTGTGGATGTGGCTGTTTACAGATGTGGGGATGTGGCTTTTTACAGATGTGGGGTGTTGCTGTTTACACACGAGGGGATGTGGCTGTTTACACATGTGGGGTGTTGTTGTTTACACATGTGGGGATGTGGCTTTTACAGATGTGGGGATGTGGCTGTTTAAAGATGTGAGGAATTGGCTATTTACAGATGTGGGGATGTGGCTATTTACAAGTGTGGGGTGTCGCTGTTTACACATGTGGGGATGTGATTGTTTACACATGTGGAGTATTACTGTTTACACATATGATGTGTCACTGTTTACAAATGTGGAGTGTCGCTGTTTACAAATGTGGGGATGTGGCTGTTTACAAATGTGGGGATGTGGCTGTTTACACATGTGGGGATATGGCTGTTTACACATGTGGGGTGTGGTTGTTTACACATGTGGAGTGTCGCTGTTTACAGATGTGGTGATGTGGCTTTTTACACATGTGGGGATGTGATTGTTTACACATGTGGAGTATTGCTGTTTACACATGTGATGTGTCACTGTTTACAAATGTGGAGTGTCGCTGTTTACAGATGTGGTGATGTGGCTGTTTACACATCTGGGAATGTGGCTGTTTACACATGTGGGGATGTGGCTGTTTACACATGTGGGGGATGTGGCTGTTTACACATGTGATGTGTCACTGTTTACGCATGTGGAGCATCGCTGTTTACATATGTGGTGATGTGGCTGTTTACACATGTGGGGATGTGGCTGTTTACACATGTGGGGATGTGATTGTTTACACATGTGGAGTATCGCTGTTTACACGTGATGTGTCACTGTTTACAAATGTGGTGATGTGGCTGTTTACACATGTGGTGATGTGGCTGTTTACACATGTGGGGATGTGGCTGTTTACACGTGGGGATGTGGCTGTTTACAGATGTGGGGGATGTGGCTGTTTACACATGTGGGGATATGGCTGTTTACACATGTGGGGTGTGGTTGTTTACACATGTGGAGTGTCGCTGTTTACAGATGTGGTGATGTGGCTTTTTACACATGTGGGGATGTGATTGTTTACACATGTGGAGTATTGCTGTTTACACATGTGATGTGTCACTGTTTACAAATGTGGAGTGTCGCTGTTTACAGATGTGGTGATGTGGCTGTTTACACATCTGGGAATGTGGCTGTTTACACATGTGGGGATGTGGCTGTTTACACATGTGGGGGATGTGGCTGTTTACACATGTGATGTGTCACTGTTTACGCATGTGGAGCATCGCTGTTTACATATGTGGTGATGTGGCTGTTTACACATGTGGGGATGTGGCTGTTTACACATGTGGGGATGTGGCTGTTTACACATGTGGGGATGTGATTGTTTACACATGTGGAGTATCGCTGTTTACACGTGATGTGTCACTGTTTACAAATGTGGTGATGTGGCTGTTTACACATGTGGTGATGTGGCTGTTTACACATGTGGGGATGTGGCTGTTTACACGTGGGGATGTGGCTGTTTACACATGTGGGGGATGTGGCTGTTTACACATGTAGGGGATGTGGCTGTTTACACATGTGGGGTGTTGCTGTTTACACATGTGGGGGATGTGGCTGTTTACACATGTGGGGGATGTGGCCCTTTACACATGTGGGGTGTTGCTGTTTACACATGTGGGGTGTCGCTGTTTACACATGTGGAGTGTCGCTGTTTACACACGTGGGGATGTGGCTGTTTACACATGTGGGGTGTTGCTGTTTACACATGTGGTGATGTGTTTCTGTTTACTCATGTGGGAATGTGTTGCTGTTTACACATGCAGGGGTGTATCAAAGTGAAGTCAATACCTCTTGTCTGCTTTAAAGGTCACATGCAACCAAAAAATCAAACATAATTAAAACACAATTATCACTTCTTCATGACATATAATATACATTGCTGGTTATGAAAAAACATATAAACAAAATTATAAGCGTACAATCGCAAATCAAAAGTGCAATATTGTGTACTTCGGTTTACTTCCCAAGAAACGAAGCAGCCGGGATACCGAACCCAGTCAGAGCGGGTGGGTGTGCACTCAAGTGTAACGGCTGGTTCAGTTGCAGATGCCTTCACGGCTAATTGTGTGTATATATATAGAGAGAGATGTTGGGTTTTGAAAATACATGCTCATTTTTTGTGTATAACATTTTGCAATCAACAGACATCATAACATGTCATGTGTTCAAGTATCACACCTGCCTGTCTGTGTAATAACATAATGTGACAGAGACCAAACTCGGGCCATAAATCAATGCGTTTTGTTTATTGTGTATAGCCTGATTGGTGTTAAGTTCAAATCGCTTGTGGTCAGTGATAGCAGCTGTGTATTGAATATTGTCATTAGCAGACAGGCAGGCAGACACACAGGTGTCAATAAAACAAGACATTGAATTTTGTCTGTGACAACGACATATCTATATCACAGTTAGAAATTCTGTCAACGCTAAATAGTGACATTGCTTTTAAGTATCGAACTGAGAAAGTTTCTCGGTAAGAAGAACGTGTGGTGAAATAGACAAATGAAATTATATAAACAGTTTATTTACTGTCATAACATATAAAAGCTCGCCTGTGAGATATCAACAAAACATTAGAAAAATAGCTCACACCAAAGCCTTCACCGAATATTCACCCGACAACCGCTTCCAAGCTGCGCGAACCTATTTACTTGCGCACGTGCTATGAGCGCAGCCCAGCTGTTGAAACCCGTTTTCCCAAGAAAAGTCTGGGGAAATTTAGTGAAACGTTTGAACTCCGATTTCGCGCGTTTTTTTTCATCGCGTTATTTTTCAACTTTATAAGTTGAATTTGCATTTTTGACGATTTGTTTCGGTATGTCCATACCGAAAGGTATCAGAATCTGCAAAGTTGTGTTTTATGTTGCATGTGACCTTTAAGTCTTTTCATAAGAAACTTGCTGCTTAAAAAAATCTAATAAATAATGACATAATTTATCATCCATATAGCACATATTCTGTCACTACAAATTCATTTTATACCAGATGACATAAGCAACAGGGGAACCTCACAATACTCTATTCACACATACAGACATGACTTAAATGTGTGTGAGTTTAGTTTTATGCCGCTTTTAGCAATATTCCAGCAATACTACTGTGAGGGACACCAGAAATGGGCTTCACACATTGTACCAATGTGGGGTATCGAACCCGGATCTTTGTCGTGAAGAGCGAATGCTTTAACCACTAGGCTACCCCATTGCCCTGACTTAAATGTAACAACTAATCATGTAAGTGTCAACACTGACCGTACAAGTATCCACTGATT
The DNA here is from genome assembly GCF_003918875.1 of Haliotis rubra. Taxonomy (NCBI): domain Eukaryota; kingdom Metazoa; phylum Mollusca; class Gastropoda; order Lepetellida; family Haliotidae; genus Haliotis; species Haliotis rubra. The sequence goes on from NW_025767628.1 coordinate 201,991, forward strand.
TAAGAGTAGATGTGTGCCCATGTGCGGTGTGAGCCTTGTTCTCTTTCTCTGGTTGTCCACTCACAGAGGACAACTTGGAGTGGAATGTGGTGTTGTTTGTCAGGTCAGCATCTGGAATATATATGTTTCTTTTGTGTTTCATACATCAATATTTACATGTTTAACTGACAGATATCTACATCTGACAATATGGCCATGATAAGGGAATAGTTTTTCCTTAATGAAATAAGATTTGGTATTAAGTTAACACTGTAAGGACTGTTTATCCATGCGTAGCTTTCCATATATGATTCTGATAATAAACAAGGAATCACAAATAATGTTGATCGCTGAGAAAGTTATGGAGTAAAGTTCTAAATAAACACACTCTCTGTGGGCAGATGAGTCATTCCTGTATTCAACATTTATTTTAATATAACTGGATTGACTATTACTCCTATGAAAAGCTGTTCAACAATTTACAGGATGAATAAATAGGAACACCATTGCTAAACCATTCAGTCAGACAAGCAAGAATGGAAATATAATACTAGTAATATAGTAATCAATAATATATCAATGTTCATTACACCAATATTATTAATGAGAAGTTAATATCATTCATCAATCATTTCAATGTTGAAAATGTCACAAGAAACAAATAGTGAAAGAATGTACCATATTAATCTTCAGCTGGTTGATCTCATTTCACTCAGTACTAATTACAACAAATGAGCGGAAAAACTCTGTAACCAAGGGACATCACTCTATCCCCAACAGTTCACTCATCATCTCCATCAACAGGGTCTCACAATACGTGCAGGAAACAACATACCAGACTCGGACCAGTAAGCATCAAAATTGTCGAAGCCATCCTCGTCCTTGTCTATCAGCTTCCCTGCCTTGACATCTTTCCCTGTACGGCTAAAGAGGACCACAATACAGTGTTCAAGTCAGAAACATACAGCACATGAGACAGATGTGAAGCAGAGCTTAGTACCTCTACAAGAAGCCAACTGACTGTGCAGGGAGTCAAAGTATTACTTCTTTCAGTGGCATGTTACAATAATGACAACTATTATTTCATAACAACCCCTTTTATTTTGTAGGTGCAATGTTTCGATACAGCGTCTTGTACCATAGTCAATCAGGAATGTAACATGAATAGGAGAGAACATCTGCTCAACAAATCTACAAGAAGAAATCACTATCCATCCCAAATAGTCAAACTATAGTTGTTACCCAAACTATTCACATCAGACAGCAAAAGCCTACCATCAACCGAGATCAAGCATATTTCATTGTCTCAGCCTTTTGATGAACTTCTCAACGAAGCCCATTGAACTGTGTAAACATCTTCTTTCTATTGACGTGGTGGTACATGTATATCTCTGGCCTTCCCCTCAATCCCTTTGTTAATTCTCTGGCTTCAAACAGCTTACTTCCTTGTTAATTATATTAGTTACGTTGTAACTGTATTTCCTTTGTTACACACTGCATATATACACCCTCCTTCCTGCATGACAATGGTACAAGAATCTTTAATGAAATGTGATACCCTTGCAATAAAAGATGTTGTTATCAAAAAACCTGTCATCAGTCAAGTATTATCAAAAGATAATGGGTAACGGAACTCCTTGTGACATAAGTGGAAGAGGGCATAAATGGAGCATCTGTGGAACTACTGACTATTGTCAGGTATGCTGGTTAGATAAAAAAACCAACTCAAATCTACAGTTCAAAGATCTAAGTGAATATATTTGGTGTTAATGTTTTCTAACAGTATGCATGCGAAATCAAAGCTTATCAAATTAATTTGAGAAGATGTTTTGAGTGATAGAAATGACAAAATATATATATCCTGTGGTGGTATCTGAACTAATTACGTTTATATTTAATCTTAGGTACCTTGTCCACACGCCCAAAGATTTAACCACTAATAAAGGTAACCCAGAAGGCAGCCAAGACTTATTTTGATAAAATCTGATAAGAAAATGATCATCTCCACTTTGGAAGCCAATACAATGGCTATAAAATTTTCAAAGTATGTGATGGTATTTCAACCATAAACCTACTAGTTTAAGCCCATGTGACCAAAGAAGACATAGACTGCAATGGAAGTCACCAGTTTGAAATAGGTTTCATAAAGCCGCATTTTGTGGCTTTGTGACAGGTTAATGTTGAAATCCTGACACTAATATTGCAATGATATGACAAAGATTCCCAAAGCTTGTTCTCACGGATCGTCTATATCTCCAGGGCATGCATTTCAGTGAACCTACAGAAACTCATGGATCGTCTATATCTCCAGGGCAAGCATTTCAGTGAACCTACAGAAACTCATGGATCGTCTATATCTCCAGGGCATGCATTTCAGTGAACCTACAGAAACTCCTGGATGGTCTATATCTCCAGGGCATGCATTTCAGTGAACCTACAGAAACTCAGGGATCGTCTATATCTCCAGGGCAAGCATTTCAGTGAACCTACAGAAACTCCTGGATGGTCTATATCTCCAGGACATGCATTTCAGTGAACCTACAGAAACTCAGGGATCGTCTATATCTCCAGGGCATGCATTTCAGTGAACCTACAGAAACTCAGGGATCGTCTATATCTCCAGGGCATGCATTTCAGTGAACCTACAGAAACTCCGGGATCGTCTATATCTCCAGGGTATGCATTTCAGTGAACCTACAGAAACTCATGGATTGTCTATATCTCCAGGGCATGCATTTCAGTGAACCTACAGAAACTCAGGGATCGTCTATATCTCCAGGGCATGCATTTCAGTGAACCTACAGAAACTCATGGATCGTCTATATCTCCAGGGCATGCATTTCAGTGAACCTACAGAAACTCATGGATCGTCTATATCTCAGGGCATGCATTTCAGTGAACCTACAGAACTCATGGATCGTCTATATCTCCAGGGCATGCATTTCAGTGAACCTACAGAAACTCATGGATCGTCTATATCTCCAGGGCATGCATTTCAGTGAACCTACAGAAACTCATGGATCGTCTATATCTCCAGGGTATGCATTTCAGTGAACCTACAGAAACTCATGGATTGTCTATATCTCCAGGGCATGCATTTCAGTGAACCTACAGAAACTCATGGATTGTCTATATCTCCAGGGCATGCATTTCAGTGAACCTATAGAAACTCATGGATCATCTACATCTCCAGGGCATGCATTTCAGTGAACCTACAGAAACTCATGGATCGTCTATATCTCCAGGGTATGCATTTCAGTGAACCTACAGAAACTCCGGGATCGTCTATATCTCCAGGGCATGCATTTCAGTGAACCTACAGAAACTCATGGATCGTCCTATATCTCCAGGGCATGCATTTCAGTGAACCTACAGAAACTCATGGATCGCGTCTATATCTCCAGGACATGCATTTCAGTGAACCTACAGAAACTCAGGGATCGTCCTATATCTCAAGGGCATGCATTTCAGTGAACCTACAGAAACTCCGGGATCGTCTATATCTCAGGGCATGCATTTCAGTGAACCTACAGAAACTCGGGATCGTCTATATCTCCAGGGCATGCATTTCAGTGAACCTACAGAAACTCATGGATCGTCTATATCTCCAGGGCATGCATTTCAGTGAACCTACAGAAACTCAGGGATCGTCTATATCTCCAGGGCATGCATTTCAGTGAACCTACAGAAACTCATGGATCATCTACATCTCCAGGGCATGCATTTCAGTGAACCTACAGAAACTCATGGATCGTCTATATCTCCAGGGTATGCATTTCAGTGAACCTACAGAAACTCCGGGATCGTCTATATCTCCAGGGCATGCATTTCAGTGAACCTACAGAAACCCATGGATTGTCTATATCTCCAGGGCAAGCATTTCAGTGAACCTACAGAAACTCCGGGATCCATTACCATGTTTTTCCGAAGGCAAATTATCTTCCTTTGATTTCCATTTTCCAGTTTGATCGACTACTCTGTTAGGTCTAATCCAGCCTTAATGCTTCTTTGGCAATGACGGGAGCGTGGTAGTGAGTCCCATTGATTATGATCGAGTGTGAGAAATTCAGTATTGAAAATCTGACTGACAAGCAAAACAAAGCCCTAAAAACTCTTTCAAATGGTGAGTGAGTGAGTTTAGTTTTACGCCGCACTCAGCAATAGTCCAGCTATATGGCGGCGGTTTGTAAATAATCGAGTCTGGACCAGACAATCCAGTGATCAACAGCATGAGCATCGATCTGTGCAATTGGGAACTGATGACATGTGTCAACCAAGACAGCGAGCCTGACCACCCGATCCTGTTAGTCGCCTCTTACGACAAGCATAGTCGCCTTTTGTGGCAAGCATGGGTTGCTGAAGACCAATTCTAACCCGGATCTTCACGGGTCTCTTTCAAATAGAATTTGTCTCTTCATGTCCATAAAACCGATGGCCTTTGGTTTATAGGCAATATGAGTTACCTCCCTTACCCATTCCATTATGTACGTACATGCATTTTGATGGTGTTAAAAATGTTAATGAAATTCAAGGGTTTTGATGGGACCAGTAATGAGATGTTCTCAGATCTTTCTGCAGCAGTAGAGTGCTAAGATCTCATTTAATGACAGTGGTGAAACCATCTCGGAACTACAATCACTGACTCTTGTTACCCTGTTGGCATGTAATGCTGCACTGCACTTAAAACTGCACTATATGGCTTGCAACCAGTGACTCCTGTACCAGAAATGCCCTATAAGAGTCAACAACAAAGATTAAAGTAATTATCAATTTATTTACAAATAATACAAATGCCTTGCTATTCAAATGAAACTACATATTTGTGCTGTTGGGAAAAAGCTGGCAAGATTACGTGTCAACGTGGAAACCAAAAAAGAAAATCTCCACTCTTATGTATATATTTAAGCCCACTGCTTTAATTTATATAAAGTTATTGCAGGCGAGCAAGAAAAACAGCCAATTGAAAAAAAGAAAGAAGAATAAACAATTGACTGCAGGTTGACAACCAATGGGGGTTATAGTATATTCTACATGTACTAAAGCCAAAAATCAGTGCAAGTAAATAGCAGTAATTACTTTATTCAAAAGCCCAAATTGATGTTAACATGAGATTGGGATAATAATTTATTAATTTGTAAAATGTGCTGAGAGTAGTCTATCATTTGGGGAAAATGACATTATTTGCTTCTTCAATAGTTCAAGGGTTTCAGAACCAGCAAACATGAAACATGTAAAATCAAGTGATTATTATTTTGAAGCATTAGGTGTTAAAGATGCAGTTTTGAGAAAACCATGTGAATCACATTTGGTTTAACCCCCTTGTTTTCAAAAAAAGAAAGCCACAATGTTTGTGTGAAATTTTTGCTTTGAAGCAACTGAAGTTACACGACAATAAACTTTGAAATCTGATATTTTCTTCCTCATTATATCATTCTCCAGTATTCTCCATTACAAGAAGTTGTGTGTGGCTGTTGTAACTCATGTCTGCTCTATATGCATTGCATAATAGATTCCTAACAAAACAAAGATGATAAATAGACTACATATGATCATTCCACCTACCTTCCAATATTTCTATTGACGAGGGACTGCAGGAACACCTCACTCTGCCCTTTCAGTTTCTAAGAAAAAGAAAGATGAAAGTCAGAGAAACCTTATGGTATTTAAATAATACACCTTAGCTCATGACACAGCAGGGCTCCAGATAATTTGTCAACATCAGGAGTACATACTCCATTTTTTTTTTACTACAGGAGTACTGGAAAACCTTAAGAGTACATTTAGAGTACTGAGTGGAATTTAATGGCGTATCAGTAATCTTGTGTTTCGTTTCATATATGCACCACAACATTGATAGTCTTGTGTAAACAGGCCAAAAAACAATAAACCAATATTTTTTTCAGATAAATACGTCTGTAAATGATTCTAAGACCATACACCATTGCTGTGGTGCGTACCTGTTACGTTTTCTAAATTATTTGCTACTGTATTGTGCATATTTTGTATCCGTACATACGCCGATACGGCCCTTATCTGGAGCCCTGCACAGTCACAGAAACCAATGCACGAGATGTGTCTGCTGATCAATATCGAACATGTTTAACCATATGAAGGCCATTTCTTGTAACTGTCAACCATGTAGGGATTCTGAGCGAGCACTGGTAGAAACCCTACTGATGTATAAAATGTAAAGTACTGTCTGTCTGTCAGGGTGTTAGGGTATAGAAGCTGCAAACTAAACTCTTCAAACCCCAAAACAAAAAACAAACAAAAAATTAATCAGAAATAAGGATGTGTACATTCAGTAATAGAACAGCTGGCAGACTGACATAAAATGTTTTTTTAAAACAGCCAATAAGTCCCAATAGTATTTACAAGAAATCCATCTACTAGAATGTGCCAGATATCCCATTAAGCATTAATATAGGCACCAATCAACAAATTATTGTAAAAATCCTGTGAGACCTTTGCCTCTGCAGAATACCAGTAATCAATATGTAAATTTACCATATAATAAGTTAACAAAATTCGAAAGTAAAGGCCCCTACCTACCACAGGCTTACGGGCATGCACTATTTCAAACACTGTCCTCACTGATCACTGCTTGTCATAAGGCATGACCTTATGAGTCCCATGGTCAGACATTGTGACTGGTTTCACTGAATGTCTTTGATCCCTGTGCTCATATCAATTATTCACAAACCACCCTAATGTATCTCACATAAAACAACAAGCTAATTCATCTGTTCAGAAACAAAAATGTTAACATGTTAAAAACCTGTTCAGACATTTGAGTGAGTTTGGTTTTACGCCACTTTTAGCAATATTCCAGCAACATCACGGCGGGGAACACCAGAAATAGGCTTCACACATTGTACCCATGTGGGGATTCGAACCCGGGTCTTCGGCGTGACAAGCCAACACTTTAACCACTAGGCTACCCCACCGCCCCTCAGACATTTGAAATTAAGAGGTTGCTGTTGACAATTAAACCTACCTAATGTTTATGATATATTCATTGTAGTAAGAGCCCTGCACCAATCAGCGCTACCATGACCAATTAATGTCTAGACCAGTCTAAGTGACTTTTAGAAGCATCATCATGTAAGACTTGACATTAACATGCTAGTCAGTACTGACCAATTTCTGTAATCAAACTTTAAAAGCTGCCCATACCAGACTTTTATGCAACTGTATGTTCTTGTGTATTGCAGATTATCACACACACCCCACGGTAAAACGAAATGATAAAATGCAGCAGTGTTTAAGGGGAATAATATTATAACTGTAACACATGAATACATTCATGCAAAACAATATGTAAAGCACACAAATCTGAACAGGCTACACCTGCTGAAGCATCGCATGCAGGATAGGATATGTTAGTGGGGTTAACGGTTATTGTTTCAATGCATCAAATAGACAATGGACTAGCCCTGTATTTGCCAGTGAACATGACATGTATACCACATAAATATTATTTATATAATAACAATAGAACAATAGATTGTGTTGGTGTACAGTATATCTTTTCCCAACTTGTAATACAAACATAACAGACCCATTTCACAGATCAGAGCTAGAATTGATCTTCAGCAACTGATCAGCGGGATCTGGACTGTTTGACCCAGACTTGATTTCTTACACTACAGACCGCCGTCGTATAACTTGAATATTGTTGCATGTGGTGTTAACCCCCTGGATGCCTAGTTTTTTTTCAGGCGCACATTTTCATAAAGTTTGAAAAGTGAGCGTTGTGCGAGAATTGCGCTCGCGTGGTCCTGGATCTATGTACGGCTATAAAATTACACAGAAATGTAGAATATTAAATTTCCTATCTGTTGGTATAAATATAAGTGCAGCTACCTTGGCGGTTTGAGAAATAGACCTTGCTGAATGTTGTCCAAATTTTTGTTATGCGTTAAAACACAGTAAATTTCTCCGCTTTTTATCGCAGCACCGATAAAAGCACTGTGCTACGACTTTTATAATTTGGCATCTTTACGGAAAGTGTGAGCGAAGAAAATACAGCCTGATATCTGAACGACATTAGTGTATATGAATTGGGCTTATGTGCTTATGCATAACGTTATATGCTCAACATTAAAAAGACTCGCATAATAAATGTCAAAAATGGATTTTCTTCTATGACGTCAAAGCGACGACAGAGAGGTCATTCACGATATAATGATAAGGGGCATAACTCTGGGATGCTTATCAATAGGTCAATGTAACTCAGATCACATGGAGCTGAATTTGTTGTGGATACGGATGCTATATTTTCGGTACTTTTTGTTCTCGGTGAAACAAACTATTCCAATTCAAAGTTCCCCAATGTGAGCGGATAAGCTTTGGTAGTTCACAATTTATAAGAAAAGACGACAACGTACCACATGTGAAATCACGTAATAGCGATTTGGATGGTCCTATCCGATATATACGTTAGTTCTTGGATTCCCATATTCTCCTGTATGTGTAGATGTATTTTGGCTAATTTTGCATCGTTATTACCAGAATACTAGCCATATCTTCAAATGTAATGAAATTGCTGAAAATAATACAACATTTTAGTCATTGCTTGTTTTATGCATTTTGCGACGTCGGAAAAAGACGACATTGGTATGCTGATTAGTATATATCTCGCCTAATTTCCATTAATTGTATAAAGGTCTCGGCTTCTATGTCAGAATTTAACACTCTTTAGACAAACCATAAATGACTGATTTTTCCATTTAAATAGTGTCCTGAATATATCAACAATTAGACGGTTTGACTGTGTATCTTATTGTGAGCAACACGCGCACCTGTTTGGAATCAATTTAACGTATATGAAAAATAATATTTCACAACACCCCGAATATTTTGTTTAGGATAAAGTAGCTATTTCTCTTCATAAGTATGCAATGAAAGATGCAAAAAGATAGCTTTTATATATGGAACTATATATTAGAATATGGATGTAAGATTTGTCCAAATTAAGACATGGTTTATATATTTTTAAACAATTTTCGTATAAATATAGTTAGAGTTTGATATCCTGTCATCACAATATTTTTTAATCGAAGATGAATTGATTATATTATCGAAAACAATGATAAAGCGTTTTCGACAAATGCGCACCTGGCCAATCAATATACATCATTGTTTTGTCTATAAAACGACACAAAAATATGCAATGAACAAGACAATTCCTTTAAATATGTGTGCATATATATTTCATAACATATATAAATCACTTTCATTAATATTATCAGTTTTACTTATAAGGTTGAATTTAATCGCCGTTCATTAACCTGTTCATATGAAACTGCAATGTGAGTCCAAATGCATTGAATATTGTACATCATAGGAACTAAAGTAGTTGCAGTTATGGCTACGTTTGATCTTCTAACACTTGTGTAAAGGTTTAGAATGTGGTGTACTATGCTAAATGTGTCAATTTCTTATGTAAATATTATTCAAACAATCGAAAACTTTCAAAGAATAAAACACAGTAAACCCTATATGCACGTATGATATGATATTGAACAAGGTTAAATGTAGATACTGAAGTCAGTTTCATGAAAAAATATCCAACTACATGCAAAATATACATCAGTGTAATCGGAAGGATTGGGTGATTGTGTTTACTCTTGTTCAACAGACCTTCACCTCAAAGAAATTGCCTAATATGTACAACAATGTTGACGTATGACATCACTACCGTTGACCGATTTCTTACAAAATGGCGGCTTTGCCGACAAGGGTACACAGGATTTCGCGAGGACCCTTCCATTGATTCAGGGATCGTTTGTACATAAATATGAGATGTAAGTCATCAGAATGATTCTGACTATCTGTGTATTGTTATATGTTTTTATCGTTTTCATTATAAGTAAGAGAAGAAGCCAGAAATGCAGATAATTACCGTTGTCGTTCTGTGTGATTTTATGTCAGTCATGGCGTCACGCTACACAGAAACTTTGACAATTTCTTATGAATTATATAATCATTGCATTGTATCTATTTATAATTTCCTATTTCTGGCTACGATACTCTTTCCATGCATATTCCAAAGGTATTGAGCCATTGCAAGCAATGAATAGACATATGAATGTTGGAAAACTTCAGAAAATGCTATGCAGTGTAATATCGGGAATTTGTCTTTGTTTACATTTCAAACAGGCGCAGTCTTTCGAGCACAGGGTTCGTTTTCACACCCATTATGTTTCGTCGCATTTTATCTAGACAGTTGGTATTGGTGACAAAGGCCATTTGTAAAATGATTCTAAAATGTATGAGGAATTCAGTGATGCATTTTTCGAAGCTGAATATGAAATGTACGTTATGTAATAGGCGTCTCAATACCGGCCTTAGTGAAACGTGAATTTTTGTAAACACTATCCAATATGGCGGAAAGCGCTCTACGGCGTTCGTGTAAGTGTATTTTCGAAACCGATTCTAGATTCTTCGGCAACATTTCAGAATTATCATTAGCGATTTCATGTAAAACTGATATCAGTGATCATGAATATGTTATTTTTTGAAATTCAATACTCCCAGTTATTATCCGATTTTCACATTTCAAAACATACAGCAAATAACGCTGTGAATCGCGATTTCGTACTGTGTCAACAATGGCGACATTTTCGATGAAGCCTACTTTGAAAGATCATTTTCAGCACTTGAGCTTTGTCTAAAATAATAGTGGATGGTATCAAGAAAGAGTAAATCTCCCGTAGAATTCGAAACTGTGAAGTGTATTCGTGTGCGTGGGATATTTTTATTTTTATTGGACTTCAAATTGAGGGTTGAAGGGGAAGGACATAGATCTATATGACCCAGGGGGTTAAACAACAAACATACAAATTACAAATACAACATGTATTTGAATTATGGTTAATTTTACCATGATAAAATACTTTACTCGGCTTGACAATCCACATATGAAATAAAACGGCACATTTAAATTGGTAAAAATATAGTTTGGCTTACATGCATCTGCTGTTAATAGATGCAAATGTCAATTCTAAAAGTAAAGACAATTTATTGGGTTCTCAGTCGCCGCAGAAAGACGACGTAACGTACCTGACATTTAAACTTATCAATACATCTATATATGTTTCAACATTATGTTTGAGACGTATTACCTTACCTTAGCACGTGCACTTGCTTTGGCTTTCATGCTTAGAGCAGCGCGTGTTTTATTATAAACTGTCGTATCTATTTAGAAACATTTGATTCAGCCGCCATTTTAAACCGGAAGTATCTCGGTTTCAAACGCATCTCTTGATTGGATGCTCTGATAGAATTGTTTATTCGAACCAATCATCAATCTTCTTTCATCGACCAGCCGATTCCACTAATGGCGGGTCATTACGAAGTAAATATGCTGTCAGTCGACTGACATGTCGTGCTGTGTGTGACGATCTGAGTTAATTATCCACCTCAAATGATACATCGATGGTAGAAGGGGAACTTTGAAGCATTTACCACTGCAGGTCCGTCTTTCCATGGAGATACCAGCTGGTGACTGTAAACATGATGTGCATGAACATGCATGAAGTTATTTTTCAGACATAGTTTGAAATATACGGAAGCGCTGAAGGGACCTGATGAAATAAAATTTATCTTGAGCGCACGAGTTAGTATGTTCAGTGCACAAGTTAATGTCTTGGAAAGATTTCCTCCCGTATTCCCCCTTAAATTTCATTCTAGTCAAATCGTATCACCTGAATATATATTCCTCATCTGATAAGGATGGGTTTTTAACATGTTTCTTTAATTGTACTTGAACATACTGAAAGACATATGCAACTTCTAATATTGCCACTCAAAGAAATTTTTCCTCATCGCTAAAATTTGGGGAGGATATGAACGGAAGTCTTATTGTCACCTATTTTGTTCTGGGGAGGTAGGGGGTCATCAATTTTGTACATAAAAATATTTTAAAATTATGCTTACAAAATATGGGAAGGGGGAAGGGGTCATTGATTTTGTACATGACATGCAGGGGGTCACTTACTTTGTACATAAATTTTAGGGGGGGTCTGTCACATTGTACATGCTTCTCCATCATCATCATAAAATGCTCTTAATTATTAGGTCTTATTTAGACAAAGTCTTGTAAGACCAATTGTTTTAGCTTGGTTATTATGATTATTTGTACCGAATTTTGTTAGTACTACTTCGACCATAACGCCTGATGCAATTTCGCTGATACTTTCATCAATAATAGCCCCTAAGGCACCTGAGATCTAATGTCAGCATTATGGTGATATCTGCCAAAGCAAAGGTCCGATGACCCAAAAACATAATAGTAATACTTTAAATATGGAAGATTTAGAACATTGTGAGATAAGTCATTATCAGGTGCTCAATATACAGGGCTACAGATAAGGGGCGTACAGGCGTAATGTACGCCTCAAAATCAATTAAGTACGACATAATATAAGATTTCAAGCGTATAGTGTACGCACATAAATACCTTTGTACGTCTAACATTTAATTTCTGTGCGTATCGTGCAAATGTAAATCTATTTCGGATAAATACTTGTCAAGTTTCTTTTGCGAAACACGATTTGACACATGAGGAAACCCCGACAGTAGGAATCCCTTGCGTTGCCATGCAACGATATGCGTCACTATTTTTCGATTGGCTAAAAACTACACTGTTCCTATTTATATCCAGTCGGACCTGACATTTCGCGCATCACACGGTCGCTCAGTTATTTCTCATGCGTCTTCAAATACAAATATATGGTTGGAAATAGTGTTCGATGAATCATCCAGACAAACCACATCACCAACTCGCTCACACAAAAACATGTCAGTACTCCTTCAAATTCTCAGTACACCTCCACTTGCAATATGATGTGTAAGTACACTCGCACCCCCAAAAGTTATCTGGAGCCCTGAATATATCAACTTGTGCACTCAGCATACTAACTGGTGCACTCAGTATATTAACTTGTGCACTCAACGTACTACCTCGTGCGTTCAGTATATTAACTTGTGCACTCAACATACCAACTCATGCGCTCAATATATTAACTTGTGCACTCAACTCCACAGGCCCTCGTGTCTTTGTGAGAATTAAAGATTGTAAGAAAAATATAAAATATTTGAGATGACCCCTGACTTGAAATGCTTCACTGTACAATACATTATGACAAGGCCGGACACTTTGTTGTACCCCACCTGCATGCTTTACCCATCACTATGCTACCACCTCATACAATCAATTAAAACTTAATGTAAACACAATCATGGATGATTGGCCTATTGATCACCACTCATGGCACCTACCAATTCTTTATTGTTATTTCTGCAAGTCGATTTTGACTCAACTAAACGATCTTGACACAAATTGATGACGATATATCCGCACAAAACGGGGGTGAGGTCGAAGCAAAGCCTCTGATAGGTCACCGCTTTGCAAATCTGCACGAATTTTTCCTTCCATCGACTGTTTAATGTAAGAACATTTTTCGAGCAATAGCTTCTCAAAAGAAAGCATTAGTTGTAAATGTCACCTTTACACACATCAACCAACCAGATGACTTGCTTCGACCTCACCCCCGTTTTGTGCGGATATATCGTCATCAATTTGTGTCAAGATCGTTTAGTTGAGTCAAAATCGTTGGGTTTCAATCAACTTGCAGAAATAACAATAAAGAATTGGTAGGTGCCATGAGTGGTGATCGATATTCCAATCATCCATGATTATGTTTACATTAAGTTTTAATTGATTGTATACGATGGTAGCGTAGCGACCGGCAAAGCAGGCGGGGTAGGGTACACCGAAGTGTCTTGCCTTGTCACAATGTATTGTACTGTGAGGCTTTTCGAGTCGGGGGTCATCTCAAAACTATTTTATTTTAATCTTCCCAAAGACATGAGGGCCTGTGACTAACTCGTGCGCTCAGTATATTAATTTGTGCACTCAACATACTAACTCGTGCGCTCAGTATATCAACTTGTTCACTCAGCATACTAACTCGTGCGCTCAAGATAAATTTTATTTCATCAGGTCCCTTCAGTGCTTCCGTTAAAATTTAATTTTGTTTAGTTGTAGTGTAATAAAGTATTGTGTTACCCAGAGCAATTTTAGTTATACCAAAAGGAGGCATGTTTCTGAGATCTTTGATTAGCCACCCAATTGCCGTCAACCACTCATGTAGAGAAAAAATGTGTGTCAAACATAATGAAACAGTAAATTTTGACTTTTCAATATTTAACTTGGTCATGTTTTTATTATCTGTTTAGTGTGTGAATATCCACAATACTGTGCAGCACTAAAACAATGTAAATTTTAATATTAATATGCTTCAGTTTAATCATGTAGGTTTAAGAAAACAAATGTACTCAGCCGAGGTCTGTGTTGCTGGTTGTTTTGGGTTGAGGTAGCTGCAACATTTGAAGAAATGTTTCCACCACTACCTGCTTGTAGACTGCAACAACTCAACACATGGAATAGAATGCTGACCAAGCTGTTTTCACTGCTACTGTAACCAACATGAATGGTGTGGGGCATGATGTAGCGCCACCAGGGCATGTAAATGGTGGAAAAAGAGCAATGTACGTTTTTGTTTGTTTGCAGGGTGCTGCTTGATGATTGCTCATTCCTGAGTCCAGAGACACACAAGTCTGGGGACTTTGTGAATGCTATGACATGGGCAGTACCTTGAATATATTTGGGTATGTTGCAGAAAGAAAGATGAGTGGGAGACAGTTTCTTGAGACACTTAAGCAACTGGACTACCCAAATGCAGACAGCCTGGACCCACAGATGTTCAACTGGATGTTTGAAAATGAGACAGTGTCTGGTTTTCTAAAGTGGTTCTGTACAAGTGTCAGCAGTAGTAATGTTCTGCTTCCTGCAGAGATCCAGCAGTAAGTAGAAGTTGTACGTAAGGGTCAGTACTGGTGGTAGGATAGTGTAACAGTGTGAGGAGCTGGGGAGCATCCAGAAGTAAGTAGAAGTTGTACATAAGGGTCAGTACTGGTGGTAGGATAGTGTAACAGTGTGAGGAGCTGGGGAGCATCCAGCAGTAAGTAGAAGTTGTACATAAGGGTCAGTACTGGTGGTAGGATAGTGTAACAGTGTGAGGAGCTGGGGAGCATCCAGCTGTAAGTAGAAGTTGTACATAAGGGTGAGTACTGGTAGTAGGATAGTGTAACAGTGTGAGGAGCTGGGGAGCATCCAGCAGTAAGTAGAAGTTGTACATAAGGATCAGTACTGGTGGTAGGATAGTGTAACAGTGTGAGGAGCTGGGGAGCATCCAGCAGTAAGTAGAAGTTGTATGTAAGGGTCAGTACTGGTGGTAGGATAGTGTAACAGTGTGAGGAGCTGGGGAGCATCCAGCAGTAAGTAGAAGTTGTACATAAGGGTCAGTACTGGTGGTAGGATAGTGTAACAGTGTGAGGAGCTGGGGAGCATCCAGCTGTAAGTAGAAGTTGTACATAAGGGTCAGTACTGGTGGTAGGATAGTGTAACAGTGTGAGGAGCTGGGGAGCATCCAGCAGTAAGTAGAAGTTGTACATAAGGGTCAGTACTGGTGGTAGGATAGTGTAACAGTGTGAGGAGCTGGGGAGCATCCAGCAGTAAGCAGAAGTTGTACATAAGGGTGAGTACTGGTAGTAGGATAGTGTAACAGTGTGAGGAGCTGGGGAGCATCCAGCAGTAAGTAGAAGTTGTACATAAGGGTCAGTACTGGTGGTAGGATAGTGTAACAGTGTGAGGAGCTGGGGAGCATCCAGCTGTAAGTAGAAGTTGTATGTAAGGATCAGTACTGGTGGTAGGATAGTGTAACAGTGTGAGGAGCTGGGGAGCATCCAGCAGTAAGTAGAAGTTGTATGTAAGGGTCAGTACTGGTGGTAGGATAGTGTAACAGTGTGAGGAGCTGGGGAGCATCCAGCAGTAAGTAGAAGTTGTAATGTAAGGGTCAGTACTGGTGGTAGGATAGTGTAACAGTGTGAGGAGCTGGGAGCATCCAGCAGTAAGTAGAAGTTGTGCGTAGGGTCAGTACTGGTGGTAGGATAGTGTAACAGTGTGAGGAGCTGGGGAGCATCCAGCAGTAAGTAGAAGTTGTACATAAGGGTCAGTACTGGTGGTAGGATAGTGTAACAGTGTGAGGAGCTGGGGAGCATCCAGCTGTAAGTAGAAGTTGTACATAAGGGTCAGTACTGGTGGTAGGATAGTGTAACAGTGTGAGGAGCTGGGGAGCATCCAGCAGTAAGTAGAAGTTGTACGTAAGGGTCAGTACTGGTGGTAGGATAGTGTAGTACTGGTGGTAGGATAGTGTAACAGTGTGAGGAGCTGGGGAGCATCCAGCAGTAAGTAGAAGTTGTATGTAAGGGTCAGTACTTGTGGTAGGATAGTGTAATAGTGTGAGGAGCTGGGGAGCATCCAGCAGTAAGTAGAAGTTGTACGTAAGGATCAGTACTGGTAGTAGGATAGTGTAACAGTGTGAGGAGCTGGGGAGCATCCAGCAGTAAGTAGAAGTTGTACATAAGGGTCAGTACTGGTGGTAGGATAGTGTAACAGTGTGAGGAGCTGGGGAGCATCCAGCTGTAAGTAGAAGTTGTACATAAGGGTCAGTACTGGTAGTAGGATAGTGTAACAGTGTGAGGAGCTGGGGAGCATCCAGCAGTAAGTAGAAGTTGTACATAAGGGTCAGTACTGGTGGTAGGATAGTGTAACAGTGTGAGGAGCTGGGGAGCATCCAGCTGTAAGTAGAAGTTGTACATAAGGGTCAGTACTGGTAGTAGGATAGTGTAACAGTGTGAGGAGCTGGGGAGCATCCAGCAGTAAGTAGAAGTTGTACATAAGGGTCAGTACTGGTGGTAGGATAGTGTAACAGTGTGAGGAGCTGGGGAGCATCCAGCTGTAAGTAGAAGTTGTACATAAGGGTCAGTACTGGTGGTAGGATAGTGTAACAGTGTGAGGAGCTGGGGAGCATCCAGCTGTAAGTAGAAGTTGTATGTAAGGGTCAGTACTGGTGGTAGGATAGTGTAACAGTGTGAGGAGCTGGGGAGCATCCAGCAGTAAGTAGAAGTTGTACATAAGGGTCAGTACTGGTAGTAGGATAGTGTAACAGTGTGAGGAGCTGGGGAGCATCCAGCTGTAAGTAGAAGTTGTATGTAAGGTTCTGTGCTAGTGTTGTGGCACAATTTGCAAAGAACTACAACTAGTTTACCAATGAAATGATCGGGTGTAGACCCTAAGTCAGCATGTAATGGAATTAATATAAAGCAATCAATCCCAACTTGTTCCCTTGTCACAGATTTGCAGAGCTTGAGAGGTCTAATGAAGGTGTTCTTGAAGGAAATGTATTGGAAGATGCTTTGAAAACCTTCTCCACTCCTACACAGGAGGAGACAGTGGAATCCTTGAGGTAAGCTACTCCTTTAAAGATGGTGCATGGTATTTGAGGGAGATGAACACCATGAGTATCTGTTGAATATTGTTCACAATGATTTACGTAAGAATCCAAACCAAGTGATCTTGCCAGGTCATGGAAAATGAGAAGTGATATTGCTGGCTGCAATGACAATAAAACATTACTCAGAGGCAGCAGCTTTCACTATTTGTAACTGCACTGCTCCTTGACTGGATCGCTTCATGACCAGAAATGATCCTATTTTCAGACACATTACCATCAACATGTTTGGAACCCTACTTCATTGCAGACTTCTTGCTCTACTTCTTGGTCAGACTTCTTTGTCCAGAAACATCTGTCACAAGGTTCCATCTTCAATTATTATGCCCACGCCATCCGGTGTCCGTCCGTCCGTCCGTACGAAACAGGGAATGTATTCTATCCACTTCTCCACCATAACCGCTCTTTGGAATTCAATGAACTTATACATGGGCTTTCTTGGGACTCTAATGGTACCGTGTGCATCTCATATTTTGTTTATATTTTATTGTTTATTTTTGTAAGTTTAGAGACATTTGAACTTAGGTACATTTTGCTGAATTTCTCTATGATGATAGTGTAATAGGGGATGAAGTCTATCCACTTCTCCACAAAAAACTGCTCAGCAGAATTGAATGAACTTCTACATGTCTTTTGTAGGGACTCTAAAGGTGTGCATTTCATAATTTTTTATGCAATTTCTTAATTTTGTCACTTTTACAGATGTTTGAACTTAGTTGAATTTTGTTCTATTCAGCCAGTGTTTGTTCCATCCAACAGGGGGTGTACGCTATCCACTTCTCCTAAAAAACTACTTCATGGAATTCATTTAGATTACACATGTGCTTTATAGGGACTCTAAAGGCGTGCATCTCATATTTTGATTTCGTTTTTTTTTTTTTTTTTTTTTTTAATTTTAATGCCGTTTGAACTTAGATAAATTTTGTTGAATTTCTCTCTGAATATAGTGTTGTAGGGGGTGAAGTCTATCCACTTCTCCACAAAAGCTGCTCAACAGAATTGATTGAGCTTCTACGTGTGTTTCATTGGAACTCTAAAGGTGTGCATCTCATACTTGTTTATGAAATTTCTTAATTTTGTCACTTTTAGAGATGTTTGAACTTAGTTGAATTTGTTCTATTCAGCCTGTTCGTTCCATCCAACAGGGGGTGTACGTTAATCACTCCTCCTGAAAAACCACTGCACAAAACTCATTTACCATACATATGTCTTTTATAGAGACTCTAAAGGTGTGCATCTCATATTTTGCTTTTGTATTTTATATTTTTTTGTATGTTTAGAGACATTTGAACTTAGATAAATTTTGTTGAATTTCTCTCTGATGATAGTGAAATAGGGGATTAGGTCTATCCACTTCTCCACAAAAACTGCTCATCAGAATTGATTAAGCTTATACGTGTGTTTCATTGGGACTCGAAAGGTGTGCATCTCATAGTTGCATAGATGTTTATTGAACTTGTTCGTGAATTTTGTTCAATTATTGATCTTTATATGATAATAGGTTGTGTTATCTAACCCCTCAACACATTGTTTTTAGTGTTTTCAACTACTTCAGTGGGACCCTGAATGTGTGAACTCTTCCTACAGCAGCGGGGGCATCCGTGTCCCTGGACACAATTTTTTCTTGTATCTAACTGCAAGGCCAACAAACAACACAATTCTTTTTCATAGAGATCGTCCTTGGGGTACATATATGCATTTTCTGCGGATGAAAATGTCATGTGACAGTTGTATCAATGTTTTAAAAAAAATATTGTACAATAAATAAAAATCTTTATTATCTATTATACGGCCCCCACCACGTGGAGTTACCTCCCTGCTATGCATGCGCAGCCAACCAGGTAAGCACCTAGGCCCGTATCATCATTCCTTCTGCTGTCACTCTAGCGTTCACACGTATTTACCCAAGAGTTACTATCCGATTTACTTCTTGTAGAAGAATGTCTGAGACTTCAACAACTGTATGTATGGTCTTTATCCGTTTTGAGAAACGTTTTCTGGACTTTGCAGTCTGTTATTTCTCTTTTATGTGACTTTGTATTAAACTTTTACGCTAGCTTTCCAGTGGTTTACGCACGTGTTGCTATTCCATGGCGGGAATTTTAGCGTGCCACGTGGTTGAAATATTGCGTTCTTAACCAAATATTTCATGTCGTGTTGTCACATTCACGTAATTTTCATCCGATAAGCATGACAAATGCTTATGCTGCCTGGAGAAGGCAGGGCATAACCCTGATATCAGTGAGTTGTGCATGGGCTTCTCCCCCCAGGCCCAGAAGAGACGGGCGGCTGACTTCCTTTTTTATAAGGAATTGTGTGAGATGGGAGGGGACCTGACCCAGGAGGTTCCCCCCGTCCAAGGCCAAAAAGGCTAAGCAAACTAAATCTAAGTCTTCGCATAGGTCACACTCTCCGTCTCCGTCCTGTGGTTTTGATATGTCACTTATTACTCAATAATTTCAGCAGCATATGGACTCCGTGAAGTCCCTCGTTCACGAGTCGGTTGGAGGTCTCCGGCAGGAGTTCCTCGCCCACTCTGATGACAGAGAGTCCGGGGGTGGGATCGCCGAGCTCGGCTTGATCCCTTGGCCTGGAGGTGTCTGTCAATCCTTTGCCTTTGGCTTTGGGTCCGGCTGCCCCGGAGGGGGAGGGTTCATTCCCAGTCCCTCTCTCGGTGTTGGCGCAGGGTCCGTCGCGGATTCATGGGGTTCCGGTCCCTGCGCTGCCCCGGCCCATGAGAGCGGAGGAGCCGGTTCTGTCTGGCCTTCCTCCCGTGTCTCGGGACCGGGTTTCGAGTGTTGTGTCGGTGGCCGGAGCTGAGAGTTCCTTTAGCTCTTCCCTTCCCGCGGCGTCTGTGGCTCGTCCACCCGCCGGGTCGGGGTTCGGCTCCTCTTCACGTGGAGATCCGAATTTTGACTCGGGCTCGGGTGCCGAGTCTATGGAGGTTGGGGAGGTCGAGGAGTCGGAGGGTACTTTCCGTTTTTCGTCGGCTCTCTGGGAGGTTAGGCAATGTATTGCCGAGTATATTCCCCAAGCCGTGGGGCCGACATGTCGCTCGGGAGTCGACTGAGTTCCGCCAGCCGGGGGAAGCGTTTGTGGCAGGCATACTGGAATTACGAGGAAGTCTGCCGGAATGCCATGCAGCAGGGGCCGGTCTCGGTCCACGAGGCATACTTTTGCTCGATTCGATGACTCTAAGGCCTTGTTGGAGCAACCGCTGGCTTCTCGTTCCCACGCTCCCGTAGTGGGTTCTTCCTCCGGGGCGCAGCCTACGCCCGAGTCTGCCGGCTGGCTTCGGCCGCTGTGTAGAGGTAGGAGGAGGAGCTGTCCCGCCAAAAGTAAGGGCAAGAAACAGGCATCTTCGTCTGGTTCCCAGCAGCCTTTTTTGAGGTCGCAGGGGTCTGCCCCGACCTCCCGTTAAACCTGCAGGCTGTCACCGTTGGTCCGTCCCAGCCAGTTCATTGCAGGCGACCACTCACGCACTCTTACCACACGTTCCAGTGGGGGCCGCCTCTCTCTATTCCTACCGGAGTGGGAAAAGGCTACCAGCAACACTTGGGTGCTATCCACCATCAGTGTCAGCCATCTACCACTGTGAAAGCGAGGCCCGCCAGAGTTCACCGGCATAAGACGCACTCCGGTGCCGTCATGTCCGGTCAAGGCAGGTATACTGCGAGACTAAGTTCAGGCTTTGCTGGACAAGTCCGCAATAGAGCGCATACCACCGGGCGAGGAACAGGCGGGGTTTTATTCTACGTACTTCCTCGTTCTGAAGAAGGACAGCGGGTTCCATCCCATTCTCAACCTCAAGGCGTTGAATCGCAGACACTTCGCTCAGTGATCTCCTCTTTTCTAGCCCGGCGATTGGCCTATGTTGATCGACCTAAAGGATGTGTATCTACATGTGCCAATTCATCCATCGTTCAAAAAGTACCTCCGGTTCTCTTACGACGGGATGTGTTACCAATTCACGGTGCTCCCCTTCGGCATATCCACTGCCCCCAGGGTGTTCACCAAGCTCATGTTAGTGCCGGCTACCCTCGCAAGGTCGCAAGGAAGGCGTTGTTACCCTTACCTAGACGACTGGTTGCTCAGCGCTCTAACTCAGCCAGCGAGCCTAGATTCTACCCACACCGTGATAGACATTCTAGTTCGACTGGGGTGGATCATAAACCTCAAGAAATCCGACCTGGTACCCAAACAGGACTTGGTTTTTCTTGGGTTCACAACTCACAAGGGTCTTGTCTCTTTGTTGCCCGACCGGGTCGCCAGAGTACAGGAGATGGTGTCTTCATTCCCCTCCCAGCCCCAAGCACCAGCGCGGACTTGGCTCTGTCTACTGAGTCATATGGCGGCAACTATCTCTGTCATGTGGCGGGCGCGGTTGAGGATGCGCCCTATACAGCAAGCTTTGGCGAGTCTGTGGGCTCACTCGGAGGATCTGGAGAAGTGTTTCACAGTCCCCAGGTGGTTGTCTCCTCACCTTCAGTGGTGGACCAATGTCAGGAATCTCTCCAAGGGGGTCCCTTTGGAAATCCCGACGCCAGCTCTTACATTGCGTCCCTCATTGGCTGGGGGTGTTCTGGGCAGTCTGTCGGTGTCCGGACTCTGGTCCAAAGCCAAGCCCGCCTTCACATCAATGTCTTAAAACTGAGAGCTGTCGGTTGGTTTTTGAGCGCTTCCGGGAGCATGTTCAGGGCCAGGTGGTTTGTCTTCAGTTGGACAACCGTATGGCCATGACGTACATACTGAAGCAAGGCGGCACAGTGTCCCTAGCGCTCCTTCGGGAGACGTGGGAATTTCTCCTCTGATGCGACCAGTGCAACTGTCAGGTGATTCCTGTGTATCTCCCGGGGCTGAAGAACGTGTGAGCAGACGCTCTCTCTCGCCGGATCCTGGCCCCGCAGGAGTGGATGCTAGACCGGCAGATATTCGGAGTTATCTCCCAGTTGTAAGGATTGTTCCAGGTGGATCTGTTTTCGTCCGGCGCAGATACCCGTGTTCTGCCCTCGAATACCGGACCAGAGGGCATTGGCTTCCGATGCCTTCCTGCTGGATTGGACGGGCAAGGTGCTGTTGGCGTTTCCACTTCTACCACTCATTCCCCGGGTCCTCTCCCAGCTGTCCACCCAGCCAGCCAGCTCGGCTACTTGTGCTACTGGCACCGCTATGGCCGTCACAGAGCTGGTTTCCGGTAATTCTCAGGTTTCTGGCTCAGCCTCCTGTTCTATTACCTTTGCGACCGGACATTTTCACTCAGAACGGCGCGCCATACCCTAATCCAAGGATTCAGTGGGTAGCTTGGCCTCTGTTAGGTCTCGCCTTGAAGCACGCGGAATTCCTGCAGCAGTTGCAGACACAATTCTGGCTTCGAGGCGGGATTCAACAAACGTTCAATATGAGGATAGGTGGTCCTGCTATGTGCGCTGGTGTTCAGTTAGGAGGATTGCAGATCCCTTTTCTGCGGATTTAGTTCGAGTATTGGAGTTTCTGCAAGCTCGTTTGGAAGAAGTCTTGGCGGCTTCGACCATTCGTGGCTACTCCACCGCTTTTTCCACTTTCCACATCCCTGTCGATGGTGCTCTTCTGGGGCAGCACCCTCTTATGCAGCGCTTTTTAGCTGGCGTGGATCGGGTTCGACCTGCTGTCAGGCGAACCAGCCCATCTTGGGATTTGTCAATCATGCTAGATTGGCTGTCCGGTCCTACGTCCTCACGTCTATCGGCTATTTCCATTCAGCTGTTAACATGGAAGGCCGTATTTCTGGTGGTGGTAACATCTGGGCAAAGGGTTGGCGACTTACATGCTATGTCAGCAGACCCGGCGCTGACTGTGTTCCATCCAGATCATGTCAGTATTTGCCTCCCGGATACTTACCGTCCGAAGATCAATCAAGCTTTCCATGTGACAGCTCCTACTGAACTTCCTACTCTTACCCAGCCTTCCACATCGGGGACCTCTGCAACGAGCACTCACCCATTGGATGTCCGTAAGACCCTCAAGGTCTATATCAAACAAACACAAGGGATCCGTACGGGTACCCATATGTTCTGCTGTTACGTTGGAGGGAAGGCTGGGATGCCGGCTAGCAAACAGACCCTATCACGCTGGCTTGTATCGGCAATTTGTGCTGCTTATCAGGCTAAGGGCAAGCCTTCCCCTGAGGGGTTGAAGGCTCACTCGGTCAGGGCAGTGGCCACTTCAAAGGCTTTTGCATCGGCACTGCCCATTGAAGAGATCTGCTCTGCCGCTATTTGGAGCAGGCCTAGCACTTTTATCAGGCACTATCAGCTCGATACATATTCTCGTGATCGTGTGCGTTTTGGCCGTTCTGTTCTCTCCAGTGGACATTGTCCTGCCACCCCGACAGAGTGAGTCTTGGTTATCTGGACAGTTGACGCTGTTTTCAGTTGTGTATAATTGATATATCCGCTGTTATCATATCTAACTACTTTCGATTTCTCTCATGAGATTATAGTTGTGTTGGTTTTCCCCCTTACTGTGCTCTTTAATAGATTCATGATGTGGGCGGGTTTTTTACTTTTGCACAGTGTGCAAACTGTTTTGCTTAACTTATGAGGTCGATTGCTATTTATGTGTACTTTGACAGAATTCCCTCCTCCCTAGCCTCCGGTCTTTGGGAGTATGAGTTAATGCATATATGTACCCCAAGGACGATCTCTATGAAAAGAATTAGCTAAACCTGTAGAGGTTTCCAATTCTTTGAAGAGAATCGTCCTTGCGGTAGGGCCACCAACCTCCCCGCAATTTTGTTCACTGATTTATTCAGCAGAAGGAATGATGATACGGGCCTAGGTGCTTACCTGGTTGATACATTGATAGCTAGCGTAAAAGTTTAATACAAAGTCACATAAAAGAGAAATACTGTAATCGTAGTTATTTTCGCATGGGATTAATTTTCGCGCTTTTAGCGCAAAATGATTGTGCGCGAATAATCATACCAAGCGAATTATTCTTGGTCAAGTCATGACAAATACTTAAGTAGGAACAACATGCAATTTGTTTATTCTCTCAGATAACAACTTTGTGATGGACACCATCACTCAGGGCGTTTGAAATGCGCGAAAAAACTACTGCGCTAATAGGTCTTTTGTGAACTTTCCGCGAAAATTGCACCCTGTACGATTACAGTAACTGACTGCAAAGTCCAGAAAACGTTTCTCAAGAACGAATAAAGGCCATACATACAGTAGTTGAAGTCTCAGACATTCTTCCGATAAGAAGTAAATCAGCTTGTAACTCTTTGGAAACACGTGTGAACGCTAGAGTGACAGCAGAAGGAATGATGATACGGGCCTAGGTGCTTACCTGGTTGGCTGCGCATGCATAGCAGGGGGGTAACTCCACGTGGTGGGGGCCGTAAAATAAATAAAAAAGATTTTTATTTATTGTACAATATTTTTATTAAAACATTGATACAACTGTCACATGAAATTTTCAGCCGCAGAAAATGCATATATGTACCCCAAGGACGATTCTCTTCAAAGAATTGGAAACCTCTACAGGTTAGCTAAATTTGGGATGTTGGTGTTGTTCTTTGAGATATTTTCATTTTCCCACATGAACCTCTGGAGCACCATAACGTCTCGTGAGGATGGGTTCTGTCGTAGGTCACATGTCCCCCAACACAAGCAACCAGGTTTGTGAGAATCTGTCGGACACGAACCCGCGACTTTCGGATTGTTAGCCCAAGAGGTAACCGACTGAGCTACGTCCACACAGTTTACACAAGGTGTAATTTCATCTTGTATTTCCTGAGACGTTACGGAAATGAACAGAAAGCATCGAATAGGTCATGGACAATTACGAAGGTTACGGATAGACTTGGTGTCTCGTGATTTTAATCTTCGGACAATTGGCGAATGGTCCCAATGCCATTTGTCACACTTGTCCCATTCTGTAATCTACAAGATAGCTTTTGGTGTGGAATGAGCCAATATGGCGTGAACTGAAAACGGCTGTTGATGTCAGGCGTCAGACGTCAAATTTACGGTATGCATGAATTACATGCTTCTAAAAAAATCATCTGGTGATTTTGTGACAGAAAAGTGTTGTAGGGAACACTGTAAGGATAATGTGGATCCAACTAAGGAATGAGGGAGACATGAGCATGTCTGGTGATGGCATGAGGGTGAGTTAGCCTTCAAATCATTACAGAACAAGTGTAGCGTGTGAGATGGCTTACTCCAAGTAAAAGTAGCTTTGTGCAAGTTCCAGGCCAATTTCCATTAGCCCCGTTTTTCTACGTTAAACCATTTCATTGTGTACTTTCAACGATTTTGTGTGAAAAAAGTATTAAAAATGCGAAAGGAAAAACAACAAATGGTACATATGCATTACACCACATACATCTACCTAACCCTAACCCCTAACACCCACAAAATAATCCCAATAAATAGAATACATTGACCGAAGCGGGTCACGAAAATGGTTTACGTGTCCAGTGTAATGCATTCTTACTGCTTCGAAAAATAAAATATAATAAATAAATTCCATTCCTGTGTAATGATACAAATTACTCAATGAAAAAATATATTTATATATATGTCTATTAGTTCCCATTTATAAATCAATTAGTCATAAATATTACGTTGAAACCAAAATGTAAATTATATTTAAGATAAAATGTACCACCGCTGTCTATGTTTAGCACACAAACACCCTACAACACTTGGCTTACTCAGTGACAATGAGACAACAGAATACTGAGAGGAGCTTTGCACACAAAGAGCATTGGTTTTGGAGACAACGCTTCACAAATAACATCATAAGGTATTGTGATGTAATTTGTAAAGTTTGTGGTGCTGAATTCTGAAGGAGGCCAAACCTCTAACTACTGAAGGACTTGTATCTCCACAACCGTTCTGCTGTCTCTGGATACTGCTGCTTGCATGTAACTCACTCAGATCATGATCTGACATGTGCCCTGTGCAGAAGCTTTTTGTGCGATTTCATCTCGAGGAATCAATTTCACATCTGTCAGCAGGTGTAAGAGCTACCCCTGAGTTCACAAAGTCAGTTTACAGGGTCATTTCAGGGATCAGTGAATTCAGTAACATTGGAGCAAATCAGCTTTATGGTTTGACCTTGGAAGTATTTCAGCACTTGAGTGACAAATCTTCCGACTGTTATACAGTACAACCAGAAATTATTGAGAATTTAAAGATTGTAATTTTTTATTTTTTTCACTCATTACTCGCGTATTAAATGTGAATATTAGCAGAACATAACTCCAGATTCAAAGACAGGTGAACAGTTAGTATTTTGTCAAGTCACCATGGGCAGCAATGCAGGCCTCAATGCGGCCGGGCATACTACTGATCAAAGAAGTTAGAAAGTTGTGGTCCATGCTGTCCCAATATCGGACCACCTCTTCTTTCATTTCAGCAATATTTGTCAGATTTTTCTTATTGACACTTTCCTTCATAAGTCCCCAAACATTTTCTATTGGATTTAGGTCAAGACTATAGCTTGGCCAATCTAATAATGTCATATTTTGGGTCCGAAACCAGGCCTGTGAATGCTTCGAACGATGTTTTGGGTCATTGTCCTGCTGGAAAATCCAAAAATTTCCATAGAACATGTGAGCAGATGGAAGTAAATGTCCCCCGAGAATATCTGTGTACCGCTCACTGTTCATATTCCCTTCAAATACACAGAGGGGCGTTGCCCCTAACACAGATATGCCACCCCACACGTTAAATTTCGGACTGTAGTTTGGGCGCTGATACAAAGGTTTTTCAGTTTGTTTGGTCCAGAATTTCAGTGTATTAGGAAACAGCCACACACAACTTTCATCTGAGAAAATCACATTGTCCCAGTTAAAATATCTATGCTGTGAGCACCAGTTCAACTTTCGCTCCTTTTGTTCAGGTTTCCTGATCGGTGATGGAATTGCTCGACTTTTCTGCCAACCCATTGCATGCAGCTCAGTTCTAATTGTCTCCTTACAGACAGCCACAGTTCCTCTATCAATCATATCCAGACTTAAGTTTTCTAAACTCCTTCGTTTGTTTTTAGAAACAAGAATACCAAGCCGCCTCCTGTCACCGACAGTCAATTTTCTGGGCCTACCTGCGCCTCCCTGGTGCTCAATGCCATATCCATTTGCAATATTTTTCAAAACACGATAAACAGTGGACAAAGGGATGCCTGTTCTACTTGAAATCACTTTAGCTGATCTGATTTCCTTGTTATAATACTCTAAAATCAACTTCCTCTTCTCTAAATCATCCATACTGAGGATCACTGAAAATGTTGTCTTCTAGCAAGTAAACAAAGGGGGATAACTCTTCACAAACTAATGACAAAGGATTAACGGAGTTGTCTCTCTTGAATGAAACCAAGCACTTGATAGCTGGTCAAGGTTGTTTATACTAGAAATCCAATTAAACATATTCCTAAAATTCTCAATAATTTCTGGTCATACTATATGTGTGTGTGACATAGAAGCTGTGTAATATGTATCAGTATGTTTTCAGGAAGAAAGTAGCCATATTAAGTGATAACTTGGATGAAGACAAGCAGAAGAAGCAGCAGTTGATTCACAGAAGAGACAGACTGAAGTATGAAAACTAGAGCTGCAATGCATACACTATGTGGCGAATATGATACGTATCATAAATATTGGATAACGAATACGAATAATTATTCACGAATACAATATTGTAGTTAAGTGATTGATGTACAATATGGAACGCCCATGTTGACAGTTTTGACTTGTCACAGCAATAACCAGTGATCTCATGACACTCAAATTTGGTATGTAATAGTTATATTCGACAGTACCATGTGCGGGTCGGCAAACTAACATGACTTGCACTACTGCAATGCTAGTATATGTTCCATTCTTGCATATCTCACTTTGGAAAGGACATAAGGGTTCAAGTAAAGCATGCTCCCTTTAAAAAATCGTAAATATTCGTTAATATTCGGTTTTGGTCACCACGAATAACGAATTGAATTCATGAAGGGTTACGGTTCGATTCACCGAATATGCGAGTGAATCGTTACAGCCTTAATGAAAACATATGTAAATGTTCGCTTGGTGTGAAATTCCTGAAGATATTTATGACAGTATCTGATATTATTATGTTGATACTGTCATTAGCTAGTCAGTGCTCCGACCAGTGCCTTGATGATGATGCTTTAGAACATACTGTATGTCTTATTAACATAAAAGATATTTGTGAGAAATAGACAAACTTGATATATATGTCTGCGATGTACAGTGGAAACCGCCTAAGTAAAGACCGCTTAACTAAACAGACCTGATAAGTAAACACTTTTCTTTGGTCCCGGCAAATTTCTTCATTAATTATCACTATTAGAGTCTGGTTAACTAAACTCGGATAAGTAAACAATACCGCTTAACTAAACGTCTCTCATGGTCCCTGGAAGTAAATTACTTAACAAAAGAGACTGGATAACTAAATTAGCGATCACCACATAATCCGACATGAGGGGCAGTCGTGTCAGTCTCCAGTCAAACAAACATCCTACTTACAGCTCGCTGGCATCAAGCAGTTGACAATACACTGACAACTGGAGGCCAGCCCTGATATGTTGTTCATTGTTCCATATGCATACATATACATGCATATGGTTGTCATTTTTTTGTCATTGCAGGTTTTTATAAGTTTGGATAAGTAAAATACCTGATAAGTAAACAATTTTGGCAAGTCCCTTGAAATTTTACTTATCAGGTTTCCACTGTATATTATATATGCCTACCTTGAATTAGTGACATACTTCAAGTTGTTGATGAGGTTGTGTTTTTCGTAGTGCTCATCTGACAGGGCTGGGTCATCGGCTGTCTCAGTTGACTGTGCTGGAGTCTCAAGCCAAGAGGGACTGCCAGAAGGCAGTGGAACAACTCGACACAGACAATAATGAGGTTGGTAAGCAGGGAATCAAGCCTCGAACTACAGCCTTATGTAAATCCAGCAAGAGTAGGCGACCAGGGCCTAGATTTTCAAAGCTCTCTTAGCGTTAAGATAGTCATAAGTTAATGTTAATGTATGGCACTTACGACTATCTTAGCGTTAAGAGAGCTTCGAAAATCTAGGCCCTGACTACAGGTGCATTGGAAGATGGGCCTAGTCGAGGATCTAGTGCTCACAATGTTTGATCTGTGTCATGGTGCCAGTGCTACATCAGAACACCAACTGCCCTGTTGAACATTGCCACTGTGTACATGATACATCAGGTGAGAAGTCTAAGGTCTGTGATAGTTTTTCTGTTTGTGATGTAGAAATGTGTCAACACAGAACTTATGAACAGTAGCCTTTATCCCTGTCACCTCAGTGTTTGCCCATGGTTTAGGTTGAGTCCGACACAGGGCAGGTAGTGTCTGCATCACATATGGAAACATCCATGTCACAGATGGCCTCTCTGTGAAATGGACCACATGGCCCACATTTCTGTTCATACTCACAGATTGATTTCATGTCAGGTGAACGAGAGCCTGGATGGCCTTGTGCGGAGCGTGATGAAGATACACTCGCTGTACGACCCACCCATGGAGTCTAGACAGGAGACCTCACACCCTCCAACCTTCCTCTCCCATGTCAAACTGGATGACTACCATGACATGGAGGACAAGTTCAGCCATGAGCTGAAATTGTTCACCAAGAAAAGATTCTTTGATGTGAGTCACTGAGTATTGTTTGTGCAGTTTGTGTTTGCAGGTCATGTGTATAGTGTACAGTGACTGTATGCAGGTCATGTGTATAGTGTACAGTGTCTGTATACAGGTCATGTGTATAGTGTACAGTGTCTGTATACAGGTCATGTGTATAGTGTACAGTGTCTGTATACAGGTCATGTGTATAGTGTACAGTGACTATACAGGTCATGTGTATAGTGTACAGTGTCTGTATACAGGTCATGTGTATAGTGTACAGTGACTGTATACAGGTCATGTGTATAGTGTACAGTGACTATACAGGTCATGTGTATAGTGTACAGTGTCTGTATACAGGTCATGTGTATAGTGTACAGTGTCTATACAGGTCATGTGTATAGTGTACAGTGACTGTATACAGGTCATGTGTATAGTGTACAGTGACTATACAGGTCATGTGTATAGTGTACAGTGTCTGTATACAGGTCATGTGTATAGTGTACAGTGTCTATACAGGTCATGTGTATAGTGTCTGTATGCAGGTCATGTGTATAGTGTCTGTATGCAGGTCATGTGTATAGTGTCTATGCAGGTCATGTGTATAGTGTCTGTATGCAGGTCATGTGTATAGTGTCTGTATGCAGGTCATGTGTAAAGTGTCTGTATGCAGGTCATGTGTATAGTGTCTGTATGCAGGTCATGTGTAAAGTGTCTGTATGCAGGTCATGTGTATAGTGTCTGTATGCAGGTCATGTGTATAGTGTCTGGATGCAGGTCATGTGTATAGTGTCTGTATGCAGGTCATGTGTACAATGTCAGTATTCGGGTCATGTGTCCAGTGTACAATGTTCACATGCAGGGTGTTGTGGAGATGTCTGGTCAGAACGAGGGGACGAAGTATGAGGTGCTGGAGGTGTCTGTATGCAGGTCATGTGTGTAGTGTCTGTATGCAGGTCATGTGTACAGTGTCTGTATGCAGGTCATGTGTACAGTGTCTGTATGCAAGTCATGTGTACAATGTCAGTATTCGGGTCATGTGTCCAGTGTACAATGTTCACATGCAGGGTGTTGTGGAGATGGCTGGTCAGAATGAGGGGACGAAGTATGAGGTGCTAGAGGTGTCTGTATGCAGGTCATGTGTACAGTGTCTGTATGCAGGTCATGAGTAAAGTGTCTGTATGCAGGTCATGTGTATAGTGTCTGTATGCAGGTCATGTGTATAGTGCATGTATGCAGGTCATGTGTATAGTGTCTGTATGCAGGTCATGTGTACAGTGTACAATGTTCACATGCATTGTGTTGCGGACATGGCTGGTCAGAATGAGGGGACGAAGTATGAGCTGCTGGAGGTGTCTGTATGCAGGTCATGTGTATAGTGTCTGTATGCAGGTCATGTGTACAGTGTACAATGTTCACATGCAGGGTGTTGCGGAGATGGCTGGTCAGAATGAGGGGACGAAGTATGAGCTGCTGGAGGTGTCCAACCCAGAGTGTCTGATGGTGCGGGGAGAGAAGCAAGATGTCATCGTGCAGGACTCCCTGGAGCTGGCCAGACTAAAGGCTGTGTAAGAATATGTGGAAACTAGGCTGATTATTTACAACAGCCCTCTGAGAAACTTTTGTTCAGATCCTGAAAAACACACGTGTATTTATTGAGCATGTCCAGGGGAAGTACATATTTAACTGTATCTAAATCTCGCTGTGTCACTGAGTTGAGAAGGTAAGTAATAGATGTATCAAGTCATTGACCAAAGCGTTTGATTTTGACCATTATAACAGACTGTGGTCAAAATAGCATCATTGGAAACCATTCTGTATCCAATAAAATGGCTTCTTACAACTGCAAAAATACCCCTGGCAAGTGGTGATATTGTTGATGCTCTGAGCTTTCGAACGAAATACATTAAACAAATCTTCTTGCGTGTTTTTCATACAGAGCTTCGAAAGGGAGGGATATCCTGGTGTTGTGTTACCGAGCGGAAAGCAACTGTTATTGGGAAATAGGCGACTGTAGATATCATTAAAACATACTTTTTTATAATTGTCCGATTACATAAAATTAAAACTAAAAGAAAGGTAAGAGGATATTATGACATCTTACAAATGAAAAACAAAAACGCTGCCAGTTTTCAGAGGTACAGGTAAGCTGCGTGTCTGCGTAAATTACGCAAATACTTAAGCAAAAACTCAATTCCTATTATGTCGATTGCGTACAAGTACGCTTGAAGTTTTGTAAATACTCAATACATGTGATCTTACATGCATACACACAATAATGTCAAAAATTTACTTGCGCGCTGGTGGATAGATAAAATAACTGAAGTATATGACGGGTTCTATTTCAGGACATGAACTTGGCAACTTGCAGTCTTTCTTATCGTTTCTCATATTACTGATCAAATATAAATAACAAACACTAACATTTAAACTTTATTATATTTTTAAAATTAATGGAAAATGGCAAAATACCCAATTGAGTTTGAGTGAGGTGAGAATTCATTTGGTTACTCAAAGGTAAACTAGGATACCCAATTGAGATGAACACAAGCGAGTACATAACCCATTGATCCAAAAGGTTTTCTGTAGCTCTGAGTTTTCACTTCCTTCCTTGGTTTATCTGGATGTTACCCTTGCATCATGGGTTTCTGTAGTATTAAGGAATTTATACCATAAGCTTGCATTTACATTACAACTATGCTTGTTTAAGTTGTAGTTATATTACTTGAATAATATGTTAAAAATGGTGCATGACATGTAGTGGGAATACTGTTTTACAAGCTGTTATATGTGGGTTTTATTTATCATCTCAGAGCCTCTGGGTACTTGGTGTCATGGCAGTAAAACTTGTGGTTGGCTGGTGTTGAAAGAATTAATTGTAGTTGTATTATTTGAATCTATAATCCAAATAACTTTCATATTTATCAACAATAGGATTAGACCTTTCAAATCTTGTACAACATGTCGTAGCAATAATGTTTTACAAGCTGATATGCTCCTTGATAAATGTAGGCTTCATCTTACATCTCAGTTAGTGACTGATACTTCTGATGTAATTAACAGTACTTCTTGTCAGCTTTAGCATATGGCTGAAGTTTGCTGTTAATTTATTTTATAAGAAATGTCAAATCTAAAATTTGTGTTCTGTACCGAACCGAGGGTTCTGTACCGCAATACATACCAAAGCGAAGCTCAAGTGTACCCTTTCACCCCTAAACAGTTGGGAGTGGAATGTCTGTTTTCTTTGTTTTGACCTCAGCTGATCTGTTTCCTGGATAGTATTAATCAGAAATATTGTTTCCTTTTTCCCGGTTAGAGTTGGTCTTTAGTAACCCATGCTTGTTGTAAGAGGGAACCAACAGAATCGAGTGGTGAGACTCGCTGACTTGGTTGACACGTCATCGTATCCCAATTGCGTAGAATGATGCTCATGATGATGATCACTGGATTGTCTGGTCCAGACTCGATTATTTACAGACAGCCACCATATAGCTGGAATATTGCTGAGTGCGGCATTGAACTACAAACCAATCACCAAAGCTGCCATGCCCACAGTGGTCTGGTAGCTTGTTTACCAAGGGAGACAACTCTAGTCATTCTTACAAATATAGCACTTTGAGTTGCCTACCTTCAATCATTATCAGAGCATGTACACTTTTGATATGGTAAATATTGATGGCCTAAATGGTATGAAAAATTCTCAATAATTTCTTGTCAAACTATAGTAGTGTCCAATTTTGAAAGTATAGTTAAAGTAGTCATTTGTTTTGTGATTGCAGGTATCCCATCAGTCAGAGTCAGCTGATTGAGGCTTCAACCAGCGAGAAACAAATGACAGCAACAGTCAGTCACACACAAAAGATCATTCAACACTTACAGAAAGGGGAGTTTCCCTTGGATCTGAATAAACTTCGGTATGTATGAGGGGCGGTGGGGTAGCCTAGTGGTTAAAGCGTTGGCTCGTCACGCCGAAGACCCGGGTTCGATTCCCCACATGGGCACAATGTGTTAAGCCCATTTCTGGTGTCCCCCGCCGTGATATTGCTGGAATATTGCTAAAAGCGGCGTAAAACCAAACTCAGTCAGTCAGTCAGTCGGTATGTATGAACATTTGTTCATTATCATGGCAACCTGGAAATGATGCTTAAACTCAGTGACACAGATATTATTGAATAAACTGGTGATGTGATATTTATGATAATTATTTTACAGCCGGAAATCATTTTCCAATAATTTGACTGAAAATTCATTGTAATGTTGATCTTGCATTTGCCTCAATTCATTAAGAAAGAGTCAAGGGGTCAAAATTAAACATGACACAAATCAGAGTTTTTTCAAAGAGTGTATAAAGAGTCACATTATGAGACAATAGCGAGTGTGACCACCCTGGGCATCCATACACGCCAACACAAGTCTCCTCATTGACGTTGTCATTTGACGAATGACGTCAGCAGGAAACCTGTTCCATTAGTCCCAGAGAGCCAGGTTCAAGTTCCTGCCGGTTCACTGGAGGTGGTACACACTGTCTCAAGATGATCCCAGAGACGTTCAGCGGGGTTCATGTCTGGAGAACGAGCTGGCCAAGGCAGTACGTTGATGTTACCATTGTGCAGGTATTCTAGAACAATTCTGGCCGTGTGAGTCCTTGTGTTGTCTTGCAGCAAAATGACTTCTCTTGGCTGTTGTCAAATAAAAGGCACCACAGAAAAACTCAATACTTCATCCCTGTATCGATGGGCATTCAGATTTCCTCAAATGATAACCAGTTTTGTTCTCTGGCCTAAAATGCTGCCACATACCATGATGCTT
Source organism: Haliotis rubra (assembly GCF_003918875.1). Taxonomy (NCBI): domain Eukaryota; kingdom Metazoa; phylum Mollusca; class Gastropoda; order Lepetellida; family Haliotidae; genus Haliotis; species Haliotis rubra. The sequence continues at coordinate 236,845 of NW_025767628.1, forward strand.
CCTCCATCAAACATAAATTTCTTGAATGCAGTTAGCTGCCATTCGCTCACCTCTAAAGTCAAAAACTGAACCGACTTTCATCAGTTTTTGGACAGATGCATTGTTATCTGGACCATGTTGCGTTTTGGTGAATGTTTTCTGCTTCGGTTCAAACCTGTACCAGCTTTTTTGTTTTTTATCCCCCGCTGCACGTTTAGCGTGAAGCGGGGAATATAGTATTAGACTCCGTCTGTCAGTTTGTACATACATACGAATTGGAATATCTTAAAGGTCACATGCAACCGAAAAATCAAACATAATTAAAACACAATTATCACTTCTTCATGACATATAATATGCATTGCTGATTATGAAAAAACAAATAAACAAAATTATAAGCGTATAATCGCAAATCAAAAGTGCAATATTTTGTACTTAGGTTTACCTCCCTCGAAACGAAGCAGCCGGGATACCGAACCCAGTCAGAGCGGGTGGGTGTGCACTCAAGTGTAACGGCTGGTTCATTAGCAGATGCCGCCGGCTCATTGTGTGTGTATATATAGAGATGTTGGGTTTTGTAAATACATGCTCATTTTTTGTGTATGACATTTTGCAATCAACAGACATCATAACATGTCATGTGTTCAAGTATCACACCTGCCTGTCCCTGCCTGTCCGTGTAATTACATAATGTGACAGAGACCGAACTCGGGCCATAAATCAATGCGTTTTGTTTATGGTGTATAGCCTGATTGGTGTTAAGTTCAAATTGCATGTGGTCAGTGATCGCAGTTGTGTATTGAATATTGTCATTAGCAGACAGGCAGGCAGACACATAGATGTCAATAACACAAGACATTGAGTTTTGTCTGTGACAACGACATATCTATATCACAGTTAGAAATTGTGTCAACGCTAAATAATGACATTGCTTTTAAGCATCGAACTTGAGAAAGTGACTCGGTAAGAAGAACGCGGTGGTGAAATAGACAAATGAAATTATATAAACAGTTTATTTACCGCCATAACATATAAAAGCTCGCTACTGTGAGATATCAACAAAACATTATGAAAATAGCTCACACCAAAACCTTCACCGAAAGTATTCACCAGACAGCCCGCCCAAGTTTGCTTAACCTATTTGACTGCAAGATCGTTGCCATGAGCGCAGCCCAGCTGCTCAAACCCGTATTCCCCAGAAAAGTCTGGGGAAAATTAGTGAAACGTTTGAACTCCGATTTCTCGCGTTTTTTTTCATCGCGTTATTTTTCAACTTTATAAGTTGAATTTGCATTTTTGACGATTTGTGTCGGTAAGTCCATACCGAAAGGTATCAGAATCTGCAAAGTTGTGTTTTACGTTGCATGTGACCTTTAAGAACTGTTGACTAGATTCTTTTCATACTTGGTACCTAGGTTTATCACGATATGCGAAAGGTCCCAGTCAGGTTTGGTGAACGGTTCACTGGATTTTCTTCATAGACTTTCAAGACTTTTCTTCAATGTTTTTATATAAGCAATTGTTTTATTACTATTTTTTGCATATTTCATACACCATGGCATTCATGTCAAGGTCAAAGTGAGTCTTGAAAATATTTGTGTGTTTGAACAGCTACAGAGCAAGATATCAAGAGAGGTTCACTGGTCATGTTTTTGTTGTTTTAACTTCATCTTAAACTACGACCTTCACTTTCATTACTTTTATAGTTTGATCTAATAATTTGCGAAGGGGGATTATGTAACCTTAGTGACTTGTAGCTGCTTGTTTTACAATTACTTTAAAAGTGTATCAGGGAATCAGTCATTAGTGTGTACATGTTTCCGGGAGTTGTGTGTCAGTATACAGTGTGTACATGTTTCCGGGAGTTGTGTGTCAGTATACAGTGTGTACATGTTTCCGGGAGTTGTGTGTCAGTATACAGTGTGTACATGTTTCAGGGAGTTGTGTGTCCGTATACAGTGTGTACATGTTTCAGGGAGATGTGTGTCTGTATACAGTGTGTACATGTTTCAGGAAGTTGTGTGTCAGTATTCTGTGTGTACATGTTTCAGGGAGTTGTGTGTCCGTATACAGTGTGTACATGTTTCAGGGAGATGTGTGTCTGTATACAGTGTGTACATGTTTCAGGGAGTTGTGTGTCCGTATACAGTGTGTACATGTTTCAGGGAGTTGTGTGTCTGTATACAGTGTGTACATGTTTCAGGGAGTTGTGTGTCCGTATACAGTGTGTACATGTTTCAGGGAGATGTGTGTCAGTATACAGGGTGTACATGTTTCAGGGAGTTGTGTGTCTGTATACAGTGTGTACATGTTTCAGGGAGTTGTGTGTCTGTATACAGTGTGTACATGTTTCAGGGAGTTGTGTGTCTGTATACAGTGTGTACATGTTTCAGGGAGTTGTGTGTCCGTATACAGTGTGTACATGTTTCAGGGAGTTGTGTGTCTGTATACAGTGTGTACATGTTTCAGGGAGTTGTGTGTCTGTATACAGTGTGTACATGTTTCAGGGAGTTGTGTGTCCGTATACAGTGTGTACATGTTTCAGGGAGATGTGTGTCTGTATACAGTGTGTACATGTTTCAGGGAGTTGTGTGTCAGTATACAGTGTGTACATGTTTCAGGGAGTTGTGTGTCAGTATACAGGGTGTACATGTTTCAGGGAGATGTGTGTCTGTATACAGTGTGTACATGTTTCAGGGAATTGTGTGTCCGTATACAGTGTGTACATGTTTCAGGGAGATGTGTGTCCGTATACAGTGTGTACATGTTTCAGGGAGTTGTGTGTCCGTATACAGTGTGTACATGTTTCAGGGAGTTGTGTGTCTGTATACAGTGTGTACATGTTTCAGGGAGTTGTGTGTCAGTATACAGTGTGTACATGTTTCAGGGAGATGTGTGTCTGTATACAGTGTGTACATGTTTCAGGGAGTTGTGTCTGTATACAGTGTGTACATGTTTCAGGGAGTTGTGTGTCCGTATACAGTGTGTACATGTTTCAGGGAGTTGTGTGTCAGTATACAGGGTGTACATGTTTCAGGGAGTTGTGTGTCTGTATACAGTGTGTACATGTTTCAGGGAGTTGTGTGTCAGTATAGAGTGTGTGCATGTTTCAGGGACTCTCTTCAGGAAAGCCATACGTCTCTGAATGCAGTGAGAAGAGACCTCACAATGTTGCAGCAAACAGACGTCCCTGCCCTGATCAGCAGGTTGGCTGACCTTCAGGGCACCAACATCATTACTGGCGACTACAAGCTGAAACTGGCCAGACAGGGCTACTTCACCTCCAACCAGGACCAGGTGGGGTGTTACAGCTAACATGTGACACACTTTGACAGGCCCTGTCAGGTGCAATGTTTGCAATTTCCCTCACCATCTTTATACCTTTGAAAGACATTGTAGGTTAAGGTCATCCAGTGTGAAGTAGACTGAATATTGAGGCTTTTGTTTGTTGTACTGCCTGGGGTATATGTCTGTTATGAATATCAATACCACAAAGTACTTGATGTCTTTCAGTGGCATTTAGAAGTTGTACATTGATGTCCAAGATATTTTTTATGGATTAAACTTCTTTTTAAATTTCTCTCATAACGTTTCGAGACCATTCCAGGTCCCTTCATCAGGTGAACCTGAGTTGTGAACCTGATGAAGGGACCTGGAATGGTCTCGAAACGTTGAGAGAGAAATTTAAAAAGAAGTTTAATCCATAAAAAATATCTTGGACACAAAGTACTTGTTTCATGCCAATGTTGTAAGAACCAAATTACACCAACATTGATCACATGTAATTTTGTTTTAAAATCTTGTTTAACTCTCTTTTGCCCTGACCTGTCCCCTGTCTAGATATGAAGCTAAGTGCCGGTGAAAAGGCAATGAGGGATCACAGAGAGATAACCCAAGGTTTCAAATCACTTTTTCCCGGATTCCATGGAAAAGATTCGGACTTAGTCCCAAAAGGAGGGATGGGTTTCGTTTCCGGAGCACAACGCGAAAACCTCTTAATATCTTTCAGCAAAACTTGGCAGATATGTGAGGCAGATCCCAAAGTGGTGCCTTTTGCTATTTGCAGATTTTTGTCATTTTTATTTTTCTCGGTTTCCATGGAAACGATTCAGACTTAGTCTCAAAAGGGCGGGGTAGGTTTCGTTTCCGGAGCACAACTGGAAAACTTCTTAATATCTTTCAGCAAAACTTGGCAGATATGTGAGTCAGATCTTGAAGTGGTGCCTTTTGCTATTTGCAGATTTTTGTCATTTATTTTTTTCATGATTTCCATGGAAACGATTTGCACTTAGTCTAAAATCAATCTGGACTTTAAGTAACTGTCAGATGATTTGTTCTTTCAAAGATGTGGGGGCCGGGGGGATATGTCATCTTCTGATGACTCTTGTATTTTATTGAATTTTATGTTATGCACAATTATTTTTTTCCATTATCATAAATGCAGTACTATGTCAGGGTATGTGTGCCATTATTGAGACAAACATACAGCAGTTTCTAAGAATGAAGTTAGATGGTGCAGAACACTGGTGTATACCTCGTGATTGACACATCATGTTAAACATCATGGTGGTGATGAGAAAAGCACATCAGTTGCCTGAAATAGACCCCTTTGATGTATTTCATTATTTTGGGCAGGTTGTCGGTGAACAGAATGTGGAATAGCTACAGAGAAGTGTTATGTTGTAGTTGATTGGTCAGTTGGTGGTGCAGCGAGCCCGCAATGAGTTCCTGACGATGGCCTATGAAATAGAGGCCAGGAATCACCGTGATATTCATCGCCTGCTGACAGCTGTGAGAAAGACACTCCAGCAGAACCTGACAGAGTGGAGAGACAGACAGGTAACCCCTAATGACTAGGACCTGACTGGAGGGAGAGACAGGTAACCCACTAATGACTAGGACCTGACTGGAGAGACAGACAGGTAACCCCTAATGACTAGGACCTGACTGGAGGGAGAGACAGGTAACCCACTAATGACTAGGACCTGACTGGAGGGAGAGACAGGTAACCCACTAATGACTAGCACCTGGTTGGAGGGAGAGACAGGTAACCCACTAATGACTAGGACCTGACTGGAGAGACAGACAGGTAACCCCTAATGACTAGCACCTGGTTGGAGGGAGAGACAGGTAACCCACTAATGACTAGGACCTGACTGGAGAGACAGACAGGTAACCTCTAATGACTAGCACCTGGTTGGAGGGAGAGACAGGTAACCCACTAATGACTAGGACTTGACTGGAGGGAGAGACAGGTAACCTCTAATGACTAGCACCTGGTTGGAGGGAGAGACAGGTAACCCACTAATGACTAGGACCTGACTGGAGGGAGAGACAGGTAACCCCTAATGACTAGCACCTGGTTGGAGGGAGAGACAGGTAACCCACTAATGACTAGGACCTGACTGGAGGGAGAGACAGGTAACCCACTAATGACTAGCACCTGGTTGGAGGGAGAGACAGGTAACCCCTAATGACTAGCACCTGGTTGGAGAGACAGACAGGTAACCCACTAATGACTAGGACCTGACTGGAGGGAGAGACAGGTAACCCACTAATGACTAGGACCTGACTGGAGGGAGAGACAGGTAACCCCTAATGACTAGGACCTGACTGGAGGGAGAAACAGGTAACCCACTAATGACTAGGACCTGACTGGAGGGAGAGACAGGTAACCCCTAATGACTAGCACCTGGTTGGAGGGACAGACAGGTAACCTCTAATGACTAGCACCTGACTGTAGGGAGAGACAGGTAACCCACTAATGACTAGGACCTAACTGGAGAGACAGACAGGTAACCTCTAATGACTAGCACCTGACTGTAGGGAGAGACAGGTAACCCACTAATGACTAGGACCTAACTGGAGAGACAGACAGGTAACCTCTAATGACTAGCACCTGGTTGGAGGGAGAGACAGGTAACCCACTAATGACTAGGACCTGACTGGAGAGACAGACAGGTAACCTCTAATGACTAGCACCTGGTTGGAGGGAGAGACAGGTAACCCACTAATGACTAGGACCTGACTGGAGGGAGAGACAGGTAACCTCTAATGACTAGCACCTGGTTGGAGGGAGAGACAGGTAACCCACTAATGACTAGGACCTGACTGGAGAGACAGACAGGTAACCTCTAATGACTAGCACCTGGTTGGAGGGAGAGACAGGTAACCCACTAATGACTAGCACCTGACTGGAGAGACAGACAGGTAACCCACTAATGACTAGGACCTGACTGGAGAGACAGACAGGTAACCCCTAATGACTAGCACCTGGTTGGAGAGACAGACAGGTAACCCACTAATGACTAGGACCTGACTGGAGGGAGAGACAGGTAACCCACTAATGACTAGGACCTGACTGGAGGGAGAGACAGGTAACCCCTAATGACTAGGACCTGACTGGAGGGAGAAACAGGTAACCCACTAATGACTAGGACCTGACCGGAGGGAGAGACAGGTAACCCACTAATGACTAGGACCTAACTGGAGAGACAGACAGGTAACCTCTAATGACTAGCACCTGGTTGGAGGGAGAGACAGGTAACCCACTAATAACTAGGACCTGACTGGAGAGACAGACAGGTAACCTCTAATGACTAGCACCTGGTTGGAGGGAGAGACAGGTAACCCACTAATGACTAGGACCTGACTGGAGGGAGAGACAGGTAACCTCTAATGACTAGCACCTGGTTGGAGGGAGAGACAGGTAACCCACTAATGACTAGGACCTGACTGGAGAGACAGACAGGTAACCCCTAATGACTAGCACCTGGTTGGAGGGAGAGACAGGTAACCCACTAATGACTAGCACCTGACTGGAGAGACAGACAGGTAACCTCTAATGACTAGCACCTGACTGTAGGGAGAGACAGGTAACCCACTAATGACTAGGACCTGACTGGAGAGACAGACAGGTAACCCCTAATGACTAGGACCTGACTGGAGGGAGAGACAGGTAACCCCTAATGACTAGCACCTGGCTGGAGAGACAGACAGGTAACCTCTAATGACTAGCACCTGACTGTAGGGAGAGACAGGTAACCCACTAATGACTAGGACCTGACTGGAGAGACAGACAGGTAACCTCTAATGACTAGCACCTGGTTGGAGGGAGAGACAGGTAACCCACTAATGACTAGCACCTGGTTGGAGGGAGAGACAGGTAACCACTAATGACTAGGACCTGACTGGAGGGAGAGACAGGTAACCTCTAATGACTAGGACCTGACTGGAGAGACAGACAGGTAACCTCTAATGACTAGCACCTGGTTGGAGGGAGAGACAGGTAACCCCTAATGACTAGGACCTGACTGGAGGGAGAGACAGGTAACCCCTAATGACTAGCACCTGACTGGAGGGAGAGACAGGTAACCCCTAATGACTAGGACCTGACTGGAGGGAGAGACAGGTAACCCCTAATGACTAGCACCTGGTTGGAGGGAGAGACAGGTAACCCACTAATGACTAGGACCTGACTGGAGAGACAGACAGGTAACCTCTAATGACTAGGACCTGACTGGAGGGAGAGACAGGTAACCCACTAATGACTAGGACCTGACTGGAGAGACAGACAGGTAACCTCTAATGACTAGCACCTGGTTGGAGGGAGAGACAGGTAACCCCTAATGACTAGGACCTGACTGGAGGGAGAGACAGGTAACCCCTAATGACTAGGACCTGACTGTAGGGAGAGACAGGTAACCCCTAATGACTAGCACCTGACTGGAGGGAGAGACAGGTAACCCACTAATGACTAGGACCTGACTGGAGGGAGGGACAGGTAAACCACTGGATTTTTTTGCCAGTTGAAAATCTGAATTCGGGTAACACTTGTTGATTGTGTTGGAGAAATTATATACCTTCAGTGTCGTATCTGTTTCTTGCTTCACTAGTGTATGTATATTTTATAGAAAGCCATGGAGGATCCCTGTATTTCCCCTGCCAGCCTCCAGCGTGGCACCATAGACTCCCGAGACAAGGCCACTGCCCGACTACACCAGATGCTGGGTGAGTGCTACACTAAAGGGATGGTGATTCAGACATGGTTACTGTGGCATCATGACATGGTTTCCTATGTACTCAGACTGATTATGCAAGTACATTGTGAAGGCAAAATCTATATCGTATGCCATCAATGAACTAGTGTGAACGAAAAGGTGATAAGAAACTTGGTTATTATGTTTTTTAAAGGAAACGAATTTGTGCTGTTAGCGTCTCTGGACTTCTTTATGTGCAGGGATTGAGACAACTGTGTGTTTTTCTTGTACACTGAGCTGGAAATAGCAATGTGCTGTGCAGCTGTGCACCATTACCTCCCTATCTACATTTGATTCAGTAAGAAAGTAAGCTTGGAATAAGTTGTATATGACACCATTAATGTGTCAGAAATAATATTTTGAAATACCATGTCATTTTTCTGGCAGCATTTACTACATATATATCTGATAATAATGACTATACGTCAAACATTTGGATCACTATTGCCAGATATCTTATATTGTGCATACTTATAAAACGTTTTTATGGATGAATGTTGCATGTGTCACACATTCCCCACCTGATGGATTGTGTGACATATCCCCCACCTGCATGTGTATTGGTCGTGTAGTGATGGATTGTGTGACATATCCCCAACCTGCATGTGTATTGGTTGTGTACTGATGGATTGTGTGACATATCCCCCACCTTCATGTGTATTGGTCGTGTACTGATGGATTGTTTGACATATCCACCACCTTCATGTGTATTGGTCGTGTACTGATGGATTGTTTCATGTGTATTGGTCGTGTACTGATGGATTGTGTGACATATGCCCCACCTTCATGTGTATTGGTCGTGTACTGATGGATTGTGTGACATATCCCCCAACTTCATGTGTATTGGTCGTGTAGTGATGGATTGTGTGACATATCGCCCACCTTCATGTGTATTGGTCGTGTACTGATGGATTGTTTGACATATCCCCCACCTGCATGTGTATTGGTCGTGTACTGATGGATTGTGTGACATATCCCCCACCTGCATGTGTATTGGTTGTGTACTGATGGATTGTGTGACATATCCCCCACCTTCATGTGTATTGGTCGTGTACTGATGGATTGTGTGACATATCCCCCACCTTCATGTGTATTGGTCGTGTAGTGATGGATTGTTTGACATATCCCCCACCTTCATGTGTATTGGTCGTGTAGTGATGGATTGTGTGACATATCCCCCACCTTCATGTGTATTGATCGTGTACTGATGGATTGTGTGACATATCCCCCACCTTCATGTGTATTGGTCGTGTACTGATGGATTGTTTGACATATCCGCCACCTTCATGTGTATTTGCCGTGTACTGATGGATTGTTTGACATATCCCCCACCTTCATGTGTATTGGTCGTGTACTGATGGATTGTGTGACATATCCCCCACCTGCATGTGTATTGGTTGTGTACTGATGGATTGTGTGACATTTCCCCCACCTTCATGTGTATTGGTCGTGTAGTGATGGATTGTTTGACATATCCCCCACCTTCATGTGTATTGTTCGTGTAGTGATGGATTGTGTGACATATCCCCCACCTTCATGTGTATTGGTCGTGTAGTGATGGATTGTGTGACATATCCCCAACCTGCATGTGTATTGGTTGTGTACTGATGGATTGTGTGACATATCCCCAACCTGCATGTGTATTGGTCGTGTAGTGATGGATTGTGTGACATATCCCCAACCTGCATGTGTATTGGTTGTGTACTGATGGATTGTGCTACTATTGTGGAGCAGGGGGTGAATCTGGAGAACAACAGCTGTTCCTCACCTATGCAGGGATGGTGGATGGTGCCCAGCGGCTGCAACAGAAGCATGCAGTGGCAGATTCAGCACTCTTGGCAAACATGGAGAAACATGAACACAAGACGCGCCAGCTGTAGGTATCAGTATATGAACAGGCAAACATGGAGAAACAGCAACACAAGACGCGCCAGCTGTAGGTATCAGTATATGAACAGGCAAACATGGAGAAACAGCAACACAAGACGCGCCAGCTGTAGGTATCAGTATATGAACAGGCAAACATAGATAAACAGCAACGCAAGACACGCCAGCTGTAGGTATCAGTATATGAACAGGCAAACATGGAGAAACAGCAACACAAGACACGCCAGCTGTAGGTATCAGTATATGAACAGGCAAACATGGAGAAACACAACACACGCCAGCTGTAGGTATCAGTATATGAACAGGCAAACATGGAGAAACAGCAACACAAGACAGCCAGCTGTAGGTATCAGTGTATGAACAGGCAAACATGGAGAAACACAACACACGCCAGCTGTAGGTATCTGTATATGAACAGGCAAACATAGATAAACAGCAACACAAGACACGCCAGCTGTAGGTATCAGTATATGAACAGGCAAACATGGAGAAACACAACACATGCCAGCTGTAGGTATCTGTATATGAACAGGCAAACATGGAGAAATAGCAACACAAGACACGCCAGCTGTAGGTATCAGTATATGAACAGGCAAACATGGAGAAACACAATACACGCCAGCTGTAGGTATCAGTATATGAACAGGCAAACATAGATAAACAGCAACACAAGACACGCCAGCTGTAGGTATCAGTATATGAACAGGCAAACATGGAGAAACAGCAACACAACACACGCCAGCTGTAGGTATCAGTATATGAACATGAACAGGCAAACATGGAGAGGTATCAGTATATGAACAGGCAAACATGGAGAAACACGCCGCCAGCTGTAGGTATCAGTATATGAACAGGCAAACATGGAGAAACACACAACAGCTGTAGGTATCAGCCAGCTGAGCTGTAGGTATCTGTATATGAACAGGCAAACATGGAGAAACAGCAACACAAGACGCGCCAGCTGTAGGTATCAGTATATGAACAGGCAAACATGGAGAAACAGCAACACAAGACGCGCCAGCTGTAGGTATCAGTATATGAACAGGCAAACATGGAGAAACAGCAACACATGAACAGCTGCAAGGTATCAGTATATGAACACACAAACATGGAGAAAACCACAGCAGCTGTAGGTATCAGTATATGAACAGGCAAACATGGAGAAACAGCAACACAAGACTGCGCCAGCTGTAGGTATCAGTATATGAACAGGCAAACATGGAGAAACACAACACAAGTACCGCCAGCTGTAGGTATCAGTATATGAACAGGCAAACATGGAGAAACACAAACACAAGCGCCAGCTGTAGGTATCTGTATATGAACAGGCAAACATGGAGAAATAGCAACACAAGACACGCCAGCTGTAGGTATCAGTATATGAACAGGCAAACATGGAGAAACACAACACCGCGCCAGCTGTAGGTATCAGTATATGAACAGGCAAACATGGAGAAAACAACACAAGGGCAGCCAGCTGTAGGTATCAGTATATGAACAGGCAAACATGGAGAAATAGCAACGCAAGACACGCCAGCTGTAGGTATCAGTATATGAACAGGCAAACATGGAGAAACAGCAACACAAGACACGCCAGCTGTAGGTATCAGTATATGAACAGGCAAACATGGAGAAACACAACACACGCCAGCTGTAGGTATCAGTATATGAACAGGCAAACATGGAGAAATAGCAACACAAGACGCGCCAGCTGTAGGTATCAGTATATGAACAGGCAAACATGGAGAAACACAACACCGCCAGCTGTAGGTATCAGTATATGAACAGGCAGGCATGAAACATGGATGAACAGGCAAACATGGCAGCATGTAAACAGGCTATCGGTGTATGAAAGATACAAACATGCCAGCCAGTCAGGTATCGAGTATATGAACAGGCATGGCAAGACGCCAGCTGTAGGTATCAGTATATGAACAGGCAAACATGGAGAAACACAACACCAGGCCAGCTGTAGGTATCAGTATATGAACAGGCAAACATGGAGAAATAGCAACACAAGCAGCGCCAGCTGTAGGTATCAGTATATGAACAGGCAAACATGGAGAAACACAACAACACCAGCCAGCTATGGGTATCAGTATATGAACAGGTATCTGTATATGAACAGGCAAACATGGAGAAACACAACACAACACAGCCAGCTGTAGGTATCAGTATATGAACAGGCAAACATGGAGAAACAGCAAACACGAACACACCAGAATATGGAGGCATCACAAATATGAACAAGGCAAAACATGGAGAAACACACACACACATGGAACCAGAACACAAGGTACACGGTATAAGGCACATGGGCAAACATGGAGAAATAGCAGGAACATGGAACGCAGCCAGCTGTAGGTATGGAGTACAGACACGCACAAGCAAACATGGAGAAACACAGACACACATGCCAGAACACAGGTATCAGTACATGAACAGGCAACACATGGAGACACAGGGACACAGAGCCAAGGAGCGCCAGGAAATGAACAGACGCCAGCAGTATGTATAAACATGGCAAACATGGAACACAATGAACACAGCCCAGCTGTAGGAAAATATGGAGACAGAACAGGCAAACATGGAGAAATATGGAGAAACACAACACACAGGCAAACATGGAAGGAACAAACACAAGCTGTAGGTATCACATATGACACAAATGTGAAAATCCTACTTGCAGGAACAAATTGACATCAGCGTTACATATCCATAATCAGACATGAATAATGACTGTGTTGGTGTATGTCAAGGAGGTATCAACCACATGTGTCTGTGTGTGTCAAGGAGGTCTGGGTACACAGCACAGTGAGGTCTGTCGTGTCAGTGAGGAAACAGGGAGGTCAAGGACACAGTGTGTCTGTGTTGGTGGCCAGGATACAGGTCTGCAGGTCTGTCTGTGTGTGTGAGAGACCAGGTCTGTCATTAATATGGTGTGTGTCAGAGAGTGTTCACACATGTGTCTGTGTGTGGCCAAGGGAGGTGCAGGTCACAGCATTGCTATGTGTCTGTGTGTCAAGTGTGTCAGAGAGATGTAGGTCTGTCATTGCTATGTGTCTGTGTGTGTCAGGGAGATGTAGGTCTGTCATTGCTATGTGTCTGTGTGTCAGGGAGATGCAGGTCTGTCATTGCTATGTGTCTGTGTGTGTCAAGGAGATGCAGGTCTGTCATTGCTATGTGTCTGTGTGTCAAGGAGATGCAGGTCTGTCATTGCTATGTGTCTGTGTGTGTCAAGGAGGTGCAGGTCTGTCATTGCTATGTGTCTGTGTGTGCGAGGGAGATGCAGGTCTGTCATTGCTATGTGTCTGTGTGTGTCAGAGGGAGATGCAGGTCTGTCATTGCTATGTGTCTGTGTGTGTCAGGGAGATGCAGGTCTGTCATTGCTATGTGTCTGTGTGTGTCAAGGAGGTGCAGGTCTGTCATTGCTATGTGTCTGTGTGTGTGAGGGAGATGCAGGTCTGTCATTGCTATGTGTCTGTGTGTGTCAGAGAGAGATGTAGGTCTGTCATTGCTATGTGTCTGTGTGTGTCAGGGAGATGTAGGTCTGTCATTGCTATGTGTCTGTGTCCAGGGAGATGCAGGTCTGTCATTGCTATGTGTCTGTGTGTGTCAGGGAGATGCAGGTCTGAGATGCAGAGATGCAGTCTGTTGCTATGTGTCTGTGTGTGTCAGAGGAGATGCAGGTCTGTCATTCATTGCTATGTGTCAGGTCTGTGTGTGTCAGGGAGATGCAGGTCTGTCATTGCTATGTGTCTGTGTGTGTCAGGGAGATGCAGGTCTGTCATTGCTATGTGTCTGTGTGTGTCAGGGAGATGCAGGTCTGTCATTGCTATGTGTCTGTGTGTGGGAGATGCAGGTCTGTCATTGCTATGTGTCTGTGTGTGTCAGGGAGATGCAGGTCTGTCATTGCTATGTGTCTGTGTGTGTCAGGGAGATGCAGGTCTGTCATTGCTATGTGTCTGTGTGTGTCAGGGAGATGCAGGTCTGTCATTGCTATGTGTCTGTGTGTGTCAGGGAGATGCAGGTCTGTCATTGCTATGTGTCTGTGTGTCAGGGAGATGCAGGTCTGTCATTGCTATGTGTCTGTGTGTGTCAGGGAGATGCAGGTCTGAGATGTCTGTGTGTGTCAGGGAGATGCAGGTCTGTCATTGCTATGTGTCTGTGTGTGTCAGGGAGATGCAGGTCTGTCATTGCTATGTGTCTGTGTGTGTCAGGGAGATGCAGGTCTGTCATTGCTATGTGTCTGTGTGTGTCAGGGAAATGAAGGGAGATGTGTGTCTGTGGACCTATGTGTCTGTGTGTGTACCATGGATCCAGCACAACTAGTGGAGAGCCGACACTGACCCCACCACTACTGCAGGAGACCCTGACTAATCTGGACACAATGCTGGTCAAGCTGGAGGCTTCCATTATTGATGTCATCAAGGATCATGATGCCAAGAAGAAGGTAAACCAGATGTTTCAATGATTTAAAGTGTGTGTGGGGGGGTGGGGTGGGGGTGTTGGGATTGTGTGTGTCATACTGTTTGGCATTTCCATGGCCCTGTGAATATTTATGCAAGTGATAAATCCCATTACAGTGTTATTCAACCCATGTGGTTTCCACTTTGATGCCTCGCTGGATGACATTTTGTTAACAGACCAGCATGATGGTGTCAAACTAGACCAGCTCAAGTCCTGGTGCTTACTTCTTCACAGTGGCAGCTGTCACAAAGACTGTATGAAGCAGTGGCACAAACTCCAGGCACTGCTTCCCCTAAAGGATTCCCATGTAGGCCTCTTGACATCAGCACAGGGTTTGATGATCATGGGTCAATCTTGTTACAGCACTGACAACCCCCACCTGATCTTCCTGAGTTTCACCATTAGTTGACAATCACCAATGCACACATCAAGCTGTCAAGCCACCGGGCATATATACCACGTGGAGTGGGAAGCTGTCAACTCCACTCTGGTACAGGGCTCAAGTCACACGGCGTCTTTCCTTCAGACCTTCATGGTGTATTGCCCCCTCCACTGTCTCAGTCACAGTCGGCTACATTTAGGGTTGTCACAAAGAGTTAGTGTTTCATGCAGATGTCTTCAACCTGAACACAGATCTCTACTTGAGCACAAATCCAACTCAACTGCTGTTTGCTGATTTACGTATCGTCAGTCCTGAAGCGTGGACATCCTATTGTTATCATGGGAAGGTATAGTCACGCTTATATGGTCCTGCTTCCATTTCTTACAACTAACACCTTGGCAACAACACACTTCTATCTGTGTTTGGCTGAACCTTTTCGACCAGACAGAATTTAGTTCCAGTACCTATTATATGGTGCCTCGTCCCCACAGAAGCCATCTGCATGGAAGTCCCAGTAGTTAACATGTTCACACCTGGACCATATTGAACTGCTGTGAGATCAAGAGTTAACTCCAAACGGGTCATATATACAGGTTGTGTCGCAGTTCATTGTCGACTCCCCAGTGTACCAGTATCAGACTTGTGATCTGGAGTTGGGAACTGTTGCTAAGTAACTACCCCATGTGATATGAAGTTTCAAGTTTATCCGAGCTCTGCTTCATGATCAAGACCTATAAGTTTGAACTACTTGGAACTCATTTACTATGTCACTTGAGCCCGATGCCTCATGAACCCTTATCTACTTGTGATATGAGGAAGTGCTTATGTATTACAACTGTAAGACAGCCCAAGCCACATAAGAGAATTAGCATTGACAATTGAGCTTAAAGGCAGCTTCTCTGTATTTTGGGGCTAGTTAACAACATTGTGATTCATCTGACAGATCAAGTCACAGATGTTTGTTTCCCTTGGTCCAGCCAACACCCTTGGATACGAGTGATATTATAACAACAAATCACTATGCCATGGAAGGTTTGCCTGCCATCGTCCTGTGGGAATATGTTTGCATTTTGTGTAATGTAGGTTAAGTTAAACATTTATGGCTGTTACTACCGGTAAGTCAAATTGTTTTATTAAAATATAATGAAATGGTTAATATGCATTAAGTTGTTGGACTCAACATCAGTTTCATGGATGGATGTGTTAAATCTTTACCTTAACTTGACCATTCTGAAAGCTGTAACATCTAGCTTTACTCAAACCATTCTGTTAATAATTTAAAGATATGTGTTGTCTGTGTCGTTAGTATTTGGCTTCAACACAATATGATATTGTATTCTAGATTTGGACCTTTACAAGATCTTTGCACTTCCAACCGTACAATGTAAATTCTCTCACATTTTCTGATCTTGTAAAAATCACCTCCTTAGAATCAACTTGCAAATTGGCACATTGTAGATTTCACTTTCTCTGTGGAGTACAGATTTAGGTACATTTTGAGTCCAACCCTGTACTTCTACTGAGAAAGTGTACAGAGAAAGAGTAATCCTAACTATAACACGTTACATCTGACCACTCAGTCACTGTGTATAGCTGACGTCATGGGAGCTGTGCCAATTTACATTTGTCAGAGGGGTACACAAAGAATGTTATCTTAACTACTAAATGCCAAACTTACATGTTTGTGAAGCTGCATTGGCTGAGTGGGTTAGATCAAAACGATTGGTTGATACTCATTCATGCATGTTCTCATACCCCACCAGCATGGATTGTTGGTCACAATATCGATCATTGGATTGTCTGTTCCAGGCTCAATTCTTTACAGGCTGCATTCATAGCTGAAATGCTGCTGATTGTGGCATTAACATCAAAAGAAAGATACAAATGATGAGAAACAGAGCTAGATATTATA
The DNA here is from genome assembly GCF_003918875.1 of Haliotis rubra. Classification (NCBI taxonomy): domain Eukaryota; kingdom Metazoa; phylum Mollusca; class Gastropoda; order Lepetellida; family Haliotidae; genus Haliotis; species Haliotis rubra. The sequence continues at coordinate 253,514 of NW_025767628.1, forward strand.
ATCATGTGTAAAACCAAATATATGAAATATTTTGTATAAATATTTTCTTTTTATGGTATTGTTAAGCAAACATTTTGAGGCATTATTTCCTTTCATTCTTGTTAAACATAAATCAAACTTCTGCATGCAGAAAAAGTAAGTACATTTTTGCAAATAAGAATTAAATGGGATACCGGTAGTTAATTTGAAATAACACTTACGTAAGACGTCTTTGATAGCTAATATACATCCTTTTTTGTCTTATTGATAAAAGAAATAACAGAAATGATGATCATTTTGTTTTTAACAGCTACTGCAAAGCAATCGACTCCAAGCAAAGGAGAGGGACCTATTCACATACTTCTTCAGCAGACCAGGCCAACTGAGAGAGACATTAGAGAGCATCACAGAGCGCCTGCAGGCACAGACAGTTCACTGACACTCACACCAGCAGTCCCCTTAGCAACAGAGACGGTTCACTGACATCAGCAGCCCCACAGCAATGCAGAACTTTCACTCATACCAGCAGCCCCTGGCCAACACCGACAGTTTAATGATACCAGCAGCCCCCTGGCCAACACCGACAGTTCACTGACACTGACACCAGCAGCCCCTGGCCAACACCGACAGTTCACTGACACCAGCAGTCCCCTGGCCAACACAGACAGTTCACTGACACTGACACCAGCAGCCCCTGGCCAACACCGACAGCTCACTGACACTGACACCAGCAGTCCCCTGGCCAACACCGACAGCTCACTGACACCAGCAGTCCCCTGGCCAACACCGACAGTTCACTGACACTCATACCAGCAGCCCCTGGCCAACACTGACAGTTCACTGACACCAGCAGTCCCCTGGCCAACACCGACAGTTCACTGACACCAGCAGTCCCTGGCCAACACCGACAGTTCACTGACACCAGCAGTCCCCTGGCCAACACCGACAGTTCACTGACACCAGCAGCCCCCTGGCCAACACAGACAGTTCACTGGCACCAGCAGCCCCCTGGCCAACACCGACAGTTCACTGACACTCATACCAGCAGCCCCTGGCCAACACTGACAGTTCACTGACACCAGCAGTCCCCTGGCCAACACCGACAGTTCACTGACACCAGCAGTCCCTGGCCAACACCGACAGTTCACTGACACCAGCAGTCCCCTGGCCAACACCGACAGTTCACTGACACCAGCAGCCCCCTGGCCAACACAGACAGTTCACTGGCACCAGCAGCCCCCTGGCCAACACAGATAGTTCACTGACACCAGCAGCCCCTGGCCAACACCGACAGTTCACTGACACCAGCAGTCCCTGGCCAACACCGACAGTTCACTGACACCAGCAGCCCCTGGCCAACACAGACAGTTCACCGACACTCATACCAGCAGCCCCCTGGCCAACACTGACAGTTCACTGACACCAGCAGTCCCCTGGCCAACACCGACAGTTCACTGACACCAGCAGTCCCTGGCCAACACCGACAGTTCACTGACACCAGCAGTCCCCTGGCCAACACCGACAGTTCACTGACACCAGCAGCCCCCTGGCCAACACAGACAGTTCACTGGCACCAGCAGCCCCCTGGCCAACACAGATAGTTCACTGACACCAGCAGCCCCTGGCCAACACCGACAGTTCACTGACACCAGCAGTCCCTGGCCAACACCGACAGTTCACTGACACCAGCAGCCCCTGGCCAACACAGACAGTTCACCGACACTCATACCAGCAGCCCCCTGGCCAACACTGACAGTTCACTGACACCAGCAGCCCCTGGCCAACACCGACAGTTCACTGACACCAGCAGCCCCTGGCCAACACAGACAGTTCACTGACACTGACACCAGCAGTCCCTGGCCAACACCGACAGTTCACTGACACCAGCAGTCCCTGGCCAACACCGACAGTTCACTGACACCAGCAGTCCCCTGGCAAACACAGACTCTGCAATGACACTCATGGCTGCTCCCTTTTCCCATTTCCAGATGGGTTGGCTTCAGTTTCTTTATGTTATGGAACCGCAATTATAGTCTATATTTTGTTTTGTTTTTTATATATTAAATGTGAAAGTATCAACTTAGATTATTTGTCCTTGTAGTCTTTGAGCTAATGATACTCTTCCAAAAATGAAACTTGGCATGTTTTGCTTTGGAGTTTACTTACTGAGTGCATGTAACTGATTCAACCATTACATCATTGCTCAGTTACAGTAAAATCATCACTTTACAAATTTCCTAAACATGATTATCCAGAAAGTGTTTTGTAAAACCACAGAGGGCTATTAAAGCCACTTGGTCAGAGTAAAATGACAGTATCTGGTGTGACCACCATGAGCATCGATAACAGCTTGGCAGCGTAGACCAATAGAAGAAAGGAAATGAATGCTGTCTTGAGGAATGTTTTGATACACTTGCTGAAGTGCTGTGTGCAGTTCTTGTAGTGTCTGAGGTGGCGGATTATGCTGGTGCAAGCATCGATCACGACTATCCCATAGATGTTCAATGGGGGACAAATCCGGTGATCAAGAAGGCCAAGATAACAACTGAACATTGTTTTGCTGGAGGAAGACCTGTCAAACACGTGCAACATGAGGTCGACCATTGTCATGCTCCAAAGATCACGTTGATGTAGGGAACGACATGATGTTGATGTCTCAACCGGATGTAGCGATCCTGGGCGGCTGTCGACCTGGGTCTGTCATTAACACTCCAGGTATTTTTGTATCGGGTCCATAGGTTTGAGATGGTCTGTCTAGACCGCTGAAATGCCTTGCCACATCATGCTGCGATGTGTGTCCTTGTAAACGTCCGGTGTCGTTGAGCTTCTGTCAGTCTTTTCATTCTCTTGTCGTCTATATTGGCTTAAAGCAATGCATGTGGAGTACCATTGATGTGACTTTTTAAAGCCTACAGTCAGTTAAAGCTCAGGGTGATACACAATTTCATGATGCTCGTGCATTTCATGTAGGGTGCATTTTAGTGATTCTCTAGTGTAATGTTACGTTTTTGTTAAACGTTTTGTCGTCGGCAACCATTCCCCCACATGCTGGGATTCAGCATGGATTGGTTTGTGTCAAATATTTTCCTAAAATTCAGTTTTGGTAACTATGTTCTGGGGCAAAAACACTTGAGAGTGTATATTGTGTTAAGATGTCTATGAAATAATGTGTCACAAATATTGACCAAATGGTGCATGCCTCTTTTTGGCATTTAGCATGTTATAGTAAACATATATCAATCTTCAAGACACATGTACAATCAAGTTAGAGAAAGTTTGGAGCGCGCTCTGAAATGTGTTATCACTACATGTACGAGGAAAGCCAAGTAATGCTTGTAGCAGATGTTTGCTCAGTAAACCCATGATTCTGACAAACCAGGAGTAATGAAGATGGCCCAACCACAACAAGTCAAAACACACAATAACATGTCAACTGTTACATCATTTATTTCTATGATAGTACTCATTATGCATACTCTCCTTTTATGGTTTAAAACAATGTTATATCTATATTTCTTATTGGTATTGATACAGCACAACAAATTTTGGCTAAGATGTTCTCATAAACATCACATGCTGCATATAACGTGTCTCCTAATTGTCAACAATAAATATACATCACAGTGGACAGTCTGTCAATAAATCTCCAGGTTTTCCAACAGCAATCCAGTTGCCTTGACAATTGAAGCCCCCTTTTTTTTAAGACTTGTCTGCCATACAGTTCAGCTGCCTCCCATTACGAACACACACAACTTGCTCTTCCTGCACAAGTCCACTGAGCCATTTCAATTGAGATTATTTGAAAACAAACACATTCACAAAGTAAGTGCCTCAAGGTCATGTTAAAGTATAGTACATTTAACCCTTGGACAGCCATTGCTTCCTGCACTAACACCAATAAAATGTCAAATTTGAAATTTTGAAAAGACAGAAGAATTTGTGTTAAAAATATGCGCAATACCTAAGAATGATAACCCATATAGATGAGTGACTGTAATCACAGGACATCTCTATATTCATAACACGACCTAGCAGGCACACTAAAACCTGGGGGAAGATCTGGCTTCTTGATGTTATGGATAACTTGCCTCACTGTGGGTCAACTTGAGGTACAGCTTGTGCAGTTAGCAAACACAACCTAGCATGATTTCACAGAAAAGAGATCAAAGTATGGTTGGTTTAGACTGAAGAAATTGAGATGGAACCCAATTGATTCTCATGTAGCCACTGATAAGATAGCTCTGAAGTCATAAACAATAACAGTGCTGTAACAGTAACAGTCATTCTTCATATCATGGGATTATAATAACGTTCCTGAAAACATTGGTAAAACAGACAGGAGACTAGGTACAGATACAAGGATATCACATGTCTCCAACTCATCATAATGTCCAAATAAATTTATATGATAAATGAGCAAGGGACAGCTGGATGGCATAAGAAATAAAAGAAATCATATACAATGTAGTCTAAAAATAAGTCATTGGATGCTTATATGATCGGTGATACCTGCTCTATATACAGACAGTGGTAGGGAATACTGCTTGATAAAACACTGCATAGGTTACCTGGAGAATCGGCTTCTACTGAAGCAGCCCCAGTATCTGTGCAAGACAGAGAGGGTAGCGATGCCTACATTCAACATGAAGAAAAGCTGCAGTTTTCAAAGCTGAATTATTAGGAATGTATTTGATTGAGATGAACTGATACAGTTTGGTTCTGCTAGGAGTCAACATGACTGTTGAATGATCTAAAACTCACAGACAAACTGTTCACATAAGGTTTCTCTATTTATAGCGTACACAGAAATAAAACATGTAAAGACAATTTAAAATATACAAAGATAACATTCCAAGAGAAAGCATCATAGTGGAGAATAATTGCACACAAGCATGACACGAAGCATCCAGTTGCCCTGGCACACTGAACTTGAACATAAGGTGGGAGGCGTGTGTGTGTGTGTGTGTGTGTGTGTGTGTGTGTAGTTCCTATCAATCCTTGCGCACAAGTGATTGCCTACCAGCCAAATATTTCCATTCACAGTGACATCAGCATTTCAAAGATATTCTATATTGTTCCAAAGTTCTAATAAATGCCCCTAAATACCAATACCAGAGAATGAATCTACAGCTGACAAATATCTACATGCACCATCTGCTGGCTCAACACTGCTACATTCCAACAAACACTGGACACAGCAATAGGGCCATTGATAGGAATGGTAATTACTTCAATAAAACATTTGGTTGATTTTCATTACACAAAATAATCGATGTGTTGAAAATACTGTCAATTAGTATGATCAAGTGGGGAAAATGATGTTACAATGTTGTACAACAAAAACAATACATGCTCTCAGAAGAATCCATGTGATGTTGACAATGAAATATTCCCACTAGGTATTTGTATGTGACCTTGACAATACATTTGGTATTAGCACAAACCTGGAATGTTGTTGAAACAACAAACAAACAACTTGGTCCCATTGTAGGATTGTTCTCATGTTGCTGGGTGGTAAAAACTACTTTAACATAACATTAAGTAATCATGCAAGCTCAGACTTCTGTCACAGCTAATGCGGGGAACAACTCATCTCTGACAGTTGCGAAAAGCAACATGTCAGCTTGAGATGACAATGCCCGAAGGTGACTAAGGATGCTGAAAACGTGCACTGCAAACCTCGGAATCCTTGACATGTTACAAGGACCAATACACTGGATATGTCACAATCGTGAAAGTAAAAGCTAATTCAAACTGGGCTTTAACAATACACGTTGCAATATGATATGAAACTTGAGAGGTCGTGATCAAATTCACAACATGGTCCATTGCTAAAGGGCATGACTACCTTCACCTACTGGTTACTGAAACACATTGAACTTTGACGACATGTAATTTGCTAATAACAAATCTGCTTTTGTAATAAATATTTTTATACCATGAATCCTGACCATGCACAATGGTTCACATTCAGATAGATAAGATGAAATCAGTTTTCCAATACTACATTCTCAGCAGCCAGAAAGATGTCCGATATTAATCTCATAGATACATAACATCACAGCTAGTGCTGACCTGCTGTTAATTGGTAAGCTAAAATACTGGTTGACAAGTTTATACTCACCAATGCTAAATGATATACAATCACTCTTTATGCACACACAACCTCATGATATGATACATGTGGCACAAAGCACCCTAACAAACATGTTTTAAGAATATTTTGTCAACAGAAGAACTATTCAGTGTTACATTTTTGTATCTCCAAACTGTATTAACTATCTAAACCTAACTTTGCAATACTAAATGATTGCATGATCTGTCACACTTTAACAATAAATTAAACATGTCCTAATCACAGCCCAGAAATATATGAGTTTCTACATCTATTTGCACTGGTAGCTGGCTCTTCATCTTCCTCTGTTGTCCTGATTTGATTATTGCACAATTCGACTGTCATCCAGATTCCCACTGAAGCACTTCATCTACAGTACTGTTCCTCAGTGACTACACAGTATCAGTAACATATCTACACAAGACTCAACCTAGATGCCAGTCTCCTGCTGCCTTTTGCACCAGCCACTTGTTTTGAACATCCAACATCTCAGTCTGTCCGTCTTGTGCTCTTTCCTCGACTAGTGGCAGCAGTAGAAACGAGGGAGTGATAACACTAGGTGGTAGAAACATATGAAGCTAGCCTGGATATTTTCATGCTCCTGAATGTTTTCTAGGTGTCTTAAATTGATAATCTCCTAATATCATTCATGTCAATATAATGACTTCATTCCTTCTTCTTCAAACTGGGCCCAAGCTTCACTGAGTTCCATGAATATCATCCTTGCCAGATTTTCATGTGGAGAGCCAGTGAGCTGAAACAGAAAATCAATTTTGAAGACATTTTGAAATATTGTATGTGCTAAAAATAAAACACTCCATGCTAACATGCTGCTTTTGAACCAAATTCATAATGACACAGCATATTTCAGTAGGCCTTTAAGTGACTAAATATTCTCTGTTGATGAAAATGGACAAAATTGGCTATTGCACTGTCCAGTATTCACAACTAAGAGGACAAACTCGAACAGCCTTTAATGTAATCTCAATGTCAACTTCAGGTGTTGATGCTCCCTCCATTGCAGGTGGGCAGCAGTGTTTAAGAGGGGAAGAAAAGAAGATCCAACAATCAGAAAGACATTCAACTGTCATCACTAAGGATAATGTTGATTAAATTACATGATATAAATATGGATTATCTTTAAGGAAATTGACAACTAATACCACTCAAACTACAATGTAAACAACATACTTGTTGCGATAGCCATGTAACCTGGCCCTACACATAAGTTACTGGGCCATAGCCACGTGTTACTGGGCCTTACACCTCAGTTACTGGGCCACAGCCTCGTGTTACTGGGCCCTACACCTCAGTTACTTGGCCACAGCCACGTGTTACTGGGCCCTACACCTCAGTTACTGGGCCACAGCCACGTGTAACCTGGCCCTACACCTCGGTTACTAGGCCACAGCCACGTGTTACTGGGCCCTACACATAAGTTACTGGGCCACAGCCACATGTTACTGGGCCTTACACCTCAGTTACTGGGCCACAGCCACGTGTTACTGGGCCCTACACATAAGTTACTGGTCCAAAGCCATGTGTTACTGGACCCTACACATAAGTTACTGGTCCAAAGCCATGTGTTACTGGACCCTACACCTCAGTTACTGGGCCACAGCCATGTGTTACTGGGCCTTACACCTCAGTTACTGGGCCACAGCCACTTTGCTGGGCTTTACACATAAGTTACTGGTCCATATCCACATGTTGCTGGGCCCTACACATAAGTTACTGGTCCATAGCCACGTTGCTGGGCCTTACATCTCAGTTACTGGGCCACCGCCACGTTGCTGGGCTCTACACATAAGTTACTGGTCCAAAGCCACGTGTTACTGGGCCCTACACATAAGTTACTGGTCCAAAGCCACATGTCACTTGGCCCTTCACATAAGTTACTAGTCCAAAGCCACGTGTTACTGGACCCTACACATAAGTTACTGGTCCAAAGCCATGTTGCTGGGCCCTACACATAAGTTACTGGTCCAAAGCCATGTGTTACTGGACCCTACACATAAGTTACTGGTCCAAAGCCACATGTTACTGGGCCTTCACATAAGTTACTGGTCCAAAGCCACGTGTTACTGGACCCTACACATAAATTACTGGTCCAAAGCCATGTTGCTGGGCCCTACACATAAGTTACTGGTCCAAAGCCACGTGTTACTGGGCCTTCACATAAGTTACTGGTCCAAAGCCACGTGTTACTGGGCTCTACACATAAGTTACTGGTCCATAACCACAAGTTACTGGGCCCTACAAATAAGTTACTGGTCCATAACCACATGTTACTGGGCCCTACACATAAGTTACTTGTCCAAAGCCACGTGTTACTGGGCCCTACAAATAAGTTACTGGTCCATAACCACATGTTACTGGGCCCTACACATAAGTTACTGGTCCATAGCCACATGTCACTTGGCAATTCTCACTTTGTCTGGGTGAACGGAGAGCACAGCCTTCCTGTACACTTTCTTGACTTGGTCTGCTGTGACGAGCTCGTGCATGCCGCACTGCTTCCAGCGCTTCTCTTCATCCCACAAGACGTTCTGGAGGGAACACAACAGTGCCCGAATGTTCTTCTCCTTCCCTTTGGACCATTCCAGAACCTGCAATGTACATATATCAGGTTAACATAAAGCAACAACTGATAAAATAGGGACAAGATTATCCTCTAAATATTTTTCAAAAGTGTCTATAACAATAAATAGCAGAAGTTTATGGCAGAGTGAGCAAGTGACTATGGTCTTACAACAATCTAAACATCATGACCCTCTGGCAAGGAGAGACCAGTAGCAGGGACAGGCCTTCATTACAAGCCCTGGAGGTCCAGGCTGGCCAACAATGAACATTGACCACAGTGCAGGCAGTGTGTCAAGTTACCTTAAGTTTCTCAGGGTCCATGCATTCAGCCATAATTTCCTTCTTCATGTCCCCAAGAGTTTTAGCACCTTCATTATCTTTCTTTGAGAACTGGTGCTGGCCTAGGAGATCTTCAAAAGCATTTGTTGACACCTTTGGTTTAGGTCCTAGAAATAACGACAAAAACAGATCAATGAGTCATTCTATGAAGGAGAGGGGTAACGAGACTTTAGTATCAGTATAGGAATGAGTCTCCCTTACATGTACCAAATGCATCAGAAAGTTTTCTCACAGGACTGAAATAATCACTAAACAAGGGAAGCTTCATCACAAATTATCACACTTTATTGTTCTTTGTTCTGATGATGTAGAGACCCCAAGAAACGAACCTACTCTGAATGGTAAAACAGTGATTCCAACCCTAATTGTAGCTCAGGACTAATCAGTGTGGTATAAAAGTGTCATTTCATGTTTAAACGGTGAGGTGAGGTCGTGCTTGAGAATATTTCGCTCATATGACGACGTGCATACGTGTGTATGTGTATGTGCGGATGCTTGTACTAGCCCAGACTGAAGCTGGTTTTATAGTGCTAGCACACTGAGATACCATGCCGCAGTGAAGCATGAATACCCCACTCAGACACATTATACTGACTCCGAGCCGACCAGTCCTTGTTGTACCCATTAATGCCGAGCGCCAGGCAGGGACCAACAAGTACCATATTTTAACGTCTTTTGGTATGACGCGGTCGGGGATCGAACCCACGACCTTCCGCTCTCCGGGCGGACGCTCTAACCACTACACCACGGAGGCGGTCATGTTTAAACGGAGTAATGTTAAAAGTACAATGTACATACTAGTAATCTGCTCCTGCAAAGACTGATTGATAAAATGACTTGCATGTGTTTTAACATGATTGAACCTCACACCTCATAGCACTGAGTAACAGATATTTTAACCCAACCTTAACTGACAGCATGACTGCAATTGGTAACTGTAATAGGGAGCACCTTTAGAATACAGCACCAGCACCACAATTTCTCTGTCATAGGTTACGTGTCACTAACACAAGCACCCAGTTTTGTGAGAATCCGTCGTATGCGAACTGGTGACCTTTGGATTGTCAGCCTGACAGCGAACTAAATGGAGCTACATCCACACTGTTACACAACATGCAAATGTATCCAATCATTCCTGAGATATTACGGAAATGAACAGAGAGAGTCGAATAGGTCACGGACAATTACGAAGGTTACGGATAGACTTAGTCTCGTGATTGTAATCTACGGATAATTGATGAATGGTTCTGATTTCATTTGGCACACTCGTCCAATGCCATAATCTATTTGATACCGAGTGGTGTGGAATGAGCTGATATGGAGTGAACCGAAAACAACTGTTGATGTCAGGCATCAGACGTTGAATTCACAGTATGCATGAATGACGTGCTGTTAAAAATTGATTGGGTGATTTTGTGACAGAAAAGTGTTGTAGGGAACACTGTAAGGATTACGTGAACCTCACTAACGAATGAGGAAGACATGAGCTTGCTGGTGACGCCATGAGGGTGAATTAGCCTTCGAATCATTGCTGAACAAATGTAGAGTGTAAAAGTAGCTTAAGTGCAAGTTCCAGGACAATTTCCAATAGCCCAAATTTTCAACATTAAACATTTCATCATGTACTTTTAACATTTTTGAGTGAAAAAAGTATCAGTAATGCGAAAGGAAAAACAATAACAACAAACTACACATGCATTACACCGGACATCTACCTACCAAGTTGGATTAAGTCCCTAAACCCTAAACCTAAACCCCTCAAAATAATCCTAATAAATACAATACATTGACCAAAGCTGCACGAAAATGGCTGTCCAGTGTAATGCATTCTTACCGCTACGAAAAATATAACAAATAAACTCCATTCCTGTATAATGATGCAAATAACTGAATGAAAAAAATATCTATGTATATATAGTTCCCATTTATAAGTAATTTAGTCCTAAAAATTATGTTGAAAGTAAAAGTGTTGAAATATAAAATATATTTTTAATGAAAGTGCTTTTATGAAAACTGGCGCTGGCTATAAAATGCGTCTATGTTTAGCCCACAAACTCCCTACAGTGCTTGGCTTATTCAATGACAATGCCTATAGAGATGACAGAACACTGAGAGGAGCTTAAGCACACTCGATAACCCAAGCAACTTGCATTTTGGGGGACAAAGTTTCACATAATAACATTATTTCTGGCTTAAAAACAAAACCATTACACAAAAATCATTATGTTTGGCATCTGTTGGCTTTACAAATAATGTGACCATACCAAAACTTTTTCGAGTCCCACGGTCCTCTCTTCCACCAATAACACTGGCGCTGTAGTTTGGTTTAGCAAAAGGCTGCTGTTGTTGTTGCTGCTGCTGTTGTTGTTGTTGTTGTGTCTGGTGCTGCTGATGCAATGGGGAGGATCGGCCACTTTGCCAGTTCATTGATCCTGTCATGATGGTGAGACAACTAAGAGGTAACTCAGATGTATTGCATAATGAAGTTATTAATTCTGAATGGAACAAATACTTCATTACTCCTTATGATTTTTTTTCTTTCATTAACAACAGTTCTTTTTCAATCAATATTATTATTTTGTTTATGGTCATAAATATAACCATAACAAGCAAAGGCAATGTCACAAAGTGATCCTAACTGATTGAAGGGCGGATGCTCAATATGGCTAACATCAGACTCTTTTGACTGCAGCTACAAAACCACTGGCTACCTAACAATGTGATTTCTACCAGTTATGCCCCATCAGTCCTTTTAATCTGACAGACAGTATTACCAAATTAAGTGTGGTGACGTTAGAGACCGATTATGAAACTAGGAGTTACCTGGACCTCCAAATGCTGGTGAATTCTGCTTTGGGCCTGGCTGCTGTCTGGCTGAAGGCATACTTCCCATTGGCTGCTGACTCTTGAAGTTACCATGACTACTGCTACCTTTCATGCCAGACAACTTTCCTATAAGATACATGGAAATAAATGCAGAAATTTGTCCATCAAATTCCATTCATAAATACTCAACGCATCTTTAAGACCGTGACATTCATATTCACAACCACATGTCAGATCTAGTTTCCTGGGGCAGTAAACACAACTGTAAACACATTGTAAGGTGCAGTTGACTTAAGAACAAGTTGTACATAACATGACTCACCTAGATCAGCAAATGGATCTGCCTTAGGCACGGCTCCGATGCCTGCACCCTGAGACGCAGACATTGGGGCAGCCATGCCAGCTTGCTGTGGGAAGGAAGAACTGTGGCTCTTGGACATGCCGATGCCCATTCCACCAGCATTGGCAGGTTTGGGAATGTTGCTGTTACTGCCACCACTCTGGAGAATGTTGCTGGCATCCCAGTTGCCCATTAAATCATTTGGATCTCCAGCTGTTTGATTTGGATTTTCCATGAAACTAACAAAATCATCTGAAGCTGGTCCACCGCCTCCATTCTCCACAGTTGGGTCTGAACTTTGGAAAGGGTCAAAGCTTCCACCACCTCCATTCTCTACAGTTGGGGCTGAACTTTGGAAAGGGTCAAAGCTTCCAAAAGAATCTGTATTACCAGAACTGTTAGTTGCAGGTTTTTGACGTGATGCCATTTCTTGGAAAGGATCAAAAGTGTTTCCAAACTGGATGTTAGAAGACTGGTTATTGGAGGGATCTACTTCTGCAGAGCCACCGAGTAAGTCAAAGTTAGTTGGATCACTACCCATATTCAGTAGGTCCATCTGGTCAGTCACAGGATCATTTTGTTTCGAACCTGTACTGTTCATGTTCAGTAAATCTGCAGTAGCATCACTTGATGCTGGAGCACTGAAATCACTAAAGAAGTCTGCATTCTGGGATTGAGGTGCCTCCACATTGTCACTACCATTGCTACTATGAGTTCCTGCACGGTCCCGAGACAGAGACACAAAGTCATCATCTTCATCATCACTAGCATCTAGTAGGCGGATTTCTACTTCTGTGGGCTGGCGGGGCTCTACAGCTTCCCCTGATTCAGCTTGAACATTAGTATCCCAGTCAAGTGTTGTGAAGAAGTGGGACTGACTCTTGGGCTCACTGGCCTGTTTACGGGCAGTCTCTGGCGTTACTGCCGGTTTCTTACTAGGTGTTGATGGTTGATGAAGAGGGCTGTCTGATGGACTCTCGGAGTTCAAGCTAGATGTTCGACTTAAACGAGATTTGGCTCTTTCTGAAGCACCTGTAATAGAGGCAAGGAAGGGTTAGTTACAACACTCTTGTGTAACCACTACCAAGTCAAACAGTTCTGGGGCCTTCCACAAAATACAGGTACTACTAAGTAACCATGTGTTTGTTGCCAGTGATCAAAACGAAATTTGCTAATACAGCAATTTTGGCTAATTCGACCATCTCACAAAAATGGTACTTGTCTGTTTTACTACCACATCATACATTTATACATTAGATTACTAATAATGAATATTAATAGTATTGTCTGGTAAAGCTCTTACCGAACTCGGATAATGCCTGATGCAATTCATCCTTCCCAGAAAACAGAATTCTGGGGGTGAGTTTTTCTGTACTGAACTTAAACCAAGGATACTGCTTTTCTGCCTGCGGTCGATCGGTTGGTGATACAGCCAGCTCCAACGTGACAGAGAACAAGTCTGGGTACTTGTCAGGGGTGTCCATCTGGTCCAGCTCATACCTGTACACAAAGCACAACACACTCATTCCACACACCAAAACAATGACTATCAAATATATTTTTACTGAAGCACATCTGTACATCTTCCCATCCTTGAAACCATGGCTACTGCTTCTGCAGTTGTGCATCAATCATCACAAATAATCTTCACCAGCCCTTTCATTTGTTACAGCATGTAGTAGTGACACTCTCTGACCTATTTTAACAGCTACCGGTAGTGACCTACTGTGACAGCTTAAGGCAGTGACACATTGTGACAGCTTGAGGTACAGACACCATGACTTACTGTGACAGCTTCAAGTACTGACACACTGTGACCTACTGTGACAGGTTAAAGCTTACATGCAACGTAAAACACAACTTTGCAGATTCTGATACCTTTCGGTAAGGACTTAAGTACCAAATGATCAAAAAATGCAAATTCAACTTATAAAGTTGAAAAATAACGCGATGAAAATCCCCCGTGAAATCGGAGCTTAAACGATTCACTAAAATTACCCCAGCTGGTGTGAAAAGTGGTTTCAACAGCTGTGCTGCGCTGCGCTCATAGCACATGCGCAGTGAATAGATTATAAGGTCGTGAGCAGGAATCGTACACAAACAACAAATATGTAATTTTCTGAGGAAAATTGATATTTTATACTTATCCTGACTCATGCTTAATTGCTTGTCTTCTTCTTCTTCTTGCGAACATAGTGGAACACTTGTATCTCCTATTGAAGCTCCCTTCAATGTAAAATCACTAATCACTACTCACCAAGAGTTGTCCCTCCTTCCGTTTTGGCGGGAAACTGGCGCCACTGTTCTCCCACATGCCTCACTCTCTCCTGAATACGAGCCCGACACTTGAATTTACAGGGAAATCCAAAGTGTCTTGTGGGGAGGTTGGGAGGGCTTACCTCATGAGTCAGGATAAGGAAAAATATGTAATTTTCTGAGTAAAATTGATATTTTATACTTATCCTGACTCATGCTTAATTGCTTGTAGAATCCGACGGATAAGGTGGTGGGAAAAAGCACTTAGGATTTAATTAGTGAATTTTACGTCAAAATAAACCCCCCACGGGAACTTCATAATGGCACTGTAATTATGCTAAATTCTGCTGCTGTAAGCAAAAGTGTTCTTTCAGCTGCCTTTAGATGGGGGGACCACAATAGTTAACTTTTGGGTCCTATTTCTGTTAACATTAATGTGGATTTAGCGACTCCAAAGTGGAGAAGCGACCCAACTGTACTAGTAACTTACAAGTACTGGGTTTATCACTTATGCTAATCTTGAGACGTGCAAGGATACTGAAGCAAACTCTGCTGAGTGTAGGCTTGATAAGTCATTTGATAACACAGCGAGACTACGTCTCATCTTCTGTGGGGAACTGTCAACTGCTGTGCGACAACCAGAGGGCCCGAAATGGTGAATGCATGAGACGTCCTCGGTGGCGATATCTCTCAAGTAGTGGTTTGCAAACACCATGTCCGATTTCCAGAAACAGCCCTCCATGATCGTGTCAAGCGAGCAATTCCCATGTAGAGCGAGTGTTGATGCCAGTGCTCTAATTTCGTGAGGGTTAGAGGCTCTTGGAGGATCGAGTCCTGCAGCCTTGTAGGCTCGTAGTATGACAGTTCTTATCCAGACTGATATCGTAGTGCGGGAGACTTCCGTCTGTGTCGCTGTTGATATCGGGACGAAAAGTCGTTTAAACTTGCGTCTCCTCATTCTGGATCGATGTAGATAAACTTTCAATGCTCTCACAGGGCACAAGGATAAGTCAAGCGTATCATGTGGTCCGAGTATGGAGGATAGTGCTGGGACGTGGAATTGTCTGTCCGGTTGACCTGGCAGTTGATTCTTAGCGATAAAATCCCATCGCAGTCCCATGTGCACTGTATTTTGATTATCATCAAATTGCGTTCTCTCGTAATCTAGAGCATGAATTTCCGACATCCTGGCTGCTGTTGCTAGGGCTAGCAGGAACAGCGTTTTCGGTGTCAAGAATTCAAAGGATGTTGTCTCCAGTGGTTCGTAAACGTCACTTGTGAGATGTTTGAGAACGATATTGAGGTCCATGCTGGAGCGCGAAATCTCTGTTTTTGGTCCTCCAATCTGTAAGAGCGTAACAAGGCCAGTAACTCTGGTACTTTGGTTAGCTTTGCACCCGTTCTCATAGTTATCACTGAACTCAATGCCGCTAGGTATGTTGAGAGTGTAGACCCTTTCAGACGCTTGGTTTGTCGTAGGTGACAAAGATAGTCTGCCACTTGAGGATGTGTTGCATTTCTAGCTGTAAATCCCTTTTTAGCAGCGTAGGTCTCAAAACTGCGCCACTTGTCGTCATACAAGTTGCGTGTAGAATTGCGTAAAGCAAGCATGACTGCTTTCGCCGCTCTGGCTGAGTAACCTCTCTTGTTTAAACACGCCTTGATACAGTCCATACGTGTAGTTGAAATGCCCTTGGGTTGCCGTGCACTTGTTTTGTGTGAGGATGTACTAGTAGATTCGATCGCTCTGGTAGTTGCAGTATTGGTGGTCCGGTTCTTGTATGAGAATTGGGAACCATATTCTCGCTGGCCAGTAAGGCGCGACCAAAATCAGTTGGAGGTTCCTTGTCTGGCTGATTTTCTGTGACACTTTTGGTAGAAGCGCTGGCGGCGGAAACGCGTACGCGTTGAGGCCTTCCCAAGATATGCTGAGAGCGTCCGTTGCCCACGCTTGTGGGTCTGGGACTGGCGAGACGAATGTTGTTAGCTGATTGTTGAATCATATGGCGAATAGGTCTATTAATGGAGCTCCTATTTCCTTGATGATCTGTATGAAGATCTCTGGATGGAGCATCCATTCCGTCGGCGATGGTAGAGGTGGACGGGATAGTGCGTCTGCTATGACATTCTTGGCTCCTGGAATGTGACATGCTCTTATGTGGATGTTCAGATCGTCGATTAGGTCGAACAGTTGAAAGCAGAGATGTAGTAGGTTCAATGATCTTGTTGAGCCTTGTTTGTTTATGTAAAACGCCACTGTCGAGTTGTCTGTGTGTACCATGAGATGCGCATTCTGTAGAATGGTGCTCCAATTGAGTATGGCGTTGATTGCTGCTTTCATCTCTAGCATGTTGATATGCAGACGTTTCTCTTCCTGATTCCATATCCCGGCTGCCACATGGTTGTCGAGATGTGCTCCCCAACCTTGGAGTGACGCGTCTACGTATAGATGGGTCTTGAACTCTGGCTCTGCTAAATAGATGCCTTCGCAAACATTCGACCTCCGGGTCCACCATAGTAGATGAGGTCTGAGACAATTCGGTAGACTGAAGGGTTGTAGGTAGTCGAGATGAGCGTTGATGAGGACCTGTAACGGGCGTAACTGTAGTCTGCCTCTGGCTGTCATGTCTTGCACAGACGTGAGGAGACCCAACAGACTCTGCCACTGTCGTAGTGGCCACGGAGAGAGTAAGGCTTGTAGGGCTTCAACGAGTCCATTTTCTTGGACTCGAGTACTCGAGGGGTGAGACTCGACTTGGACCCGAGTACTCGAAATTCATACCTTTCAAACAAACGATAGCGTAACCGGCATGACATGTGTTCAGATCACACAAGGGAACACTTACTTCATTCCAACTTCATATCGTCGTGTGACTAACATTTCCTATTGGTAAGAATCAGTATTTGGATGTTTACTTGCCAAATGTGGGTTTTTTCATCGTACTGGTTGTACTGCCTGCATAACGCAGTAATATACTGCACAGGCGGCATTTGGTTATTTTTCTCTTTTCACTATCCAGATCAAGACACGCCCATACATTTGATTTCTTATCGTTCTCCGTGTCTGTTAAGATAGTTACCTAATCATTTTATGAAGTGAAATCTCAAACGATGTATAATATTTACTCTGATCTGCAGACTTGTAACAACTACAGCCATACAGCCACACCTTATGAGGAGTAAACTACTTAATCTAGGCGTTAATAAAAACATTATCAGATGGGTTAAAGAATTGAGGGTACATACAACTCAGTATGTCAGTGTCAATGGCTATCAATCTTCTTTCCTCTCAACCTCTACTGGAGCTCCACGGACTGTGTTCTTTCATCCGCACTCTTCGTTTTGTATACCAATGACTGTTACTTGTCATTACATGACTTGTTTATTGTGAAATTCGCAGATGACGCCACTGTTACTGGCCTAATTTCTGATTCTGAACCTTATTATCGTCAAGTCATTGACAAAACCGTAATGACAGTTTTAACAAACCTTTATTCAAAGTGTGTTGACCTACAATTTTCTATGTTGGTATGGGGCCTGTCTGATCGCTATAACAAAACAAACTTTTCAAAATTGTTAATACTACCGACAAAATTTCGAGTATATTCCCTTTATCTATGAGCCAGATGGTCAAGAAGGCAACTAAAATTAGATTTGATAGTTAACATATTTTATCTCACCATTTTGAATTACTTTTTCTGACGCTGCCGTCGATTACCTTCCCTCAAAAGAAACAGAGCTCGACAGACTTTCATACCATCAAGTTTTCGTGAATGCAACAAATATTTTGAATTATCACCATGTGATAACAACTAGAATTATTCAGCCTCTTTACCTATGTGGTTAATGGAATTATATCATGTCAGATTTATTGTGTAAATAGCTTTCGTTTTGTGCAAGTAATTATTGTGTATATTTTTGTGAACTGTGTATATATTCATTAAATTTGAGACAGTTTGGATGTATAAGAATTTCCTCCGGGATAGTAAAGTTATATCTTATCTTAATATTAGACGTTAACGGCCGCTCATCCTCAGCACATGGCAGACAGACAGTCTGTCAACGTAACCCAATAATTCGAGTTATCTCCCCTTTTCGAGTCCTCGAGTCCTAGAAAATGGACTCGAGTCCAGCTAAACCCGACTCGTCCTCGAGTACTCGAGTACCCGTGGAAGCTCTAAAGGCTTGAGGTATGGTCTGTTGAATCTTGAGCCATTGGTCCTCTGGCACGACAATACGGTTGTGCGTTGTGAGAAATCTGATGCCTAGAAATTGTAGGTCCTGCGTAGGTTCTAGGTCCGACTTGAGTAGATTCACTAACCATCCTAGCTGAGTTAGTAGATTGATGGTGAAATTCAGTTATAGTTTGAGACGGACTGGGTCTTGATCTACTTGAATCCCGTCGTCGAGGTAAAATGCACTGCGTAGCCCTCGATGATGTAGATACGTGACTATGGGTTTCGTTACTCTTGTAAACAACCAGGGGGCCGATGATATTCCAAATGGCAGGACCTTCCATTGGTAATGTAGCCCGTCCAGTGTAAATCTGAGGTACTTTCTCGAGTCGGGATGTATCGGGATATGCAGGTAGGCATCCTGTAGATCTATGCTTGCCATGTAGTCCATTGGACGGACGAGGTGGATTAGTTGAGGTAGATGTATCATGCGGAACCTGGGGGGTCTGCGTAGATAATCCCTGTTGAACGTGCTCATATTGTAGATGAGTCGGAACTTTTCTTTGGACTTTTTCTTTGGAACCAGGAAAACTGGGGAGTAGAAACCTGCTTCGATGTTGACTTGATCCACGATTTCTATGGCCTGCTTGGCTAGAAGAGATGAGACAGCCTCTCGTAACTTCTCTATCTGATGTGCTTTGAAGTCGAACTTGTAAGGGTTGACTGTAAGCGGTGGTTCGGCCTGTAGTTGGATGCGATATCCGTGTCTTAGGATGTTGGATACGTAAGGATCTTGTAGTATTCCCCAGTTTTCCCAGTGGCGTTGTAGACGTCCACCCACTTGTGAAGGTTGTACAGGAACGGCTGGGGGTGGAAGACTCCAGTCGTTCCAAACCCGTCTTTCATCGTCGATAATTCCCGGGGACCTCTGGGTGCCCTGCCTCGTCTGGATCCTCCCCTGTAGTTGCCGGATGGGCGGCGAAAAGAGTCCTTCCCGCCTCTGAAGCTCCCCACTTTCCTGTCCCGTGCTCTCTGAATTCCAGGAAACTTGGATCTTCCTGAGTAACGCTGGGTTGTCTGCCGGATGACTTTAATGGACTTTATCATTAGGACTTCTCTTGAATCTTTAGTGACTTCCTTAGCAACCCTGTCGATTTCTCCAGCAAAGATTGAAGGAGTTGACCACGGGGCTGTGTAAAGTGACGCTGTAAACTGTTCACTCCAACTGTAGGAAGCGAGGAGACCTTGACGACGAGCCAGAGTTAAAGCTGCGGAGATTGACGAAAGGTGGTCTGACATGAACTGTTGGTCCTTCTTCTGCATAAGGAGGGCCGAATAAATCATTCTGTCTTCTTCCGCAGTAGAATCTCGAAACTTGGCGATGAGCGTTTCGTTGATTGTGCGAGATCTGTTGAGGGCCGAAGAACATTCTTCTGGTCATAGTTTCTACTTGAGCCAGCTTGCGGTCCTCAATCTTGTAAGACTTGGCCTTGGCATCGCTGATTACTTTAAAGTTGTCGTCTATGTCCTGAGCTTTAAGGAAAGGATCCATATTATGGGAGGAGAACTTCCTGGCGTTGAACTGTGGTAAGTGTGGCGCCTGGGTTTTAGTGGCTGTCTTGAAAGCTGCGTCCAGGTTCTGTGGAACCGTTGCGATGGGATCGATCGGTGGTAGAGTGAGCGTGTCGACATCATCATCTGTCATCAGATAGGTGTGAGCCGGATTATCGTTCTTAGATGGTGAAGCCAAGTCCAAACCATTAGCAATCCAGTACCGTATTTCAGAGTCCGAGAATATGATGCCGCCATCATCTTCAGTAACAGGAGAGCTGAGAAGGGGACGTTGATACTCCTCCGACGGTGAATGAGGTGGAGTCCTGCGTGACTGTGATGACCTGGGTGGCGATCTACGTGGAGACCTGCGCGGAGACTTGTTGGGCGAACGTCGTGGTGACTTGTGTGGAGACCTGCGTGGAGACCTGTGCGGAGACCTGCGTGGGGATCTGCGTGGAGATCGGCGAGGAGATCGACGTGGTGAATGGCCTGACGAGCTGTGCCTGCGTGGGGACCTGCGCGGAGATGAGCGACTGTAGGTTCGCGAAGCTCCTGGTGAATCCCTCGATCTATGGGACGAAGATGTCTTGGATACTGTAGCTGACGTCCTTGGCGAAGGATTTCGCGAAGCTTCATCTGAGTCCGCACTTGGGGAGTGGCGACTGGTCCTTCGCGAAGGCTGGTTGTCCGAGCCAGAGTCGAGGATGGCGATTCTTCCTCCGTGAAGCGCTTGCATAGCGTTGATCATCTGAGTCCGAAGCAGGTGGGGATCGTGTAGTCCTTCGCGAACGCCTCCGCGAAAGCTGGTCGTCCGAGTCCTCCGTCGGGGCAGGCTGTGTCGACCTTCGCGCAGGCTGGTCCGGTGGTGTAGATATGCTGGCAGACGTCACGTTGATGGCAGGTCCCTCAGAGATGATGTCTACGTTGGAGCCTTAGCGAAGGCTCGGGCCCTGGGCTGGCTGTTTCTTCTCCAGACCGTAGCGCTCTTCCATTAGCTCCATGATCTGCTGGGAGAACTGCTGCATAAAGTCGCCCGGGAAGGTCTGCGGTGGTACCAGCCCTGCCCTTTCTGCGTTGATGGCGAGGGGGCCCATGGGACGATCATCTGATGTCGGCGTTGATACATCGGGTTGAGATAGGATCTGCGCTGACGTCACTGTAGCTGAGACCGGTCGTTTCTTGTGATGCACCTCTGGGATGATGATCGGCTGATCATCATACAGGCCCTGTTCTGCAACGGGAACAATCTCGGCCGAAAGTTCTAGTAGTCTGCGTTGGCTTCCCTTTGGTGGCGGACGCTGCCCTGGGGGTGCGAAGTCTGCGCTGGGTGGTAGACGACTTCCGAGTCTTGGACTGCGACGACGGGATGACTGGAGATGCAGGTCTCTTCTTGGAGGTGGCGGACCGTCCCACGCCTCTCCTCGAGGAAACTCCAGCGGAACACCAGGCGGTAGGGGTAGTCCGACAGCAGTTGACTGGTGAGGGACTCAGCTGTGTTGTCCATGACTGGATCAATCCTGAAGCGACCTATCTGCATGCGCCTCAGGGCTTAAAGTAAATATTTATTAAATTCACAATTTGATAAAAGCTTGCAACAATTGCAGCGGGAGCTGAAAAAACATGGTACTGTGCAACTAGGGCATACTAAGTGCGGGTCAGCAGCAGAGAAACGTAACTTACATACGGAACAGATTTTCATGAACGTAAACTACTGAACAAACACGGAATACACCGTGAATAAACAGTTGTAAATACAAATAAATATCAAAACATATTGATGAAGGATACTAGCTAAACCTCTATAAAAAACTTATAGAGGTAACTAACTAAATAATCAAAGGATATAGTGCCGTAAGGAGACACAGGCGCTCTCACAACCTGCTCACTGGGTGAAGAAGGAGAGAGTGAGGCATGTGGGAGAACAGTGGCGCCAGTTTCCCACCAAAACGGAAGGAGGGACAACTCTTGGTGAGTAGTGATTAGTGATTTTACATTGAAGGGAGAGCTTCAATAGGAGATACAAGTGTTCCACTATGTTCGCAAGAAGAAGAAGAAGACAAGCAATTAAGCATGAGTCAGGATAAGGAAAAATAGTAAATAATCTACTCGTTACATAAAAGAACCTTGTTAAAGATATACATCTACTCAGCTATGTGTCAACCAGTGAGGCGTTCGACATTTCAAGATGGAAAATCTTCGCTGGCAGTGAGTACTCGGAGTAGGCTTTGATGTGTGCTATTTTTCTAATGTTTTGTTGATATTTAACAGGTGCGAGCTTTTCATATGTTATGACAGTACATTACCGATTTAACTGTTTATATAATTTCATTTGACTATTTCACCATACGTTCTTCTTACCGAGTCACTTTCTCACTTTGATACTTAACAGCAACATCATTATTTAGCATTGTCAGAACTTCTAACTGTGATATAGATATGTCTCTGTCACAGACAAAACTCAATGTCTGCTTTATTGACACTTGTGTGTCTGCCTACCTATCTGCTGATGACAATATGCAATACACTGCAACATCAATCATTGACCACAATTGAAATTTGAACTTAACACCTATCAGGTTATAAACCATAAACAAAACACATTGATTTATGGCTCGTGCACCTGAGTTCTGTCTCTGTCACCTTATGTAATTGGTTACAGGCCGGGAGAGCCACATTTCCGAAACAGATAGCCAAAATTGATGTGTCTCTCCCGGGAATAGTTATGGTTGCGTGAACATGGAATGTGGCTCTCCCGGCTATGCTGTCAAAATATGCTTTGTGATTCAAACACGTTACCGTATTTAACAAAACAAGACATGTTTCCTCATGATTTTATTCAGATAACAACAGATTTTATTTTTATAATTAGCACAATATAATATGCTAATATTACGTATAATTTTATCACATAATAATAACAAAATCTTAATCTGTAAAACATAACAATAATGACAATGGTTTATTGAGTTGCCATGTGTACATTTCTTATGAAAACTTTCTGCTGCATTGTGATGCATGGACGTCCACTTCTTGGTGTATCTACAGTGACCCCAGTCTGCCTGTAGCGCTGAATAAGTCTTATAACTGTGATATGGTGGCAACAGCATTGTATGTCGACCCCATCTGCAACATCCCAATGGCTCTTTCCCTCTCTTCCGCTGTTAATCGTGGCATATTTCTCCTACTTGTGTATCATATCATGCATTCTAGACTTTCTTTATACCCTATAGAATCATTCTACACATGAAATTGATGCAAATAATGCTTGAATATTGCTATGTTTTGGCGATTGATATTGCTGTGTGTAAATGTTACTTCGCAAGCAAAAATGTTTACAAAGATCATTTTCGGTGTTCCTAAACACAATATCAAAGACACGTTGTACTTGTTTTCACTAATGCAAATCAGCGGAATTTTATTTCAACCTTTCTTTTGGACATCTAAATCACTGTTATTGTGTTTATTTCGGCAAGGTCGAAATAGGACAATTTAACTCTTTGAAAAAGATGCAGTTCACCTGAATATGAATGCGTTTGAGAATTTGGTTCCTGATTTGCATAAAGCTGTGTTGTTAAGCTGTCTTGTAAACAAATACCTTCTAACATGTTTTTGATAGTTTTTAAGTATATCATAGATGGTAGGAGGGCAATGTTTCTTTTGGCGTTTAGTGTAGGGACAGTCTTTTACTGGTTACGGTAATCCTTTAATTGAAATGTGGCTTTACCGGCTACAGCCATATAATTGAAATGTGGCCTTCCCGGCAATAGTCATGTTCTAAATGTGGCTTTCCTGGCAGAAATGTGGCTTTCCCGGCCAGACAGTGACACCATGTAATTACATAGACAAGCAGGTGTGATACTTGTACACATGACATGTTATGATGTCTGTTGATTGCAAAATGTTATACACAAAATATGAGCATGTATTTACAAAACCCAACATCTCTATACACACACAAAGAGCCCGGAGCGTATCGACAAATGAACCAGCCAATGAAAGTCGTCGTTACACTTAAGTGCACACCCACCTCTGACTGCGTTTGGTATCCCGGGTGCTTCGTTTCGAGGGTAGTAAACCCTAGTAAAAAATATTGCACTTTTGATTTGCGATTGTACGCTTATAAGTTTGTTTATTTGTTTTTTCATAATCAGCAATGTATATTTTATGTCATGAATAAATGATAATTGTGTTTTATTTATGTTTATTTTTTTGGTTGCATCTAAGCTTTAAGGTAGAGACACTTTGACTTACTGTGACAGTTTGAGGTAGTGACCTACTATGACAGGTTAAGGTAGAGACACTATGACATACTGTGACAGGTTAAGGTAGACATACTATGACAGGTTAAGGTAGAGACACTATGACATACTGTGACAGGTTAAGGTAGAGACACTATGACATACTATTACAGGTTAAGGTAGAGACACTATGACATACTATGACAGGTTAAGGTAGAGACACTATGACATACTGTGACAGGTTAAGGTAGGGACACTTTGACATACTATGACAGGTTAAGGTAGAGACACTATGACATACTATTACAGGTTAAGGTAGAGACACTATGACATACTATGGCAGGTTAAGGTAGAGACACTATGACTTACTGTGACAGCTTGAGGTAGAGACACACTGTGACCTACTATGACAGGTTAAGGTAGAGACACTATGACTTACTGTGACAGGTTAAGGTAGAGACACTATGACATACTATGACAGGTTAAGGTAGAGACACTATGCCATACTATGGCAGGTTAAGGTAGAGACACCATGACATACTATGGCAGGTTAAGGTAGAGACACTATGACTTACTGTGACAGCTTGAGGTAGAGACACACTGTGACCTACTATGACAGGTTAAGGTAGAGACACTATGACATACTATGACAGGTTAAGGTAGAGACACTATGACATACTGTGACAGGTTAAGGTAGAGACACTATGACATACTATGACAGGTTAAGGTAGAGACACTATGACATACTGTGACAGGTTAAGGTAGAGACACTATGACATACTATGACAGGTTAAGGTAGAGCCACTATGACATACTGTGACAGGTTAAGGTAGAGACACTATGACATACTATGACAGGTTAAGGTAGAGACACTATGACACTATGGCAGGTTAAGGTAGAGACACACTGTGACCTACTATGACAGGTTAAGGTAGAGACACTATGACATACTGGGACAGTTTAAGGTAGTGACATACTGTGACAGCTTCAAGTAGTGACACACTGTGACCCACTGTGACAGGTTAAGGTAAAGACACTATGACTTACTGTGACAGTTTAAGGTAGTGACATACTGTGACAGCTTCAAGTAGAGACACACTGTGACCTACTATGACAGGTTAAGGTAGAGACACTATGACTTACTGTGACAGCTTGAGGTAGAGACACACTGTGACCTACTATGACAGGTTAAGGTAGAGACACTATGACTTATTGTGACAGCTTGAGGTAGAGACACACTGTGACCTACTATGACAGGTTAAGGTAGAGACACTATGACTTACTGTGACAGTTTAAGGTAGAGACACACTGTGACCTACTATGACAGGTTAAGGTAGAGACACTATGACTTACTGTGACAGCTTGAGGTAGAGACACACTGTGACCTACTATGACAGGTTAAGGTAGAGACACGATCACACTCTGTGACAGCTTCAAGTAGTGACACACTGTGACCTACTATGACAGGTTAAGGTAGAGACACTATGACATACTGGGACAGTTTAAGGTAGTGACATACTGTGACAGCTTCAAGTAGTGCACACTGTGACCCACTGTGACAGGTTAAGATAGAGACACTATGACTTACTGTGACAGTTTAAGGTAGTGACATACTGTGACAGCTTCAAGTAGTGACACACTATAACTTACTGTGACAGCTTGAGAGTTTTGGTGCCTGGAGCAATGAAACCAGAGTGGAACTGCAGCTGACAGATCTTCATGGAGGTGATCTAACAAAATTAGAAAACAGTAGTCATGTTACAGTTATAAGGAGATACAGGTTTATCCTCATAGAACCTTACCATTTACAAAAATAGTGGACATGAAATCAAAAGTTTCAATTTTTAACAGAGACAGCCACGTATTGCTGCTGCTATTTGTGTAAAACTATTAAGGACATAAGTATTACCAATTAATAACTACCCACAATGTTCCCATATCTGCTAGAATGAATGTGCTGTTATTATTTACCTGTTTACTTCACACAAAGTTCAACACTGAACCTCACAAACTTTCTATGGTGATCGTCACTATCCCAAATATTAGATCATTAGAATTGTGTTTGTACATAAAGTAGCTAATAAAGAAGTGAATGTTCACTAGAAGTGACAGGTTGGGTGGCATAATGCCATCAGAAAATGACTAAATCTGAAAGTCCCATTCTCTAGAAAGAAATAATTTATAGCATCAGTTTTCAAACACAGTCTTGTTAAGTATCTCTGGGATAGGCATGCAAAATGTCATTCATTTACCTTCAGTAGTTTTTGAGAAAACCTAACCCCATTGCAGACACTATGCACTGATAACATGGTTGTAAGTTTGTATGATCAAGATCTCAACACATGTATCAAGGTCCGTTACTGAGTAAAACAATCATCTACACCAGTCATTTTTAGTCTTGACATGTATATCTAAGCTATGTATGTGCTTTCATTTTTGGTCATTCTGTAGTTTCTGAGAAAATCTGTCCACATTTCAAGAAGTATGTACAAGTTGAAAGGCACAGGGCAAGGGACATAACTCTTTATAAGAGGAATTTAGCCATTAATTTTCAAATGAATCTGAGATCATGACCACTAACATCATAACTGGTAGCTACCCCACCACCCAATTTTTTCTGAAAATGAGTACGTTCAGTTTTACGCCACACTCAGCAATATTCCAGCTATATGACAGCGGTCTGTAAATAATCGAGTCTGGATCTGGCATTCCAGTGATCAACAGCATGAGCATCAATCTACACAATTGGGACATGGTGACATGTGCCAACCAAGTCAGAGAGCCTGACCAAACGATCCTGTTAGTTGCTTCTTATGACAAGCATGGGGTACTGAAGATCAATTCTAACCCGTATCTTCACGGGTCTTTTATAGAAAAGAACAGTAATGCTGTGAACATTGATGTCCTGACAATGTGAAACATACGCTCTACATTCTCTGAAATAGTGTATGTACACTCAGCAGAAATAGCTGAGCAGCCACTGAAAATCAGACTGCAACCTCTTAAAACATATTTACTTCATCAGTCCATCAGTGGTGGGTACAAGCATATGAAGCTTCAACTTTTTTGGATGGGTGGTTTTGAGGAGCGATGATAACAGTGTGAAGGAACACATTTTTGGAGAATTTTGGAGCATAGTATGAGTGCAAGGACAGATAATGGTAAACTTTCAAATACAGCTAAAATAGGACACATATAGTGTCCTACAGCCAGCTAGGAATGTAACAGATTTCATTTTCATTTCCATCAGTAATGCCAATCATGCATTTTTTCAACAAAAATACAAAAGTCCAATAAATACTTCTTTAACAAACTGGGGTTGGCCCAGTGTTTTCTGAGATGTCTACCACGAAAGATGGATCCTGGACAAAAAAAACACAAAATAGCTCCCTTGACTCTCAGACTGATAAGACATGATTGGATCAAATTACATTAGTTTGACCAACTTAAGTGACAACCTTGTGACCATGTTTGGGGAAATGTACCTTTCCCTGGATCTTGCCTCCAAATGTTGATCTCGCGTGATAGACGACAACAGTCACATCTCCTGTACAGGACGCGTTAAGTGGCACCCGACATGATCCATCCTCAGTAGTGAACTGTCTGCAAAGGTAACACCACTCTTATACCATGGGCATGGTCAGTAGACCCGGTATGAATCGGGAGTGAACTTACCTTGTTGATCAGAGAGGGTTAGGAATCAGCAGTGGGTGATAGTGTGAGCACTGAGGTTACCATATATACTCTTACAAAAAAGTAGGGGAATTTCATTTTAATTTACAATTGAAAAATTTGGGAGATATATCGGAGTCAATCAATGTTGATATGATAATAATGAATGTTTTGAGAGTGCATCACTACTTGCTCTTCCTCATGACCATAGTTGTTTGTACAGAAAGATGATTGGTGTATGACGTGAAAGTTGCATGTGTACCATTTTCATTTTCAAACAAACAAGCATTGTCACTAAGGTGACATAATCCCCCGCTACTAATTATCAAATCAAACTTAAAAAGTAATGAAAGTTTAATATGAAGTTAAATGTCAACAAAAACATGACCAGTCAACCTCTCTTGATATCTTGCTCTTTAGTCGTTCAAACACACAAATATTTTCAAGACTCACTTTGACCTTGACATGAATGTCATAGTGTATGAAAAATGCAAAAGTGGTACAAGGGTACATCAAGGGCAGTCTTGAAAATCTATGAAGAAAATCCAGTGAATTCAGGTTAACATGCTGAAATCTTTAAAGTGTCACCATGACCTTGAAAACTTAATGAAGGTCACCAAAATCGACTGAGCCCTGTGCCTTACCCAGATAAAGCTTGGTGTTGAACATGAAAAAAATCTAGTGAACGGTTCTTGAGATAACTCGCTGACAAGAGTAAGACGTTAAAGTCCCCATGTGACCTTGAAATGAAGATCAAGGTCACCAAACCTGACTGGGACCTTTCTTATACTGGTAACCTAGGTACCAAATATGAAAACAATCTAGTCAACGGATCTTAAGATATTCCAATTGATACGTACGTACGGACGGACTGAGCCTAATACTTTATCCCCCGCCGCGCGTTTAGCTAGTAACAAACACTAACAACTGTGTGATGCAAGATGATTGTCAAACTAAATGGTCTACAGTGACTTATTGATCTCCTTAAAAAACGTCAAAATCAAGAATGACACACCATGCACGTGTATGGGGCTACTGCGTTGTGCACGTGCATCTCATGCGTTGTGTTTAGGGGTGGTAATAAAATGGTGGTGCGTTCATAAGATGTCTGTCTTTGAAAACTTTGTTAACGCTTATAATTCCTATCCAAATTGAAAGTACAGGTTCCCCTTCTTTTTTTAAAGAATATGTATAATCAGTGTATGAAATAAGGCAATCCGACGGACGGTCTAAATTTACAGCTAGCCAGCCTGATGGTCTAGTACAAATTTTAGATAACATGTTCCATACATCTCAGTACTT
Source organism: Haliotis rubra (assembly GCF_003918875.1). Classification (NCBI taxonomy): domain Eukaryota; kingdom Metazoa; phylum Mollusca; class Gastropoda; order Lepetellida; family Haliotidae; genus Haliotis; species Haliotis rubra. Next base: position 282,893 of record NW_025767628.1, read on the forward strand.
TTCTTTCCATTGCCTGGTCTGGTTACATCCATTTTGGGCTGGTAACAGTTTGAAGTTACCCTGATGTCTGGCAGGGTTTTTGGCCTATTAATACACTGATATGAGGAGATCCACCTTCACAATCCAAAATCTGTCAATATTAATAATAAATACTTTTATGTGTGACTAGCCATGCACACCCAATCAGTGTCTGAGTGGAAGATCATTCCATTAGACACTAACTTTATCAGGCAATGATCCCAGACCAACAGTCAAGAAGCATAATTTGAGGGTTGGTCACATGCTAGAACATTGGAATGGATAAGTTCACACAAATACTGGTAAAAGTCAATGATCACGTCTATATATCTGACAAGGAATCTTAAAGTCAATTGAGGCTGCCAACGGAGGTCTCTGAGCAATGTTGTTATGGAACCTTTATCTCTACAAGGTATACATCTGTATTCTGTGTCCTCTGTAGGTTGTCACAGACCTAATGGGACGTTGAGTGAGAGGTGGTAGGTCTGACACACACCATTTAATAAAATCTCCATGGATATCAGCATATATTAACTACAAGATCTCTGGAGGAGTCACATACATATTCATTCTGGCATCTGTGACTGCTAATCTTTCTATGTAGTAACTCTCCCAAGCTGATGTGAAGTTCCAACCATGACTGGCTTTCATTTTACTGTCATTGGGTTCCAGCATGCTGGCCAACATCCACAACTTAATGTCTTCAGTGCATGTCCAGCGACTGACATTAGATAGGAGGCATGTCTGGAGGAGTTGAGTCTTATCACAATCAGCAAACTGGCTTTGATATAGGCATCACAAGAGAGCATATTTTCTGCTGTACCATGTCCTGACAGTTTCTATCCTACTTGCAAGTTTGAGAAAAGGGGCACATTAGGACCAAACTGCTTCAGATCCCTCCACGAACACCCAAGTTATCACTGGACTATACACGCTAATGGTGGGGAAATAGGTGGTAAAACATACCTCATACGCTCATACTCCAGGGAAGTGGTCAACACACGGTCATCACCAACGTAAACCTCCACAAAGGGTGTGCAGCCATTCCTTCACAAAACAAAAAATCGGAAAATATATTATTACCTACGAGGGCGAACATATCAGGGTTCATATTTTTCATACAACTGACTGACTGAGTTTAGTTTTACGCCGCTTTTAGCAATATTCCAGCAATATCACGGCGGGGGACACCAGAAATGGGCTTCACACATTGTGCCCATGTGGGGAATCGAACCCGGATCCTCGGCGTGACGAGCCAACGCTTTAACCACTAGGCTACTCCACCGCCCCTATTTTTCATACGATGCCCTAGGGCAAAATATCACTTTGTCATGGTGACGTGATATCATGAACAATGCTATGACGTCACGTTTCTTCTGTGACATTGCGTTCTACATGCGGCGATGGCAGGTCCACAGCCTATGTTTGAAAGTAGATTTGGGTTTATTTTCCTCAATTTGACGACTTCGGTAATAAACAGAATATTATATTTGTGCCCATATCATACTATGTTTACGCACGCGTGCCTAAATATCGGTATATCCCTCGCTCTCGCTCGGCAAATACCAACATTTAGGCACTCGTGTCGTAAACATAGTATGACATGGGCACTCATATAATATCCTGTATTTATTATGAAAACAAAAGTTCCTACATGAATTAAAAGAAGACAGCACCTTAGGGACTGACAATCAAAAGTAAATTGTTCCTGAAAATTCTTGAAAAAATTCTGCTTCCTGCATTTGAAAAAAGTAAAGAAATTGTCTGCCACAAAAATTACAACAAATACTACCGCATCCCTCACACACACACTTATATCAAAAGTTGTCACCTTAATTGGAGGACTTCAAGGATTCTTCATTGTGACACCAGTTTGGCTTTGTATCAGATAAAGAAACATGATGACTTTCCATGTGACTTCCCATAACTGAAAGCACTGCTTATCTCAAATATACTACACAGCATTTGCCTGACCATGCTAACAGACCAAGTACCTATATAACTGAGAATAAATCTTGAAGACATATCCCTCTTTGCACTTGAAAGTGATAAATGTGTAGAAGTATCGAAATAGTTCCCCTCCACAAATACATATCCAGTGCTAATGTAGTGGAGCCTTACTTCATCTTGTTGAAGAGGGGCACTGGTGACATGACCAGCTGGGCCAGCATCACAGGACGGCTGTGGGGCTTCACTTCTTCATCAGACACCATCTCACTGATGTAGTTGATGTACCTGTACACACAGGCAAGTCAGCAGACATCAGAGGAAAGAGCAACAAGCTGGCATGCTACCAATCAAATTATGCAAACATAACTATATATTTCTCTTTCATTTTACTGTAAACAAAGGATGCCAAGATCCTATTTACTAACCTTTTCTGAGATGGTGAGACAGCTGGGGCCAGCCTGCGAGCAGTGAACATATGTAGTGCTGACTCAGCGCTGTCAAACAGGCGACAGAACACCAGCAATGCTCCAACGACTGTTGCCGACTGGGCCTTACCATCCAGACAGTGGACAACACAGATGTTCTTGGGGTTTTGGCGTAACCAAAGGTGCATGTTCTTGCATATGGCAAACAGGTTAGCTAGTGTTGGAGCCTTCTTCTGAACCCAGCCACATTCAGACACCTGCAGGCAATCACACATATGAAGTCTCTGGCTGAATATATCATTGTGACAAACACACAGACAATTACCTTACATGCAACAGACACACGAACAAAGGCACATGTCTAAATGTGAATGTCACAAACTGATTTCAATTTCATACTTTAATGAAAACTTAACAGATTAGTAAATCTGAACATCCTGTTTTGAAATACTTATCAAGCTTATGAAGCTCAAGGTGTTTTAACTACAGTAGATCATAGATATAGTGAACACGGATATAGCGTACAAAGGGATATAGCGAACAAATTTAAAAGTCCTGTCAATAGTCCTTTATAAAATTATTAAAATTATACGCGAATAACGAACTCGTGAGTAGCAAATTAACGGCTATAGCGAACTCCACTGATTTGCTACCCCCAAGACCCAATTAACGGTGTGATTAGCGAACTCACTCAGTGTCAGCTCAGCCACTTAGCGGTATACATTAACCTTGTTGGCGGCGAATCAACATTGTTTGATGGTCATTAATTAATTAACAAAACAAACATATCATGTTTTAAAGCTTGACTGGTATACAGGTCTTAAGTTCACTCTCGTCAAGGCAAACGTAAAGCTATCACCTTTGACACCAAGCTTCAGATAATTCAGGCTGTAGATTCAGGTGTAAAATCTAAGACAAGCATCGCTTTCGACTTTGGCATTCCAAAATCCACTCTCAGTTCCATTATTAAGAATCGCGAACCTATTCTTGCAAAATCTGTGTCTACTGATTTTGGCCCCGCCCACAAAAAGTTAAGAGCTGCCAATCACCAAGATGCAGAAGATGCTCTCTACAAATGGTTTCAAGGGGCTAGAAGTGAGAACATTACCTTAAATGGTCCCATGTTGCAGACTAAGGCAAATGAATTGGCATCTAAGTTAGGTCATTTAGATTCTAATTGCAATAGTGCTTGGATTGATAGATTCAAACAGAGGCGTGGCATCGTATGTAAATCATTTCACGGGGAAAGTGCATCTGTTGACCCCGACCTCGTCAATGATTCGCTGAAAACTCGCCTGCCTGGCTATCTTGAAGAGTACAAGCCTGATAACATTTTCAATGCTGACGATATATTGTTGATATTGTTGTGATTGTTAAACATGTTCTAGCTAATGTCTGTGAATGATAAATTCAGAAATTTAATGTTATGTCAATGTACATGAATAAAGATTTGTAGCCTCAGCATATACATCTCTCTACATCTCTACAATCCAAGATGGCGGTCAAATGTGAATAACGAACAACGGATATAGCGAACTAAATTTCTTGGTCCCTTGGAGTTCGTTATATCCATGTTCTACTGTTCAATGTTAAATAAAATAAATAATGTAAGTGTCAACGTATCTTTAAACAAAAGGCCTTTTCCACAAATGCTGTTTGCCCTTATTGCTGGATCCTGCTGATATATTCCATGACATATGCACATCATGGCGGTACAAACCATCTTGGCAGCACAGCAATGTAGTTCAGAGACTTACCCTATTTTCAAATTTGGCCACTCTATATGATCTTTGTGACAGGTTATAGACAGCATATGAGTTTCGGTGCCGATTCTCCAGGAAGGCCCGTACATCATCTATATGGTTCTTGATGGCTGACTCCACGCCTTCTGCTGGATACGACATCACTGTGGAGTACAAGTGACATGTGGGTGGGAGGCTGTATGAGCAGTATATTGTGGAATGTTCACTGTTGTTTTCAGTGTCACTCATCCAGATTTGACATTACTGCCTTTACTGATACTTGGTGATTGGAGAAAACAAAATCACTTTCAAAGCACTTTGGAGAACAATCCCAATTTCCACAGCAATAGACATAGAAACCAGCCTGCTGTAGAAACCCAGGAACAGTTGTTCACAGAACATAGCATAGCTATGCACTGGTTGGACATAACTTCTTGTGTTGGACTTAACTTTGCTATGCAGGACTTTCACATTCCCTTCCTATTCTGCCAAGATTTCATGTTCCAATATAAACAGTTAACATGAAGGCTGTGCAACATCATTGATTGTACTGAAAAACTTAAAAAACACTGTACATACACTGCAATAATATCCTCAGTGAACTATCGGTATACTATTCAAATAGTATTTCTCAATATCCTTGTCCACTTGAAGAACACATTCAAAATCTAAATTGATGATTCTAAATACCGCAACCTTCAAATTCTACAAGAATCTTTTGTGAGGCAAGCGAATGAACTGTTTGGAGTACTGAACTAAACTTCATCATTCCATTTCTTGGGTATACTAAACCTTTGTCAAAACAGGTACATCTCCACCATCAAACACCTACCTGAGAGTCTGGACGTGATGTAGGAAAAGTCAAGATCTGATTTGTTCATTGTTCTGAAATGGAAGAAATAACTGAGTGAGGGAGTAAGCTTAGTCTTCAATATTCCAGCAATATCATGGCTGCGGACACCAGAAATGGGCTTCATGAGTGAACGCTTTAACCACTAAGGTACATCACTGTCGCAGAAGACACAACTGCTTTTACATGTTAAACAGAGAATGACATCCGGAAATCTGATCCTGTGATTTCTACTGATACAGAGAACAGAGTGATAGCGTGACTTCAGCTGATACAGAGAAAAGAGGTGTACTTACGCTGATACAGTCTCCATGACCTTGCTGGAAGCATCCTTGATGTTCTTCACTAGACTGCCTGCACCACCTCTGAGACTGGAGAAGAGGGCTGTGGCACTGGACTGGGCAGGTGATGGTGCTGACCTCTGTGGAGTCCCCAGGTTGTTCACAGGAGGTCTTGATGCAGGTTCTGCGTTATAAGATGGAATGCAATTACAAAATAAAGCACACAAGGCTACGAGACTGATGAAGTCTTCAACTAACAATCCCTCAGTAACTTACTATCTGTTCTCCAGAAGCATAATTTGATCACATCTACAACAGTTGGAATGCAAAGCCAAAGTACAGGGTGTATAATCTCATGTGGATTGTGGACCTGTTGTGAATTTAATTGTATGACTGTATGCTTTTGATATGATAGCTCTTAACCAAATATGCCTTGATGTTCTTGGAAACCTTGTCTCATCACATCCTCAGCTGATAGGCTTGACAGATACAGCTAGGAATCAAAGCGTCTGAGACTGGATCAAGTGTTGACCTTTGCAGACTGACCAACATCACAAATGGAACTGAAGTTGTTGTGCTTTTGAAGAATCTGAAGATCACAACTGTTCAAAATGCAGACATTTACGTAAGACTGAAAGCTCACTCCCTTCTTGTGATGGATCGTCATGTGAGTGAGTTGTGGCATGAAAGAACTACAGTGCTACAGAAATTCCAGCTAGTAGGCCAAGTAATTGTAGTGTCTGCTGTGAATTACAACCCAGGGATGTAGATGATGTACTGAAAGGACTGGAACGTGTAGATAGGTGTCTTACACATCTAATGATGCCAAGATGCCGCCTATCTGATATGATGAAAGTTGAAACATAGATCCTTCAGGGACAATAGAGTGAAGTAAGTTGGTGAATCCTGCACATTACTTTCAAATTCCTGTTGTGGGTTATGTCTAGAGAGGACTGTTTCAAATGGATGTGGAACCAAAAGAGAACCACTAACATTAACTAACAATACCCTGGACATGTTCACATAACAGCCTGCAAACTTGCAAGTGAGAGTGGCTTGAGACTACAACCATAAGCATCACAGTACTTGCTCCCAATATATGGTGACTTTGTCTATAGTTAGGGAAGATGTTGTCAAATTTTAGCCGTGTATCCTGTACATCATTCTACTCATCGTCAGTGAAGTCACAGGCACCATTGATATAGAAGGCACAAGTAGTTGGCAGTAGTTCAGGTACTGGTTCCAACGCTGAGGTAACATAACTCGCCTGAGGAGCAGTACTTGCAGGTGCTCATGTAGACCCATTCGGGATGAATCTAACAGGATCATCCAAAGTCTAAGATAATCCAATGTTGCATCAAGTGACACTAGAATATGGCGGAACAACTCCTGAAGGCAACTGATAATCTGCGAAGACAATTACTCAGATTGAGAGTCTGGTTTTGACACTTGTCTAAAACGTATTAATCGCTTTGTCATACATAGTACAGCTAGATGACACCTTCTGTGTTACCATCTTTCTGATTCTTTTAAGATGAAGTTAAAGAGGATCCATGGATAGGCACTCACACTCTCAACAGAAGCTCTCTCTACAGTTTTGGAACAGCGAGTGTGGTTCAGGTTAATATGATGACTTACTACAGCAGAAGGTGGAAATCTGAGGGGAAGATCCTCTTCTAAACATTTCATGCTCCCATAACCACTTGCGCAAGACATAACACAGGAAAGGACAATCAACTATACAGCACTATGCAAAAGGACACAAAATAACAACACTGCAAACACATAAATGATGAAAGCATATTTGTTTGAAGGAGCCCTCCACTGGAAGGTCAGTTACAAATGTAATCCAGACAAATTCAGAAACCTCAACATCGATATTAAATGGCTAGCATGCAAAGGCTTATTGCCAGCTGTGGTGGAAGGAAGGAAAAGTGAGGTAACTACTTGGTGACCCGGACACATGTCTGTCTTCTGTGCACAGTCTAAAGATAAAATATCACTTGCAAAATATTACATCACAATGAGACATAATCTACAATTTATCAGTGGGTGTTAAAGTACTGTCGGAAATAGAAAAACCCTGTTTTAGGCTGTAACTCTGTATCCCAAAAATTTTCACAATTGCAAATAGCATGTGTCGAAATAATCCACACCGGCCTAACTGGGCGTTCAGAGGGATGCGTAATAGGATATCCAGAAAAGCATGTTTACTTGTAAAATCGGACAAAACTTAGAAAAAATACCTGTAGCTGCTGAAAACAATAGATCAGACTATAGATGGCAATTAGGTCGCTCAGCCAGGTATGACGACGGACTGTCAACTCACCTGGCATGAAATGCATGTGCTGCCTACAAGGGGTCATCTCAAAGATATTTTATGCTTTTTATGTGTTTCATCTATTGATTAACATCTTACGTGTCTTTCTTTCATAAAGTTTATGTTGTGATATGTAAAAGAGTATGATACCCATAGAAAAGCTTATATCAGCCATCGTATGAAATGTCTCAAAATATATAGGTGGCATGACCACCAGAAGATCGACAGGATCGGATATTATTTGTAAATTGTCATGACATGCCATTTTCTTCCCCAGTTTAATTCTAAAGGATTATTTTATCTTAGCTAATATCTCTATTTCCCCAGCCCAACCTCAACCACCGTCTGCGACACCCGCTCTGGTTTTGCTTTTGAGACGACCCCTCCTACCTGTTTCTTTTTATAGTGATAGTGAAACTCCATGGCAGCTACATCCTGAATAGTTTCAGTGTTAAAGTTATTATTTTTTATGTCACCTATCTTTTAAATGAAACTAAGTTTAATTACAAAATGGGCATTTAAAAAGTGTCCTTTGTAATACAATATCATCGCACGCTAATTTGCATAAAGCCACGGTCTGTTCCAAATAAGTTGCTTTGGACTTAGAAAAAAACACATTGCTCATTTCTGCACTAATTTCTCCTCAGTAAAGTCTGTTTTCTACGTTTCCTATCTCCCTACCACTGAGACTGTAGTAAGGCCAAATTTAGTTTAACAGATATTTCACACTTTTATATCTCAACTACATAAATTGTAGAAATAAATGAGAAAAAACAGTTTTTTTCTATTTCCGACATTACTTTAGTTCAACATTTACTTATGCTGTCATACCTTGACTGGTCGCAACTGTTACATCTCCAATCTGCAGTGCTTCTTTTAGGTTGACTCTCCTGGCTGCAGCAATTGCCTGCAGGCGGTCAATGATGTCCGATATATCTGGCCGCTGAGTCGGGTCCACTTGCAGCATGGCTCCTGTAATGTGAACATTACAGTGCTCTCTCACCTGGCTCTTTTTGTCATATACTACCCATCAAAAGTTTAGATTCACTTCAAGCACTCACTATATGTTATCTATATATATGTGGTTACATCGAAGATGAATTTCTCCACTAACTTGCGGGAACCAACTGCAAACCTTATGCAGATGAATAGCATGAGGATCATGCATCAAATTGCTGAAAAGCATGTGCAAAAATCGTGCATGTGAACACCTGCGTTTTGGTGTAAAGTTTTGTTAAGAATTCTCCAATTTTCACTGAGCTTCATCATTTATTGAACTCATGACAATAATCTTTTCAACATTACAAATTTGTTTTACAATACAGTTCATGTGTAAACAGTACCTTTAAACAGTATGGAATACTTTGCAAAATCTAGTTTAGAACAGTTGACTGAAGAAAGTTGTTATGTTATGTCATCTACATCCGCGCGTATGAGCGCGTGAGCACGTGGTGTGATTACGTCACATAGTGACATAATAACCTTGGCAGATGTACCTCACTTCGAACCATGCGATTAAACTATGCAGACCTACGATATCTCATGTGTTTTATTTAGAAGGTCGGAGTCAGTACACAACAGTGGCGACGAGGATTACAGAATTCCTACCTATTGGAAGTGCTAATTACATTTGCTAATGAATATTTCATCGTTAGCGGTGAAAGTTGAAGTTTGACATTGGAAAAACGTGGTTAATTGTTCAGTGATATTTCAATATGGCGGGCGTCATTGGTGAAGTTGGAATTTTTGAAGAAAACAAGGAGGATTGGGCATCATATGCGAAGAGTGCAGTTATTCTTTGATGCTAATGAAGTCATTGATGCTCGTCGTGTGTCAGGATTTTTGTCCATGATTGGAAGTAAGACTTATGCAGTGCTGAAGTCGTTGACGGCGCCGAGCAAGACCACAAGACCGGACTCTTGGTGAATTGGTAACCCTGTTACAGAATCATTTCACGCCAGCCCGCTTCGTGATAGCAGAGATACCGATTTCAAAAGAGAATGCAAGCTGGCGGTGAGACTATTTCGCAATATTCTGTGGTTTTGAGAGGACTTACTCGAATTGCCAGTTTGAAGACACTTTGAATGAGCGTTTACGTGATCAGTTAGTGCTTGGATTAAGATCTACTTCGATTCAAAGGAAATTACTTGCAGAAAATGACCTGACTCTTGATCGTGCACTTGCTATCGCCAAATTCTATGGAGTTAGCAGCGAAGGATTGCGAGGAACTAAGCAGAGGCTCTGACAGTTTGAAGGGCGTACTGCCGGATGTATATGTTTTTAACAGCAAACCTAAAAACTCTGGCAGTAAATGGTGTTTCCGATGTGGAAGCGTTTTTCATCTCATAAGCGGCTTGTAAGCATAAAGACACCGTGTGTTTGAACTGTCTGGCGAGGGCATTTGCAGTCGGTGTGTAGAGGTCAGAGGTCGGGTCATGACCCAGGTTCAAGTTCACGGCCTTCATCTTCGGAAGTGGCGTGGTGAGCAAACATGGCGATGTACACAATTCAAGGACTTCGTGTGAAGGCAATTGACACAGAAAATGACAGTGAACTGTATCCTGATGACCCTTGCGTATTGTTTGAGTCATATGTATGCTTTGCAAGAAAAAGGTGCCGATGTTATTTGGGTGACTGTTAATGTCAGCGGCAGTGATATGCAATTCGAGTTGGATACCGGTCGAGGCACTCGATCATCAACGAGAGCACCTTTGAAAGAAGTTCAAAGGATGCGAATTACGAAAAGCGGAAATACTTATGAAGACTTACACAGTTCAGCATGTTCTTGATTTTGGAATAATGAAAGTTGGCGTTACAAATGGCAAAGATGTACATGAACTTGATTTACACGTTGTGAAGGGGAGGGACCACCCTGCTTTCGGAAGATCATGGCTACCATTTGTCGAAATTGACTGGAAACGTTTGGGAGATGAGATTCACTATTGCAAGGAAGACAAGAGTGACACACAAATTCAAGAATTATTGGTGAAATACTGTGATGTTTTCTCCGATCAGATAGGTACAATTAAGGATATCAGAGCTCACTTATCTTTAAAAGATGGCATGTCTCTAAGATTCATGAAGGCAAGACCAGTGCCCTATGCTCTACAAGAGAGGGTAAATGAGGAAATAGATAGGATGGAGAAAAATGGTGTGTTAGTCAAAGTTGATCACAGTGAGTGGGCAACTCCTATAGTGCCAGTGATCAAAAGTGATTCAAGCGTAAGGATATGTGGGGATTTCAAATCCACAGTGAATCCAGTACTTAACATTAACAAGTACCCACTACACAAAATTGAAGATCTGTTTGCCACACTTGCAGGAGGACAGAAGTTTTCTAAAATAGACCTGGCGCATGCCTATCAACAAATGGAAGTTGATGCTGATTGTCAGAAGTACCTAACAATCAACACACGAAGGGTTGTTCAGATACACAAGACTAGCATTTGGTATAAGCCTCAGCTCCAGCGATATTTCAGGCAGCCATGGACCAAGTGTTACAAGGACTTGATAAAGTGTTGTGTCACCAAGATGATATTTTGGTGACTGGTGCAAATGATAAGGAACACTTCAGAAACCTCGAACAGGTGTTAAAGAGATTGCAGGACTATGGTTTGAGAGTCAAAAAGCAAAAATGTACATTTTTTGTTGACTCTTGTGAAGTACTTGGGACACGTGATTGACAGAAATGGCTTGCATACAAGTCAGGACAAAGTACAAGCTGTACAAGATGCACCAAGACCGGCAAATGTATCTCAACTTCGTTCCTTTTTGGGTCCAGTGAACTACTATGGGCGCTTCATGAGAAACTTGTCAACAGTTCTTCACCCCTTGAATAACCTGTTGAGGAAGGACAAGAAGTGGGTTTGGTCTCTTCAGTGTGAGGCAGCATTTAACAAATGCAAAGCTATGATAGCCAGTTCTGAGGTTCTGTGTCATTATGATCCTTCACATCCATTACGGCTAGCATGTGGCGCCTCTTCATATGGTGTTAGGCGGTGTTGTCACATGTGATGAGTGATGGATTGGAGACCTATTGCATTTGCATCAAGAACTTTGTCTGCAGCTGAAAGAGGCTATTCTCAAATTGATCGAGAAGCATTGGGTATTATATTTGGTGTAAAGCGCTTTCACCAGTACCTGTATGGCAGGCACTTCACACTGATAACTGATCACAGGCCTTTGACAGCTCTATTCGGAGCTGGTAAGCCAGTGCCGCAATCACTGCAGCTTCGCATGCAGAGATGGGTGCTAATACTGAGTGCATATGACTACATTATTGAGTACAGAGCGTCAGAGAAGCATGCCAATCGCGGATGTCTTGTCTAGGTTGCCTTTGAGTACAACATTACAAAATGAGAATTTTCATGATGATGTAGCGCTGTTCTATAACAGCCAATTTGAGCAGCTGCCCTGTCTTGCGCTGGCGTGAGAGCGAAACAAGGCGTGATGCACTGTTGTCTGAAGTGTACACAGCAGTGATGAATGGATGGTCCAAAGAGCATGAAGATAATGCTCTAATGAAACATTTTACACAAGGAGAAATGAACTGTCTGTGCATATGGGTTGCGTGATGTGGGGAATGAGAGTTGTCATTCCAATGAAGATGAGAGAACATGTATTACAAGAACTACATATGGGCCATTTTGGTGTAGTGAAGATGAAATCTGTAGCCAGAAGCTACATTTGGTGGCCTGGCATTGACAGCGATATTGAGGGTATCGCCAAGACATGCTCAGCATGTCAAAGTAATCAGGCAAATCCATCGTCTGCACCAGTGCGACCGTGGTCATGGCCATCACGTCCTTGGCATCGTATTCATATGGACTTTGCTGGCCCCTTTATAGGTCATATGTTCCTATTGATTACGGATGCATATTCCAAATGGCCAGAAATAATAATCATGAAGTCTACAACTTCAGCAGCTACAGTGAAGGAGGAGGTGAAAATTGTTTGCCCAGTTTGGGTTGCCACATCAGTTAGTAACTGATAATGGGCCACAATTTGTTTCAAATGAGTTTGAGGCATTCCTGAAGAGTAATGGAGTCAAGCATGTTTTGTCCGCTCCGTACCATCCAGCGACAAATGGTCAGGCCGAAAGATTGGTACAATCCTTTAAGCAGTCCATGAGAGCATCCGAAAATAGTGATGGAAATGTTGAAAAGAAAGTTGCTCAGTTCCTGTTAGCATACAGGGCTGCTCCGCACTGTGTCACAAATGAGACACCAGCCAAGTTATTCTTGGGACGAGAACTGAAAACAAGACTGGATTTGCTAAAACCGGATATTCAATCTGTTATGTCAACAAAGTTGTTGAGTCAAAGTGGTAATATGACAGAGACCAGACAAGTGGACGGTAAAGTGTGGGTGAGAGACTATCGTGGTGCAGATAAATGGGTACCAGGACAAGTTACTGCTCAGCATGGTGAGAGACATTATTATGTCGATGTGGGTAACGGGCAGTGTCGCAGACACATCGACCAGTTGCGATCCAGAGAGGAACACAATATTAGCCTTCAAATTGAACCAGATTTACCAGAGAGGTGTGCAGCACCGACGAGAGACTCTAATCATGCTAGTGTCTCATGTGGTGAGACAAGCTCACTGGAGCCAGTGCTTCAGCCCACTCCTAGACGCTCAAGCAGGACAATCCGTCCTCCAGATAGACTGAACCTGTACTTAGGGAACATCTAACAAAGTGGACTCTAAATATTAGCTGAATGGTCGTTGAATTTTATCTCCTGTTAAAGTTTTACCTTTCTAGTTAAAGTAAGCCAAAGTAAATACACTAACTCAAGTGTTTATTTGGTAATAGTTCATCTGTTAATGATAGTTTAGATAGTTTGTTTATGTTTAAGAAGTTTTAGCTTTTACTTATAGGAACTGTTTATTTATTCAGTGGGTTTCCCTCAGGTATTCTTTGTAAGGGGGGAAATGTTATGTTATGTCATCTACATCCGCGCGTATGAGCGCGTGAGCACGTGGTGTGATTACGTCACATAGTGACGTAATAACCTTGGCAGATGTACCTCACTTCGAACCGTGCGATTAAACTATGCAGACCTACGATATCCCATGTGTTTCATTTAGAAGGTCGGAGTCAGTACACAACAAAAGTGGCTACATTTACACCAGTGAGTCCAAACTTTTGATGGGTAGTATATTACTTTGTCACATGACAATCATTATCATATCGACAAATACAATTTCTTTGTATTATGGGCCAACTTTGTGGATGCAGGGCAACACATGAAGAAATAAATTATGTAGATAAATATAAAAATGTTTGCATTATGGATTTATGGGCAAAACTGGTTAAAGAATTAACACATGGTAGCAGGGTTCATACACTTGAAAGTACCCTAAATTTCATGACTTTCCATGTTTTTTCAAGGCTATTTTCTGAGTTTTCCATGACAGGGCTAGCAAGGACCCAGTACTTAAACACGAGATTAAAGGCCACCAAACTTGGAAAGAAAACAAACACCTTTACTAAATCATTTCTTTTGACATATTTAAGATGACTTTTTCCATTACATATTAGAACTGACACTGCAAACTGTCATGTGTAAAGTCTGTTTTGGAGTTCCTGCACTTAACACACATATTTAAGTTTCAGGTGGAGTATCTTCCGAACTTCTCTTGTTTACAATGACTTTCAAATTTTTTTCATCTCTAGTTTTAAGATTTCTGTGTTTTGCAGACTTCAAATGACTTGTAAGGTGAGCATCGCCCATATTTGAAATATCAAGGTCTTTCATGCAAAGGCAACATTCCGCGTTGAACTTCGTGGGCTCCTTCTTATCCACGAATATTTCGACTGCCATGGGCATTAAAAGTACAACGACCCGGCATAGTAACTAAACAAATCGCCGTTAACTTTTCTCATAAACTGTCAAAACAATTGATCTCGTTTTCCTTCCAGTCGAACAGAAAACCCGCCATTTGCAAATGGAAGTTGCGAAATGATGGAATGATTTGTGAAACGGAATAATATATTAATATTATCTACTTACTCAGCGACTTCATAGCTCAATTGAGTATAATGTCGCTTGATAGTTTTTTACTGTGCAAACAAAATACAAGTGTAAAAATGTAATTTTTCAAGTAAAATTTATATTTTTATACTTATCCTGATCTTTTGCTTATCTCCCTTTTCTTTTCGAATGGTAGTGGAAACACTTGAATCCCTTGAAGTTCCCGAAGCAGACGTAAAAATACACTCACCCACGAGTTACCTCCCTTTTGCCCTTTTCCCGCGCAAACAGTCATGTGACCAGCCTTACTTGTCACTCTCTCCTGATTTTCTGCCCATACACTTGGATCTGCTGTGAAATCCGAAGTGTTTCCAGCGGGGAGGTTGGGAGGGCTTCTCGTCATGAGTCAGGATAAGTATAAAAATAACAATTTTACTTGAAAAATTAAATATTTTTTCTTATCCTGACTCATGATCTTTTGCTTATACAATCCGACAGATTGGTGGTGGGTGAAGCCAATTCGATTCAACAGCTGTCCTTAGATACGTCCTGTATCCCCCGGCATTTCTGTGATCCTATTCTTCCAACTTCCTTGTCTTACTTCAGTCTCAGACAAGTTGAATCATGTTGATTCATGTGGCTACAGATAAACTAGTATCTTCTTATTACTAGATATCTTATAACAACCCATAGATTATGATAAGATCTTTATCATAAAGAGTTGAGACCTCTTCACATACAGGTAAGATCTTTACCCGTACAGGATCTTTAATCACTCATGCTAGCCTGTCCTAGACTGTGCACATGGACTTTCAAACTAATACTTTTCCTTAGTAAAAGTTATCAACAAGTCAGCGTGATAAAGGGTGATATTTTCCAACTCAGCGCCTTTGAGGAACCGTTAGTTGCTGTGCTACAACGAGAGGCCCAAATTGGTGAATGCCTGAGACGTCTTCAGTGGCTATGTCTCGGAGGTTATGGTTGGCAAACACCGTGTCTGACTTCCAAAAGCAGCCCCCCATAATTGCTGGTATAGAGCAATTTCTATGCAGAGCCAGTGTTGACGCCAGCGCTCTGACTTCATGTGGGTTGGAAGCTCTAGGAGGTTCTAGTCCTGCTGCTTTATAGGCTCTCAATATGAAGGCTCTCATCCAGAACAATATCGTCATTCTTGAGACTTCTGCTGATGTCTCTGTGGATAATGGGATGAACAGGCGCTTGAATTTTTGTCTCCTTGTCTTAGTCTTTTGAAGATATATCTTCAGGGCTCTGACCGGACACAAGGATAAGTCCTCTATATCCTCTGGTCCAAGGATTGTAGATAGCGCTGGTACGTGGAACTGTCTATCTGGCTGACCAGGTAGTTGGTTCTTGGCAATGAAGTCCCATCTAAGTCCTAGATGAACTGCAGCATGTTGCCCCGTGTCAAATCTGGTTCGACCAAAGTCCAGTGCATGTATCTCTGATATTCGAGCTGCCGTGGCTAGCACAAGCAGGAACAGAGTCTTCTGTGTCAGCAACTCAAAGGTAGTCTGATCTAGAGGTTCGTAGGCATCACTCGTAAGATGACGTAGAATTACATTTAGATCCCAGGCCGGAACTCTGAACTTCTTTTGCTGGTCCTCCAGTTTAAAAGATCTCAGCAGAGCAAGTAATTCTGGTACTTTCGTCAACTTGATGCCTGTTTTCATGGTAATGACTGTACTAATGGCGGCGATGTATGTAGATAATGTCGAACCTTTCAGATGTCTGGTCAGTCTAAGATGACACAGGTATTCCGCCACTTGAGGATGAGTAGCTTTAGGATGAGAATGCTACTGTAGAGTTGTCCGTGTGGACCATCAGCATTTTGTTGTTCAACAAGCTCGACCATAGTTGTAAGGCGTTGATCATGGCTGTCATCTCCAGCAGATTGATCTGAAGATGCTGCTCTATTTTGGACCACCTTCCTGATGCAACTTGATTGTTGAGATGCGCACCCCAGCCTTGTATCGAAGCGTCTGCGTAGAGATGTGTGTCGAAGGCCGGCTACTAATAAGGATATAATGCCGTATATGGGACTCCAGTGCTCGCCCAACCATCCACTTAGGCGAAAAGGGAGAGAGCGACAAGTAAGGCTGGTCACATGACTGTTTGAGCGGGAAAAGGGCAAAAGGGAGGTAACTCGTGGGTGAGTGTATTTTCAAGGGATTCAAGTGTTTCCACTACCGAAAAGAAAAGGGAGATAAGCAAAAGATCATGAGTGAGAATAAGAAAATATCTGTTCGATTTATGACCTTTCAACATCATAAAAACAATCCCAAACCGTTAAAATTAGCGAGCCACATTTGTGATACACCCGAAACTCGGTTACTCCACACAGCGCTACCATGCACACTGTAAAATTAAACAACGATGCTCAGAGCTGAACAGAATGCTGGTCGATAGTTTTTTTCGCAAGATCTCGTCCTATTTCATTTTAATTTTAAAACGAGAGTGAAAAATATTAATTCATGAGTTGAAATTTCACATGAACTAAATTTCCATAACTTTTCCATGACTTTTTAAATATATGCCCATTTTCCATAGATTATCAAGGCCTGGAAACGCAATATTAATTTTCCAAGACTTTTCCAGGTTTCCATGACCCGTGCGAACCCTGTATTAGGAAGATCTTCCTGGACTTGGGACTTATGTTCGTCATTCATGTGATTTGTGTGGATTAGATTCAATCCCATTTTCATTAATAACAACTCTCATTTTGCCTCATTCTATACATGTACAACATCCGCATACAATGTTCCATAGGAGTCCACCTTTAGCCACACTATGACAGCACCAATTCACATTATTCTCAGCAATCACAATCTTGTTACTGACTTGACAGAGGTCTTAGTTGTCAGAGAATGGACACTAATCAGAACTTTAATACTTAGACTCATTTCTTACATTTTTCCTATTCTTATTTACAAAGTTTGTTCAACTCCAACAATACAACAACGTTCTGACAAGGCACTAAATAGCAATTACACTGTGCATTAAAACAATATTGTAGTACCTGATGTATACTCCATGAATGTATAATGCAAGGGGTCATCCATGGACCCCCACAACTCGTGTTAAGGTGACTTACTGATAAGATCATGATACACTGAGTATTCTGTGTCCGTGTCAGGGATGCTGTAGTTGGCATTGATGATCCTTAGTTTGGCAGAGTCTTCGAACGGATGGTCCATGAAACACAGCTTGAATAGGACACAACCCAGTGCCTGCAACAAGTGGGGACACCAACATGACTAAACAAGTGAGTGAGTGAGTGAGTGAGTGAGTGAGTGAGTGAGTGAGTGAGTGAGTGAGTGAGTGAGTGAGTGAGTGAGTGAGTGAGTGAGTGAGTGAGTGAGTGAGTTCAGTTTTACGCCGCACTCAGCAATATTCAAGCTATATGGCAGCGGTCTGTAAATAATCGAGTCTGGACCTGACAATCCAGTGATCAACAGCATGAACATCGATCTGCGCAATTGGGAACTGATGACATGTGTCAACTAAGTCAGTGAGCCTGACCATCCGATCCCGTTAGTGGCCTCTTACAAACAGCATAGTCGCCTTTTGTGGCAAGCATGGGTTGCTGAAGACCCATTCTACCCCGGATGACTAAACAAGAAAAGTACTTGCATCATCTAGATGAAATGAAGGGCCCCAAACATTTTCCTCGCAAATAGAATTTGAAAGCAACAAACACTTGCATCTAATGTCACTTCTGGTTTCAGAATACATTATCAGTAACAACAACTCAAAGCAACCCTGTAACCTTAATTGGTTAACTCATGATGGGGTAAGATGTTGCATTGAAACAATGTGTATGCATAAGAAATCCTCATCTACAATATTCTTTGCTGTAACTAACTTCCAAATCCTTACACAGACTTTCATAGGCTTTGTCATTTCAGAAAGGATATTGAAAATGTTGAATACTGGACACACTGACTCACAAATGTTAAATAACAATATGCCATATCATAAATATTTAGGAGAGCTCAGAACTTCAGGGGTTCGTTTGACTACTGATTGTTAAGCATGCATACATTTTCGGAAGAAGCAACAACCATGTCTTCAGATTATTACTTTCATGACTTTGACCTTTGAATTGCTATTGACTGCCAAACACGAGCACACATTACTACTGATTAAAATACTTCAATGGCATACATACATACATACATACATACATACATACATACATACATACATACATACATACATACATACATACATACATACATACATACATACATACATACATACATACATACATACATACATACATACATACATACATACATACATACATACATATGATAGTCTGTGTGGCATCAACAGTAAACATCTAACTGTTTCATCGGACTGTTTACCGCTTGAACAACAAATAAAAGACATATCATGTACTACTGGCAAGGTATGTATCTTTAGGTATCTCTGATAAAGTTGCCAGCAGATGCTAGGAGCAATAATAGATATGTCCTAAATGCAAACAAGAAGACATGGTTATCAATATCCCCCACCAGTGTTCTGTTCCTACTTGGTTCCTGTTTTTTAACTCCACCACAACATTCATGTCCTGAAATCACATACCACATTTGGTTTCCCTATCTATAACAGCAACTGAGAAAATCTGGTAACACGGTTTCAGTTTTTGAACCCTATCAAGGCATTTGTGTCCTGAAAATACATACCACATTTGGTTTCCCTATCTGTAACATTTTTTGAGAAAATCTGTTCACATTGGGGATATCGTGCAATAAGTCAAGAAATGCATGACAAGGGCCAAAACTCTGTAACAATTTGTAACACGGTTTCAGTTTTCGCACTCCATCAAGGCATTAATGTCCTGAAAACACATATCAAATGTGGTTTGCCTATCTATAACGTTTTTTTGAGAAAATCTGTCCCCTTTGGGGATACTGTGCACAAAGTCAAGAAACCAATGACAAGGGCCATAACTTTGTAAGAAGTTTTTGAACTCCATCAAGGCATTAATGTCCTCAAAAGACATATCAAATTTGGTTTGCCTATCTATACAGTTTTTGAGAAAATCTGTACCCATCATCTTGGACGGACAGACGGAGCTCAAACCAATATCCCCCTCCCACATCGTGGCTGGGGATAATAACCTTCAAGTCACAAGTCTTGGAAAGGAACTTAAACAATAATTGTACACAGAGTATATCATCCATAATTCTGAGCGCTGAGTGGCTTATATCTGTAATTATTCAAATACATCCTATGTGGTCATTTCTTAGAAATAATATGAATGCCAGTTAGTTGTAAGGGAGCCTAGCCGTTAAATGTATGAATAAACGTTATAAATCTTCTGTTACTTACAACATGCAGGCTCTTCAAATTACCATACATTTTTTGGTTAAATGGAAACTTGCATCAGCAACATTAAAGGTATCAAAGGGCTAGTAGAATTTCAAACATTTTGGGAGCTGTTGCTGTGTGCTATCTCTACTGTGGTGTTCAAAGAGAAATTGTATATATCAGCAAGATATCAACCATTTCAATGTATTGAGGATGAATACAAAACCATCATTTGTGATTTGACAAATAATCTTAAGAATAAATACCACTTCATTCTTTTTTGAGACACTAGTATAAGACAGCAAATTACAAAATTTGTAGATTCAGTCAATAACATTGCTGGAAAGTGGTACTTTATCACGAAAATACTTCCATGTCTTTACCCAAGTGACCTGGTTCATTGCTAACTAAGTTCTGACACAGAAGGATGAGTTTAGTCTCACACTTTTTGGGGTTCAGAGGTTGGGTTGCTGTTTGGGACTCATCCCCAAAATACTAGAATCTGTACTTTACTGAGAGTGTCCTCCCAAACATAACATGTTACATCAGGTTAAATGTGTATTTACCCATATGTCGCCTGCCTCGTTGATAGGGAAGTTCTGGTACAGGTCCAGCATCTCAGGGGCTCGGTACATAGGTGTTGTGTTCTTAGCAATCTGCAAGCAAAGGATGTCGGGGACCACAAATGAACAAATCTCTAAAAATGTAATTTTTGGAGTAAAATTGATATTTTATACTTATCCTGACTCATGCTCTTTTTGCTTGTCTTCTTCTTCTTGCGAACATAGTGGAACACTTGTATCTCCTTAATTGAAGCTCCCTTCAATTTAAAATCACTAATTAGTATTCACCACGAGTTACCTCCTTTCCACAAGCGCGTGAACGAGGGCGCCACCTCTACCCATGTGCCTCACTCTCTCCTCATATACTGAGCCCAACATTTGAATTTACAGGGAAATCCAAAGTGTTATTTGGGGAGGATGGGAGGGCTGACCTCATGAGTCAGGATAAGTATAAAATATCAATTTTACTCCAAAAATTACATATTTTTCCTTATCCTGACTCATGCTCTTTTTGCTTGTAGCATCCTATGGAACGGAGGTGGGAATATCTAATACTTTGGATTTTTAATAATTAGTGATTTGAACTGTGATGATTGTAATAACCCTATGGGAACTTCATAAAGGCACTGAACTGATGAATTCCTGCTGCTAACTTATCAGCTGCCATATAAAAGGTTATTACCATGTACTTATTATGATAAAGTATATATAACATTAATACAATGCTTAAGACTAATAGACTTAAGCTTGTTAATATGCTAGTATAAACTCCTTAGAGTTTGTTAGCTAAAATACTTTTAAGATATAACATAGTACTAAGCTTAAGATATGATTAAACTTAAGCTAATTATATAATAGCAAACTCTTTAGAGTTTGTTAGTTAATATACTTATATGATATAGATATAATGCTGAGCTTAAGATATGAATAAGCTTTAGCTACATATATAATAGCAAAAACTCTGTAGAGTTTGTTAGTTAATATATTTTTATAATATGAGTATAGTACTGTGCTTAAGCTATAATTAACTTAAGCTACATATATAATAGCCAAACTCTGTAGAGTTTGTTAGCTAATATATTTTTATAATATGAGTATAGTACTGTGCTTAAGCTATAATTAACTTAAGCTACATATATAATAGCCAAACTCTGTAGAGTTTGTTAGCTAATATATATTTATAATATTAGTATAGTACTGAGCTTAAGATATAATTAACTTAAGCTACATATATATAGCAAAACTCTGTAGGGTTTTGTTAGCTAATATATTTTTACAATATGAGTATAGTAGTGTGCTTAAGATATAATTAACTTAAGCTACATATATAATAGCAAAACTCCGTGTAGAGTTTGTTAGCTAATATATTTTACAATATGAGTATAGTAGTGTGCTTAAGATATAATGAACTTAAGCTACATATATAATAGCAAAACTCCGTAGAGTTTGTTAGCTAATATATTTTACAATATGAGTATAGTATTGTGCTTAAGATATTATTAACTTAAGCTACATATATAATAGCCAAAAAACTCTGTAGAGTTTATTAGCTAATATGTTTATAGTGTAACCATAGTACTAAGCTTAAGATAAGATTAGACTTAAGCTAAATGTATATAGCAAAATAAACTCCTTAGAGTTTATTAACTAATATACTTTTTATGTTAAAAACATAGTACTGAGCTTAAGTTATGATGAAACTTAAGCTATATATATATAATAACAAAACTCCGTCGGGTTTTGTTAGCTAATACCTTTATAATGTAAACATACTGCTTAAGATATGATGAAAACTTAAGCTAATTGTATAATAGCGAAAACAACCCTTTAGAGTTTGTTAGCTATGATATAAACCTAGTATTGAGCTTATGAAGGAAAACTTAAGCTACATATATAATAGCAAGAACTCCGTAGAGTTTGTTAGCTAATACATGTTATAATGTAACCATAAAGCTTAAAATATGATGAAACTTAAGTTTAAATATATAATAGCAAAACCCTCTTTTAGAGTTTTTTGATAGCTAATATACCTATATGATATAAACATAGTACTGCTTAAGATATGAATAAGCTTAAGTTACATATATAATAGCTAAAACTCTGTAGAGTTTGTTAGCTAATACATGTTATAATATAACCATATTGCTTAGAAATATGATGATACTTAAGCCAAATAGCAAAAACTCTTTAGAGTTTGTTAGCTAATCTACTTATATGATATAAACATAGTACTAAGCTTAAGATATGAATAAGCTTAAGCTACCTATATAATAGCAAAACTCCTTAGAGTTTGTTAGCCAATATATTTTAATAATATGAGAATAGTACTATGCTTAAGGTATAATTAGCTTAAGTTACCTATATAATAGTAAAACTCCTCAGAGAGTTTGTTAGCTTAATTAACTTAAGCTATGTATAAAATAGCCAAAAACTCTGTAGAGTTTGTTAGCTAATGCATTTATCATGTAACCATAGTATTACTCTTAAGATATGAATAACTTAAGGTAAATATATATAATAACAAACTCTGTAGAGTTGTTAACTTATATATTGTATGATGTAATAATCATAGTACTGTGATGATAAAAGGAACTTAAGTAAATTATATATAGCATGAAGCTATTTAGTATTGTTATAAGATAAGTAAAAATCTGTTAGATTGACTTATCTTCTCCGAGGAACTGTCAGCTGTTGTGCGAGGACCATGGGATCGAATTGGTGTATACCTGAGACGTCCTCGGTGGTGATATCTCTCAGATAATGGTTTGCAACCACCATATCGGATTTCCAGAAATAAACCCTCCATTATTTCAATCACATTTGTGTAGAACAATTGTAGAAGTTAGCGCTATAATATCATGAGTATTAAGCTCATGGAGGGTCGGAATAGGTCCATCCGCATATGCACGTAGTATGACAGTTCTGATCCAAATGGAGATATAATACATGAGACTTCACTCTGCGTAAGTTGATGATAGAGAAAATAATCTGTTGCATTTATTTCTTCTGTTTGGTTTGGTGGAGATAAATTTACAGTGCTCTTGCTGGCCATCTTGATAGAATCATCGTCGTATCATGGGGTCCAAGTATGTCATCCAGGCGTGTTCATAAACCTCACTTGTGAGGTGTTGGAGCACTATATTCATATCCCCAGGTTGGGCGTGAAATTTCCGTTTTATTCTCCAAACAGAAGTTTAGTAGGTTTACTAACCATCTAGTTGTGTTAGTCGCTTGATGAAATTCAGCTGTAGTCTGAAACGCTGTGGATTTTAGATCCACTTGTATCTTTCGTCCTAGGTAATTCGCTCGCGAAGTCCTTTTGATGATGTAGGTGCACAACCAGGTGTGTCTGTCCTCGTTGAACTTTATGTAAAATCGCCTGACTGCCGATCCCTCGTCTTAACTTGACAGGGGAGGTCTCTAACTTGAAGAAAGGCAGTCTAATCATGAATGTTCAGGTTAACTGGACTGTAATGAGGCTTGCTCGTTCACTGATATATAGTTGTCACTTGTGACGTAAGTCTTGAACTGTGAATAGAGATCGACCTCTGTGTAGGTCGTTGTCCCTCGCGGTCCAATCAGAACAAGGCATTTTGATTCTGTATAATACCCGCTGCTGTGATGTCACCGGTGTGTAGCGGAAAAAACCCACCTTGAATAAATTCTTGTCGTCGTTGATATTAGCATAAACGTCGGTCTTCACCGTAGCTTCCCCGAAGTTATCCGAGTGACCACGTGTTTCGAGGGTTAATGGTAACCGCCAGCGAAACCTCCGGTGAAATATCTCGCTCTGTAATTTTATGCTGGGTAGGTTATTTTCCTGGTTGTCGTGAAAGTAATTTCAGTTTTGAATATAATTCCGACTTCCTTATATATAAGGGTATAAACAACTTGCAAGTTGTGAGCTTGTAGACTGTATACATGAATGTATCGTCATAATTGTAGAATTAACGTTGAACTTGTTGTACATATTTCTTCTCAGAAACTTTGACGATTAAGAGTTAACGCTGTAACAAGGCTGCTGTTCAATTTCGATATTGAATTGTCTGCAGATATGCGTAATGGTCACGCATGTAGATAATCGTATCGTCGTCCGGGATTGTATATTAGCAATTTATACGAATAGTTGATTTCTGTGAAGATCTATGAAATGTCGTTGACTAATAATACAGCGGCGTTCTGTGTTGTAAATAGCCTGAGCAATTATCTTCGGCGTGGAAGGCTTATAGGCGGCATCTGGCATACAGTTGATAATCAACTTATCGCGGCGTCTTGAAACGGACTGACGAGTAGCTATATATGACGAAGTGGCTAGTATATGGAAACCTTGGAGGAGACTTCCTCGGTGAGCGCCGGAGACTTCGCGAAGTTCTCGGTATCCTTCTAGATCTTCTGGGTGAAGTAGACTTGGAGCCACTTAGCCTTCGTGACCATCGCGAAGGTGTCGAGTCAAAGCCCGATTAGTATATATATATATATATAAATATATATATGAGCTTGCTTCGTGAACAGCCTCTGTGTTAACAGGATGTGGGATCGGTGGCGCTTGCCTAAGTAGGGCCGCATGGATCATCTTATCATATTCAGAAGTCGTGTTACGAAGTCTGGTGATAAGTGTCTAATTGATCGTTCTAGATCTATTTAGGCCAGCGAACATACGTCTCGTCATGGATTCAACAGAACCAATATCACGATTGTAGTTCTTATACTTGATATCGATGATCAACTTGTCTATGGGTTGATCTTCGGAGACTTGTGAGGGGCGTTGATAGTTCGCTGAAGCTCTTGTATAGTCCCTCGATGTCCTTCTAGATGATGATGATCTGGATTCAGGTGTCCTTCAAGCATGCCTTCGCCTGGCTTCCTCTGCGTCCGGTCGGGGAACGACGATATGACCTTCGCGAAGGCTTCCGTGATGTCTGATGGTCCGAGTCCACATCTAGGGATGAAACCGCATAAGGTGATGATCTATCCTGCCTTCGCGAAGTCCTTCGCGAAGGCTGTACATCTAGGTTCTTTCCGCCTTCGCGAAGGCTGTACATCTAGGTCCCTTCCGCCGAAGAAGGCCTTCGCGAAGAGCTGTACATCTAGGTCCTTCGCCGTCAAGGTGGTCCGTGACTTCCTTCGCGAAGGTGACATCGTCCTGGCTGCTACGTTGACGGGGGTGCCTCTGGGGTGCTGTCACGTTGGAGCCTTCAGCTGGCTCGGACCCTGCTACGCGAGATATTGGTCCTCCATGATGTTCATAATTTGTCGCATCATGTCTTCTGGGATGGTCTGCGGCGAAGGTCGTCGGTGCTTTATCTGCGGTGTTAATGGAGGGTCCACCGGAAAATCGTCCGACATCAGTGTAGAGGCATCAGGCTGCATGGTGATCTCTGCTGATGTCGTTGTAGCTGTCACCGGTCGTTTCTTGTGGCGTCGTCGGGGATGATGATCAGCTGATCATCGTAGAGGTCCAGGTCATCGGCTGGAACAATCTCGGTTGAGAAAGTCCTAGTAGACTTCGTTGATTTTCCCTCAGAGGTCGACGCTGCCCTGGGTGTCGCGGCGTCTGCGTTGAGTGTTGGTAATGATGGGACCCTCAGGACGATCATCGCATATCTCGCGTTGGTACATCAGGCTGCATGCTGATCTGTGCCGACATCGGTCAATCTTGATGTACATCGGTATGATGACCGGCTGATCATCATACAGGCCCAAAACTTCGATGGGAACGGTCTCGGTTGTTGAGATGTAGTAGAAAAACCCTCTAGTCTTCTGCTGCGACGATGGGATGTCTGGGGAAGCAGGATGCTTCTTGGAGATGGCGGACTCGCCCCACACCTCTCCACCACTCTAGCGGAACACCACACGCGGGGGAGTCGGCCAACAGCAGTAGACTGGCGAGGGTTCCGTGTATCAGTCATACTAGACTCTGCATACGCCGACCTATCTGCTGTGCGCGTGTGCCAAAGCGCAAAGTAAATATTAATAAAAGGTAGAATTGGATAAATTAGTACCGCAACTGCAATGTGAATATAATAAACATGGCCGTACATCATATTAAAGGCGGATCAGCAGCAGCATAAAAACGTAATCTGCAATAGTACAGAATTTTCATCAACGTAATCCACTGAAACAAACACGGTCCCCCGTGACTAAACTGTAGAAAAACGACTAAATATCAATATATAATCGTTGAAGGATACTAGCTAAACCTCTATAGATGTCTATACGAGGTAACTAACTAAATATAATTCAAAGGATATAGTGTGTCGGGAGACACAGGCGCTCTCACGTCCAGCTCACTGGGCGAAGAAGGAGAGAGTGAGGCACATGGGTAGAGGTGGCGCCCTCGTTCCCGAGCTTGTGGAAAGGAGGTAACTCGTGGTGAATACTAATTAGTGATTTTAAATTGAAGGGAGCTTCAATTAGGGAGATACAAGTGTTCCACTATGTTCGCAAGAAGAAGAAGACAAGCAAAAAGAGCATGAGTCAGGATAAGGAAAAATTAAGCTTTCATTAAAGCAACATGTGACAAGCTACATGAATACATACTAATTCTGAGAAACTGTTATGTTGGTGCTGCTTCATGCCAATTCTCAACCCGCTTCATGGTTTCTGTCAAGTTCTTCAACAACTTCTATTTAGAGGTACCAATATAACGATGGTGAGGTGAGGTGAAATGAGGTTAAACTTCGTACTTAAGATTATTTCGCTCATATGACGACGTGCATGCATGTGTATGTGTGGCTGCTTGTACTACCCCAGACTTAAGCTGGTTTTATAGTGCTAGCTCACTGAGATACCATGCTGCAGTTAAGCATGAATACCCCACATTATACAGATTCCGAGCTGACCAGTCCTTGTTGTACACATTAAGGCGGAGCGCCAGGCAGGGACCAACAAAAAGATATTTTAAAGTCTTTTGGCATTACGCGGCCAGGGATCGAACCAGCGACCTTCCGCTCTCAGAGCGGATGCTCCAACCACGGAGGCGGTCCACTATAATGAAGAATAAGTACAACAGGTCATAGCAAATATAATGTCTGGTCAGTGAGCACACTATGACAGACTCAAGCTGTAGCATTTTTCACAACACAACCATTGCAAGCATATTCAAATTCATCCCTGAGTTGAATTGTTGATAAGTTCAATTTACTCTGTTATGATCAAGAGACTGTGAGAAGGGACAACAGAGAAAATAAAGTTTTAGATTGCGATGGCACTTCACGAATCTAAAAGTGATTTTGTACACTGCTAGATGCACATGTGTGTCCATTAATGTGTGAGTAATGTAAGATGTATGATGTGTTGAGAAACACATGCCAGTGGAAGATGTAAGATACCATGTTGAGTAACACATGCCCATGGAAGATGTACGATGCCAGGTTGAGTAACACATGCCCATGGAAGATGTAAGATGCCATGTTGAGTAGCACATGCCCATGGAAGATGTAATATGTCATGTTGAGTAACACATGCCCATGGAAGATGTATGATGCCATGTTGAGTAACACATGCCCATGGAAGATGTATGATGCCATGTTGAGTAACACATGCCCATGGAAGATGTATGACGCCATGTTGAGTAACACATGATCATGTAAGATGTAAGATGCCATGTTGAGTAACACATGCCCATGGAAGATGTATGATGCCATGTTGAGTAACACATGCCAATGGAAGATGTATGACGCCATGTTGAGTAACACATGATCATGTAAGATGCCATGTTGAGTAACACATGTCAATGGAAGATGTATGATGCCATGTTGAGTAACACATGCCCATGGAAGATGTAAGATGCCATGTTGAGTAGCACATGCCCATGGAAGATGCCATGTTGAGTAACACATGCCCATGTAAGATGTAAGATGCAATGTTGAGTAACACATGATCATGTAAGATGTAAGATGCCATGGTGAGTAACACATGCCCATGTATCATGCCATGTTGAGTAACACATGCCCATGGAAGATGTAATATGCCATGTTGAGTAACACATGCCCATGGAAGATGTATGATGCCATGTTAAGTAACACATGCCCATGGAAGATGTATGATGCCATGTTGAGTAACACATGCCCATGGAAGATGTAAGATGCCATGTTGAGTAACACATGCCCATGGAAGATATAAGATGCCATGTTGAGTAACACATGCCTTGAGTAACACATGCCCATGTAAGATGTAAGATGTCATGTTGAGTAACACATGCCCATGGAAGATGTATGATGCCATGTTGAGTAACACATGCCCATGTAAGATGCCTTGTTGAGTAGCACATGCCCATGGAAGATGTATCATGCCATGTTGAGTAACACATGCCCATGGAAGATGCCATGTTGAGTAAAATGCCCATGTAAGATGCCATGTTGAGTAGCACATGCCCATGGAAGATGTATGATGCCATGTTGAGTAACACATGCCCATGTAAGATGCCATGTTGAGCAACACATGCCCATGTAAGATGCCATGTTGAGTAACAAATGCCCATGTAAGATGCCATGTTGAGTAACACATGCCCATGGAAGATGTATGATGCCATGTTAAGTAACACATGATCATGGAAGATGCCATGTTGAGTAGCACATGCCCATGGAAGATGTAAGATGCCATGTTGAGTAACACATGCCCATGGAAGATGCCATGTTGAGTAACACATGCCCATGTAAGATGCCATGTTGAGTAACACATGCCCATGTAAGATGTAAGATGCCATGTTGAGTAACACATGCCCATGGAAGATGCCATGTTGATTAACACATGCCCATGGAAGATGTATGATGCCACATTGAGTAACACATGCCCATGTAAGATGTAAGATGCTATGTTGAGTAACACATGATCATGTAAGATGTAAGATGCCATGTTTAGTAGCACATGCCCATGGAAGATGTAAGATGCCATGTTGAGTAACACATGCCCATGTAAGATGTATGAAGCCACGTTGAGGAACACATGCCCATGTAAGATGCCATGTTGAGTAGCACATGCCCATGGAAGATGTATGATGCCATGTTGAATAACACATGCCCATGTAAGATGCCATGTTGAGTAACACATGCCCATGGAAGATGCTATGTTGAGTAGTACATGCCCATGGAAGATGTATGATGCCATGTTCAGTAACACGTGCCCATGTAAGATGCCATGTTTAGTAGCACATGCCCATGGAAGATGTATGATGCCATGTTGAGTAACACATGCCCATGGAAGATGCCATGTTGAGTAACACATGCCCATGTAAGATGCCATGTTGAGTAACACATGACCATGTAAGATGTATGATGCCATGTTGAGTAACACATGCCCATGGAAGATGCCATGTTGAGTAACACATGCCCATGGAAGATGCCATGTTGAGTAGCACATGCCCATGTAAGATGTATGATGCCATGTTGAGTAGCACATGCCCATCGAGTGAGTGAGTGAGTGAGTTAAGATTTTTAGTCACATCGGCAATATTTCAGCCATATCGTGACTAAAGCAAGTTCTAAATATATCAACAATTTAAGTGAAATTATAAAATTCTGCCAATGAAGGACAGTAAAATAACTAGATTATCACAGATATAGAACATGCCCATGGAAGATGTATGATGCCATGTTGAGTAACACATGCC
Organism: Haliotis rubra; assembly: GCF_003918875.1. Classification (NCBI taxonomy): domain Eukaryota; kingdom Metazoa; phylum Mollusca; class Gastropoda; order Lepetellida; family Haliotidae; genus Haliotis; species Haliotis rubra. Next base: position 312,965 of record NW_025767628.1, read on the forward strand.
CATGGAAGATGTATGTTGAGTAGCACATGCCCATGGAAGATGCCATGTTGAGTAGCACATGCCCATGTAAGATGTATGAGGCCATGTTGAGTAACACATGCCCATGGAAGATGCCATGTTGAGTAGCACATGCCCATGGAAGATGCCATGTTGAGTAGCACATGCCCATGGAAGATGTATGATGCCATGTTGAGTAACACATGCCCATGGAAGATGCCATGTTGAGTAGCACATGCCCATGGAAGTTGTATGATGCCATGTTGAGTAACAAATGCCCATGTAAGATGTAAGATGGCATGTTGAGTAACACATGCCCATGTAAGATGTATGATGCCAGGTTGAGTAACACATGCCCATGGAAGATGTATGATGCCATGTTGAGTAACACATGCCCATGGAAGATGTATGATGCCATGTTGAGTAACACGTGCCCATGTAAGATGTATGATGCCATGTTGAGTAACACATGCCCATGTAAGATGTATGATGACACGATGAGTAACACATGCCTATGGAAGATGTAAGATGCCATGTTGAGTAACACATGCCCATGGAAGATGTATGATGACACGATGAGTAACACATGCCCATGTAAGATGTATGATGCCATGATGAGTAACACATGCCCATGTAAGATGCCATGTTGAGTAACACATGCCCATGGAAGATGTATGATGCCATGTTGAGTAACACATGCCCATGGAAGATGTAAGATGCCATGTTGAGTAACACATGCCCATGGAAGATGTATGATGTCATGTTGAGTAACACATGCCCATGTAAGATGCCATGTTGAGTAACACATGCCCATGTAAGATGCCATGTTGAGTAGCACATGCCCATGTAAGATGCCATGTTGAGTAGCACATGCCCATGTAAGATGTAAGATGCCATGTTGAGTAACATGTGCCCATGTGAGATGCATGATGCCACATGGAGTAACATGTGCCCATGTGAGATGCATGATGCCATGTGAGTGGCTCGTCATCATGCAGTATGTGTGATGCCACATAGAGTGAGATGTATCATTCCATGTGTTATGTATGCCTGACCTCATCTTCCACTAGGCTCCTCTTGATAGCTGACCATGAGTTGTCTGGCATGTAAGTCTCAGTTGTGGCACTGCCAAAGTCACACACCTTGATCAGACCCTGGGCGCTCACCAGCAGATTCTCAATCTAAGGCAAACACACAAGTTACAATTTTAATCATCACACTGTTACTACAGAACACAGTTCATGTCCACACACCTCTCAACTAAACACAATGCCATCATAAACAGAGAGGTCTTGAGAACTAGCAATCTCATCGAAATATTTTACCACAACAGGGCACCTTCTGAGAACATCCATAGAAAGTGGAGGACCATCAGCTTGCAACAATTGAAAACAAAACAAAACTTGTTACCAAGCATGAACATAATACAAGAATTAAAGATTGTTGCATTGTGGTTCCAAGAACCATTACATCGGTGTATCAAAGACTGTTGAATAAGCACACTCATAGTCAGACAAAACTAGTGAGTGTGTGAGTGAGTTTAGTTTTACGCCACACTCAGCAATATTCCAGCTATATGGCGGCGGTCTGTAAATAATCGGGTCTGGACCAGACAATCCAGTGATCAAGAGCATGAGCATCGGTCTGCACAATTGGGCACCGATGACATGTGTTGACCAAGCCAGCGAAGCGTGACCACCCGATCCCGTTAGTTGCCTCTTACGACAAGCATGGGTTACTGAAGATCAATATTCTAACCCGGACCTTCACGGGTTAGACAAAACTAAGCCTAGTAAACTGGTATGATAGAAATTACAGGAAACAGACTGTCTTTATCTAACTTACTTCAGGAGTACTTTACTCTCACAAGCTTGGTGTTCCACCATGTCAGCACACAAAATGGCACCATGTGTCTCGTTTTTACGTAGCCAAGCATTGCATAAAATATAGTGACCCAAACATGTTTTTATTACAAATGTAGGGATCATGTATGCTCTGATGATGTGCTTCACGCAGTGACGTGTTAGAGAAGGGGTGGGTATAAATTAGCAGTGAGTTTGAAGTTTTGTATGAGGGGGTCACTTTACATGTGGCAATATACGGTAATTCAACATCAGCATCAGACACATGCGGATGCTCCTTGTTCAGATATGACATGAGAGGTTAATCAAGGAAACAAATCTGGATCCCGTGATAACAATAAATGTAAATGGGCATACCTTGAGATCCCGGTGCACTATGGGTGGTTTCTGCTTGTGCATGTGTTGCACACCCTTACAAGTCTGGTAGAACACCTTCAGCACCTGGTCACAGGGCAGAGGGGTGGAACGTGCATTCAGAATGTGTACTAGTTCACCACCTGCAACAAATAGAGGAGATGAGATGTTCCAGCTGTCTTCCTGGCCATCTCTGTAGTACAGCAAAGTTAGGCTGTACTTACATGAGACCAGCAGATAAGACTCCAAGGCATAAGAAGAGCTGAGGCAAGACAGAGATAAGAAGTGGACCTGGTGGTGCTGCACGTACCTGAACACAGCTCGGTGAGCAGGAGGTATTCATGCTGGCCATGGTCAGACTCTTCCTTCCCTATAGCTGCTGCAGTGATGAACTGAACTATGTGTGGGTGGCCAGACAGTTTCTTCTGACACAGGTTCAGGAAAATCAAAAGTAGTTGGATGGACAGAAAAGATAAGATGGGTGTTTCTTTGGACATATGTATTAAATGGACAAACAGCCTTGTATCTTTTCCCAAAGGTTTCTGCCATGACCAAGTTAATGGATGAGTAGTTATGGTATTAGGTTGTCTAATGATCATGCAAACTTGCACAGACAGAACAATCTTAATTACTCCTATCAAACAAAATTAAATTAATTTAAATATTCATGATATGACTTTATCATCCAAAACTGTGTTCCACAGGAGTTATCGCTTGTGTGAGATCAAATGATATCTCCTAGGAGATATCGTTTTGACAGTAGATTTTGTACAATGCCCTGACAATGCTATGGCGTCATCAACTTGATGATGTCACAATGCTATGACATCGCTGCACTGCAAGTCTAATGGTAGTACAGTGTTGAGAGATGTACATTTGTCATTGAAAACTAATGAAGAATGATTTTTGATGATAAATAGAATCTCACCCTCATGTCTACTGACATCAATTATATCAACACTCGTTGATAAAGGTAAAAATATCCTCGGCAAGCCTCGGATATTTGTAACTTTATCAACTCGTGTTGATATAATTGATATCAGTAGACACTTGGGTGAGATTCTCTATATACTTATTCTGACACAACATATTGTAATTGCCTTTTTCACATATAACATATAACACACAACTGAAAACATAACTCTTTAATATCCAGGGCAAACTTTGCCTTTAGTTTCTAATCAGAAGTATCTGTTGGAGATCCCTCATTGCCTTCGCTTCAGGAGCAGGTGAGTTTAGCTAGAAAAGTACTCCAATTATATGACAGCATATTAGGTTAAATGTGTGAAGAAAGCTGAAAGTCACATCAATCTCAGATGGGCCTGAGTATAGTGCTGATAAACCTCCACACATACCGGTAACTGGAGGTCTGGGATGACTAGGGATTTCTCATCCACACAGCACAATGCAATCCTGCAGTTGGGGTGGGGCCTGCAGATTTCATAACCAGCACTTGTTTATGTCAGGATTAGACTATGCCCAGTGAACTTTCCCTTGACTAATCCTGTATCACCTGTCACATTCTTACAACAACATCGAAAAATAGGCTCCATTGTCGAGTAACTGGCAGTTGCCATTATGCAACGCTTGGCAGATAGGAAGGAATAGTAACAGTTTACCAGGGAGGTTGTTCTATTTTTAGAAATTGGAAATTTTAATATAAATTGTATATTTATATACTTATCCTATCTCACGACTTGCACCTCTCTCTCTTGCTTCGACTTTTAGTGGAACGACTGTAAACTTTTTTCCATAGGCCTCCTTGTCCATTGGTCCGTGCACTCCATACTACTCTCCTTAATTAGCTTCCTAGTTCCTAATAAAGTGTGCAGCATGCTCCACTAATTGCCCACGTGACTATCTGGAATGATCATTCTCATCTTGGAGCCAACGTTGAAATCTGAGTAGTGGGCAGGCCGGGCGGGCATCCATCGCGTGAGATAGGGTAAGTATATAAATATACAATTTATATTAAACTTTCCAAATTTTTAAACTTATCCTATCTCACGACTTGCACTTATCCCACGGTTGGACGGCGGGCCGTAGATTACCCTTCTGTCTGGACAGTGCGAACAGCTGGTCTTGGAGCTGTGTGGACTGATGACAACTGTAGATAGTGATGTACAAGGGAGGCCTGTTACGCATGCACGCAACTCCTATGCTTGTAGTGGGTTCTCCGGAACCCGTTGGCTTACTAAGCACAACGACTCCCAGGGAGATGGGTGCTCCCGAGCGATGTGATGTTCGGCCGCAACCTTGTACAAGACAAGGGACGCAACTCGGCAAGTAAGCCTCGCCTCGCCACGATTTACAAGGTACCCCCGTAATTAAAGTCTTGCGACTAGAATCGGGCCAGACTCGCTTCAAGAAGGCCCCCCAGACACCAACCGAGGCGGGTGAAAGAGAAACATAACTCGGCATCTCCAAGGTTTAACGTTCAGTTCCGGGCAGCATCAAATTGACCCTCACTCCTTTGCCTAAGCTTAGTCAAAGGATGTGCCCGGCAACTTTGGAGGCAGAACCCATATAATGAGAACAAAAGGTTGAGATCCAGTTCAACTTTTATTCAGTATACACAAGGAAGTAGTAACGCGAATGCGGAACCGTCCCTCATCTGCGTTGTTGGGCTGATGTAAGCTGCTGAGCCAGTACAAGAGGTCCAAACTGGTGTAGTCTCTGGACATCCGTGACAGACAGGTCTCGCAGGTAATGTGAAGAGAGGACTGTATCAGAACGCCAGAAGCAACCTTCCATGATAGCGGTCAAGGAGCAGTTGCTATGGAGGGCCATCGTCAAGCTAGTGCACGAGTCTCATGAGGATTGGAAGCGGCTGGAGGAGGCAACCCTGCAACGTTGTAGGCTCGCAGGATCGTGGCACGCATCCAGAAGGCCAATGTGGTCCGGGAAACCTCAGTTCTTGAAGCGTTTGACAAGGGTATGAAGAGGCGCTTCCGTAGCCGTTGACGATCCTTGGAGACAGCCAGGTAAACGTGTAGAGCCCTAACAGGGCAGAGTGTCAAATCTTCATTATCATCAGGCCCAAGAATGGTGGACAACGGGGGAATGGTAAACATCCGGTCCGGTTGCCCTGGCAGTTGGTTTTTCGCAATGAAGTCCCAGCAGAGACCCAGGAAAGCCTTGCCATGCTTCTTCCGCTCGAACCGCACCCAATTGACATCAAGTGCATGCAGGTCAGATATACGAGCAGCGGTAGCCAAAGCTACCAGGAAGAATGTCTTGAATGTCACTTGTTCGAAGTCCTTATCTTCTAAAGGTTCATAATCTGTAGAAATCATATGACGAAGGACGACGGACAGATCCCAGGCCGGAGGTCTGAACTTCTTGGACTGGTCAGAGAGTCTATAGGAGCGTAGAAGACTCTGCAACTCGGGAACAGTGAAATCTTCATGCCCATGGTGGTAGCCAAAACCGAGTTGATGGCAGCTAAGTAGGTAGCTAACGTAGTACCCTTGAGTTTCTTAGATGCTGGAGAAACTCAGCAACGACCTGAGCCGAGGTGGAAGTGGGAGATGCAATTCCCCTAAGCTTGCAATAGTCTTCAAACTTCTTCCACTTGTTGTCGTACAAGGAACGGGTTGAAGTATGATGCGCTGAAGTAATAGCTATGGCTACTCTGAAGATGCGCTAAACGTGTAGATTGAGGGTCTGAGGTGACCCGTGGCGCAGTTCCAAGTGAGGGTGAAGAAGTATGTCGTCCCAGTTGGGAAGCGGTACTGGGTTTGGCTCTGCCAGGCTTCTTAGGTTGACGAACCAACTTCTTGCTGGCCAGAAGGGTGCGACCAAAAGCGGCCAATAGTTTCTGTATTACTTTTGGTAGCAGAGCTGGCGGGGGGAACGCGTAGGCATTGAGACCCTCCCATGATATTGCCAACGTGTTGAGGTCCCACGCCACGGAGTCTGGGATTGGTGATACGAACTTTGGAAGTTGGTTGTTGAACCATGTGGCGAAAAGATCTATTTGAGGCCGTGATAATGGGTAGATCATCGATTGAAAGATCTGGGGCAGTAACTTGCACTCTGTCGGAGACGGTCGGTTGGATCAGGACAAGGCATCGGCGATCACATTTTTTACGCCGGGAATGTGTCTGGCTCTGGCTACGATGTTGAGTGAGTCGATGAGATAGAAGAACCTGATCGCCCATTGTAGCAGATTTGCCGAGCCTGTCGAGCCTAGATGATGGCTTGAATTACCGCCTTGAATTCCAGCTTGTTTATATGAAGTACCCGTTCATCAGATGACCACAGCCCAGCCACTTGGTGGTCGAGGGCATCATAGAGGCAAAGGGCATCATAGAGACTCCGGCACAAACATTCTGTTCGTCGAGCCACCATTGAAGGACTGGACGAAGCTGTTCTGGAAGGCAAATTAGTTCCTTGGGGTTGTCAGCCTGTCACCCTATCTGTCTGAGCAGCGTGGTGGTGAACTGTAGCTGGTGAAGCAATACGATTGGATCCTGTTGAGCCTGGATGCAATCGTCTATGTAGCTTTCGAAGGTGATCCCTTGAAAGTGGAGGAAGCTCGTTATTGGCATGGTAATTCGGGTAAAAAGCCACGGGGCCGTGGAAATTCCAAATGGTAGGACTTTCCATTGGTTGTGATTCGTGTTGAACACGAAGCGAAGGTACTTCCGGTGTTCTGGATGTATCGGAACGTGAAGATAAGCATCCTGAAGTTCTAGGCTGATGAGGAAGTCTCCCTTCTTCTGCGTAAAAGGTTGATCGACACCATCCTGAAGTGAGAGGGTGGAAGCAGGAATCGGGCATTGAACAACTTCATATTGAAGATGAGCCGGACTTTGTTGGAATTTTTCTTTGGAACCAAGAAGATTGGGGAGTAGAATCCTGGAGTGACGGGCAATCGACCTAGGAGCTCTATCCCGAGTTTGTCTAATAGCGTACCTATTGTGGATTGCAGAGTCTGAAGCTGGTCCACAGGATATGAGCGATGAGCCGGATGTGACGTCAGAGGTGGACTGCCAATAACGGGTTGCTGATAGCTGTGAAGTAGCAGGTTGGTGACGTACGAATCTTTGAGGATGGTCCAATTCGGGGGGAAGATCTGCAATCTCCCGCCTACCGGAGTGTTGTAAATCAGAACGACTGGGGGCAGGAGGTCCCAATCGTGAGATTGTCTCAAGCCGTCACTGCTTCCCGGCGCTGGTCCCTGGGCCAGAGTTGGTCCTGGGGGGGCGACGGGAGGAACCACCACAGCCAGATATGTTTCCTCTGCCACGGCCTTGAGTGGATGTGCCACGAAAAAGATTGCGTAAATCCCGGATTGGTAGGGGTGAACTGTGCAGTTTGATGCTGTTTTAATGAGTCCTGGAGCTGTGACTTCTGTATCTTTAACAGTTCAATCGAGACTTGAAAGTGGGTTTCTTTATCAACTTTAGTAGATACTTCTTGGATGCTACCATTGAAGAGGGAGTCAGTAAACTAAGGCTGGTGAAACAGTTCTGTTTTAAATCCCTCCTCCCATGAAGAGATGTTAAGGGGTCCACGTCGGCGAACAGCAAGAGTGTAGCCCCAAAAATGAGACAACTGATCCAGGATAATTTGGAACTGGTCCAGAGCTAAAGTCATGCATCCTCGGATGTAAGCGTCTTGATCAGAGTAAGTATGCTCCAGAGCAGTGTTAACAGCGTCGACTGATGCAATGACGCAACTAATAGATGGCAACATCTTTCTCACGGCTGAATCCATGTGAGCCAACTCTTGGTCCTCAATAAGGTAGGGCAAAGCAGCTTGTTTGCCACACAGGGTTCCAATATCCTCATCCACTGTTGGAGCCATAGAGATTTTTGTTTGGCCGTGGACATGAGAGGTAGAAGGATTATATCTGGGAGCAGAGAATCCGTCCTTAATTCGTTTCAGGCTCTTGAAACCATCATTTAGTGTACTGAAAAATTTCAGAATACAAGGTCGAGGTGGTAGGATGATGGTAGACCAATCCGGTTCCTAAGAGTATAAGAGTGATCCAGGTCATCTGCTGAAGTACTCAAGGGAAGTTGGAGCTTCTCAACAATCCAAAGGAGTACCTGAGGTGTCTCAACTGCTGCAAAGCTACCCCCACTGGTAGATAACTCAGTGGTGAACAGGAGATGCAGGCATGGTTGTTTGGACTGGATCAATCTCAGGAGGTGGACCAGATGAAAAGCCAGGATCTACCGAAGCCGGATGGGCTGGAGTAGACAGCTTTATTTGGTTCCAGGCTGAGGTTATGGCCCTGATCATCATATTTAGATCCAGAGTCATTGTAGGAGTGGAATTGTTATCAGGTTCCCATGACTCAGCTATGATCCTAGAGTGAGTCGAAGGATTCTCTGAGCGTGTAAACGGAAATTCGTAAGAAACTGTAGGCCTATTAGTGGTATCAGAGCAATGATCACCCGAACGTCGGTCAGAGGAACTGTATCGAGATCTCGACGTGGTAAGTACCAAAGTAGGTTGGTAAACCGGTGAACTGGATTCCCTAGTATGGCTAGGTGATCCGGTATGATATGAAGAACTAGTCCGGGTCGCTGTAGTTCTAGTTGGTGATCTGGTTCTGATTGGAGCTCTGGTTCGACCATCTGAATAGGATCGGCCATGAGATGTGGATCTGTACTGTGATCCCGATTGGTCAATGGCTCTGTAAGGTGATCTAGATCATATAGGTGACCTGGGTTGGTAAGATGATCTGGATCGATTCGATGCACTAACTGGAAACTGTGATCGTGATCTGGATCTATAAGGTGATCTGGATCGAACAGGTGATCTGGTTTGCAGTTGCGATCTGGCTTGATTTGGTGATCTGGATTGGTTAGGTGATCGACTTTGATGTTGTGATCTGCATCGATCCGGTGATCTTGATCGGCACGGTGATCTAGAATGCGCTTGTGAAGGTGATCTAGAATGATGTGGCGATCTGGATCGGCGATTAGGTGACGAAACCTGAAGTGTTGATTCATGATGAACGTCCACCGGCAACACTGTTGTAGCCAGCCCCGTCCGGTTCAATGAACTGTGAAGAGACAGTTGGCTGGTTGAAGCCGCGGTTGGCCAGGCTCCAAACAAACTGAGACAGTCGAGGGATATGTACTGATGATCTGGATGATGATAGTGTTGATCCAAGGTCCCCTGGTAGTGTGGATGGGACAGGCAACGAAGAATTGTCGATCACAACCACCCACGAGTGATCTGACGCTATGGAAGGAGGTAACTGATGCGTACGTAATAGGTGCCGAACGTCCTCAGATAAGTAAGAATCTGATGAAGCGTCCATAAAATCCTCTTGAACCACAGACGTCGCTCTCTTGCGTGAACGTATGATTTTCTGTCGCTGTAACTTGATACGCTTGGCGGGAGTGGGGTCAGATTCTGTTGATTTCCTGTCTCTATGGGCGATTCTCCGGGAGCAAACACGAAGGTAGGCCTTAAAATCCTTATCTTTTAGTGAATTACACTTGCCACATCGTTTGTTCCAGTTACATTGTACAATACAGTTACTGCAAGACGAGTGAGGGTCGAGGGACGAATAATTCGTCTTGCATTGAGCACAAACTTTCCTTTTCCTTGACTGATTATCAGTTTTCCCCATGATGTTAGGGTCCCTAATATACAGCACGTCCACACAGTCGTGCGACAAGAAAGGAGAATGATCATTCAAGGTAGTCACGTGGGCAATTAGTGGAGCATGCTGCAAGCTTTATTGGAACTAGGAAGCTAATTATGGAGAGCAGCATGGAGTGCACGGGCGAATGGACAAGGAGGCCTATGGAAGAAAGTTTACATTCGTAAAAGAGAGAGAGGTGCAAGTCGTGAGATAGGCTAAGTTTAAAAATTTGGATTTTCCAAAATTAGACAAAGCTAATATAGTTGGTACATTTTGTTCAGAGATAAGTCCACAGCAAACCACACAAACAGACTAAGATACTAACAATCTCTCAGAATATCTGACACTATCTCACACAAGGGAATTTATGTTGACTATGGTTATAAGCAGCTACGTTGGCAACTAATTTATGGCTGTTGTAACTGTGGTTCATTATACTAATTTCGACTAAAATATAACACAAAAGACAACAAAAATGAATACAGTCAATATATTTGTCAGTTCCTGATAAGTGTGTTCATTATCAACATAGTTTCCTGTAGGTGGCGAATACTGATCACTGGCTTGTAACAATAATCAAAATAATAATATGAAATAGTGCTAAGTGATTTTTTGACAACCTAAAAATTTATTGCATATCAACAACAGTTAAATTCTTTGACAATCTTGCTCTCCATAATTTATACATAAAAATAATTTGTAAATAAATGTAGAAAATTTAACTAAACCTGCAGAGGTTTCCAATTCTTTGAAGAGAGTCGTCCTTGGGGTACATATATGCATTTTCTGCAGCTGAAAATGTCCTGGGACAGTTGTATCAATGTTTTAATAAAAATATTGTACAATAAATAAAATCTTTTTATCTATTATACGGCCGCCACCACGTGGAGTTACCTCCCTGCTATGCATGTGCAGCCAACCAGGTAAGCACCTAGGCCTGTATCATCATTCCTTCTGCTGAATAAATCAGTGAACAGAATTGCGGGGAGGTGGGCGGCCCTACCCCAAAGACGACTCTCTTCAAAGAATTGGAAACCTCTGCAGGTTTAGTTAATTCTTTTTCAGAGAGATTGTCCTTGGGGTACATATATGCATAAACACAGACTCCCAAAGACCGGAGGCCAGGGTTGAGGGAATTCTGTCAAAGTACACATGAATAGCGATCGTTAAGAATAATGTAACAGACGACACAACACTCACCTGTCATGTGTCCCGGATCTTCCCCGAGAGGCATTATGGGAGGGTAACCGACAGGGAGGATAGGTACTTAGAACCGACCTCACAGGTTAAGCATAGCAAGTACGCACACAGTGCTAAAATATACAACCCCACTCACATCATGGTCTATTAGAGAGCACCGTAGGGGGGAAAAACCAACTCACAACCGACCATAATCTCCGGAGAGAATCGAAAGGAGTTAGATCACACAACAGCGGACATATCAATAAACACAATTGAAAGCAGCGTCAACTAACCAGATAACCAAGACTCACTCGGTCAGGGTGGCAGGACACTGTCCACTGGAGAGAACAGAACGGCCAAAACGCGCACGATCACGTGAATGTGTATCAAGCTGATAGTGCCTGATAAAAGTGCTAGGCCGGCTCCAAATAGCGGCAGAGCAGATCTCCTCAATGGGTAGTGCCAATGCAAAAGCTTTTGACGTGGCTACTGCCCTGACCAAGTGAGCCTTCAACCCCTCAGGGGGAGGCTTGCCCTTAACCTGATAAGCAGCACAAATGACCGAAACAAGCCAGTGAGACAGGGTCTGTTTGCTAGCCGGCACCCCAGCCTTCCCGCCACTGTAACAGCAGAACAGATGGGTAGGAGAGGTCCCCGATGTGGAAGGCTGGGTAAGAGTAGGAAGTTCGATAGGAGCTGTCACATGGAAAGCGTGATCGACCTTCGGGCGGTAAGTATCCGGGAGGCGAATACTGACACGATCGGGATGGAACACAGTCAGCGCCGGGTCTGCCGACATAGCATGTAAGTCGCCGACCCTACGTCCAGATGTTACCACCACCAGAAATACAGCCTTCCATGTTAACAACTGAATGGAAATAGCCGATAGACGTGAGAACGTAGGACTGGACAGCCAATCTAGCACAATTGACAAATCCCAAGGTGGGCTGGTTCGCCTGACTGCAGGTCGAACCCGATCCACGCCAGCTAAAAAGCGCTGCATGAGAGGGTGCTGCCCCAGAAGAGCACCTTCGACAGGGGTGTAAAAAGCGGAAATAGCGGGAGTAGCCGCGAATGGTCGAAGCCGCCAAGCCTTCTTCCAAACGAGCTTGCAAAAACTCCAATACTCGGACTAAATCCGCAGAAAAGGGATCTGCAATCCCCTTATCTGAACACCAGCGCACATAGCAGGACCACCTATCCTCATACTGAACGTTTGTCGAATCCCGCCTCGAAGCCAGAATTGTGTCTGCAACTGCTGCAGGAATTCCGTGTGCTTCGAGGCTAGACCTGACAGAGGCCAAGCCACCCACTGAATCCTTGGATTGGGGTATGGCATGCCGTTCTTAGTGAGAATGTCTGGTCGCAAAGGTAATAGAACAGGAGGCTGAGCCAGAAACCTGAGAATTACCGGAAACCAGCTCTGTGACGGCCATAGCAGTGCCAGTAGCACAAGTAGCCGAGCTGGCTGGGTGGACAGCTGGGAGAGGACCCGGGGAATGAGTGTCAGTGGCGGGAACGCCCAGAGCACTTTGCCTGTCCAATCCAGCAGGAAGGCGTCGGAAGCCAACACCCTCTGGTCCGGTATTCGAGAGCAGAACACGGGTATATGATTCGTCCCGCCGGACGCAAACAGATCCACCTGGAACGATCCATACAACTGGGAGATAACTCCAAATATCTGCCGGTCAAGCATCCACTCGTGCGGGGCCAGGATCCGGCGAGAGAGAGCGTCTGCTCGCACGTTCTCCAGCCCCGGGAGATAATCAGGAAGCACCTGACAGTCGCACCAGAGGAGATACTCCCACGTCTCCCAAAGGAGCGCTAGGGACACCGTGCCGCCTTGCTTGAGGATGTACGTCATGGCCGTACGGTTGTCCAACTGAAGACGAAACCTGGCCCTAAACATGCTCCCGGAAGCGCTCAAAACCAAATGCAAAGCTCTCAGTTCCAAGACGTTGATGTGAAGGCAGGCTTTGTCTTTGACCAGAGTCCGGACACCGACAGACTGCCCAGAACACACTCACCCAGCCCGTGAGGGACGCATCGGTTTGAACTGTAAGAACTGGCGTCGGGATTTCCAAAGGGATCCCCTTGGAGAGATTCCTGACATTGGTCCGACACTGAAGGTGAGGAGACAACCACCCGGACTGTGAGACTCTGCTCCAGATCCTCCGAATGAGCCCACCGACTCGCCAAAGCTTGCTGTATAGGGACGCATCCTCAACCGCGCCCGCCACACTACAGAGATAGTTGCCGCCATATGGCCCAGTAGACGGAGCCAAGTCCGCGCTGGTGCCTAGGGCTGGGAGAGGAACGGAGACACCATCTCCCGCACTCTGGTGACCCGGTCGGGCGACAAGGAGACAAGATCCTTGTGAGTTTGGAACCGCGCCCCGAGAAAAACCAAGTCCTGGGTGGGTACCAGGTCGGATTTCTTGAGGTTGATGATCCACCCCAGTCGAACTAGAATGTCTATGACCTTGTGAGTAGAATCTAGGCTCGCTGGCTGAGTTAGCGAGCTGAGCAACCAGTCATCAAGGTAAGGGTAACAACGCCTTCCTTGCGATTGAGAAAGGAGTTGGCACTAACATGAGCTTGGTGAACACCCTGGGGGCCATGGATATGCCGGAGGGAAGCACCGTGAATTGGTAATTCATCCCGTCGTAAGAGAACCTGAGGTACTGCTTGAATGATGGATGAATGGGCACATGTAGATACGCATCCTTTAGATAGATCGACGTAAGTCAATCGCCGGGCTGAACAGAGGAAATCATCGAGCGAAGTGTCTCCATCTTGAAGGATGGAACCTCTAGCATGCGATTCAACCCCTTGAGGTTGAGAATGGGACGGAACCCGCCGTCTTTCTTCGGAACGAGGAAGTACGTGGAATAAAATCCCGCCTGTTCCTCGCCCGGTGGTATGCGCTCTATTGTGGACTTGTCCAGCAAAGCCTGAACCTCGTCGCGCAGTATACCCGGCCTGACCTGACATGACGGCACCGGAGTGCGACGTATGCCGGTGAATTCTGGCGGGCCTCGCTTCCACAGTGGTAGATGGCCGACACTGACAGTGGAAAGCACCCAAGTGTTGCTGGTAGCCTTCTCCCACTCCGGCAGGAATAGAGAGAGGCGGCCCCCCACTGGGACGTGTGGTAAGAGAGCGTGAGTGGTCCCGAGCAGATGAACTGACTTGGACGGACCCACGGCGACAGCCTGTTGGGTTAACGGGAGGTCGGGGCAGACCTCCCCCACCCGCGAAAAAGCTGGGAGCCAGACAAAGAGGACTGCTCCTTGCCCTTTCCTTTGGCGGGACGGCTCCTTCGCCTGCCCCTGCTCAGCGGCCTAAGCCAGCCAGCAGACTCGGGTGTAGGCTGCACCCCGGAGGAGGAAGCCGTGACGGGAGCGGGGGGGCGAGAAGCCCGCAGATGCTCCAACAAGGCCTTCGAGTCCTTGAAGGAGGTAGCTGCAGCAGCAGCCTCCTGAATGACCTGCTGAGCCCCAGGAAACAACGTCGCTCCCAGACGGAACGGAAGGGCTAGCAAGGTCTGCTGTGTTGCTGCCGAGTAGCAAGACGTCGACAGCCACAGCTTGCGCATCCCCATGACTGCGCACATCACCGTAGACGCCGCGGACCGCAAAGAGTCGCGCACTAGGTGGGCCTGTACTTCGGATAACTGGCGAAGCAGAACAACATGCGGGGACACGTCCCCAGCGTTCCCTTCAGCCTCCAGGGCTGACCTCTGAATAGAGGAAAGGTAGGCCTCGTGGATCACCACCCTCACCTGCTGCATGGCATTCCGATAGACTTCCTCATAAGTCCGGTAAGCCTTTTGCAGGGGGGCACCCGCAAGGGCAAACAGTGGCACTAAACGCCCTTGCTAGGCAGCCGGGGCTGCACCAGAGGAAGCCGAGCCTCCCCCCAGGGCGACCGAAGTAAACACACACTCGTCAACCACCGGTACAAAGAACAGTGAATCGTTCCCAAGCTGCTACCTCTTGACGAGTTCGGGCAAGTCGAACTGGAGGCGTGTCCCAACCAGGAGGGGATCCATCACGTCCTGCACCAGGGAAGGCAAGATGCGGAGCAGTGTCTGCGAGGGTTGCCTACAGGCAAATGACTCGCCCGGCAGGCGGAACTCAGATGAGTCCGAGTGACTGGTGGGTACCGCGGCCTGGGGAATGAAATCGGCAATACGTGGCCGCACCTCCCGCAGAACTGTCGAGAAATGGAAAGTGCCCTCCGGCTCCTCGGCCTCCCCAACGTCCATTGGCTCGGCACCCAAGCCCGAGTCAGAAGCCGGGTCTCCTCGCAAAGAGGACCCGACCCCAGACCCGGTGGGCGTCCGAGCACCAGACACAGAGGGAAGGGAAGAGCCGAAGGAACTCACCGCTCCGGCAACCGACACCACACTCGAACCCAGGTCCCGAGACACGGGAGGAAGACCAGGCAGAACTGGTTCCTCCGCTCTCATGGGGCAGGGCGGCGCAGGGAACGGAACCCCAGGAATCCTCAACGGACCCTGCGCCAACACTGAGAGGGGGACTGGGAGCGAACCCTCCCCCTCCGGGATAGCCGAGGCGTCCAGACCCGAAGCCAGAGGCAACGGATCGACAGATGCCTCAAGGCTAAGGGATCGAGCCGGGCTCAGCGATCCCACCCCCGGACTCTCCGTCCCCTGCTCAGAGTGGGCGAGGAACTCCTGACGGAGACCTCCAACCGACTCATGAACAAGGGACTTCACCGAGTCCATATGCTGCTGGAAAAGTTGCGTAATTAGCGACATGTCAAAACCACTGTGTGATTGAGGAGGCGCCTTAGCTTTTTTTTTGGCGGTTTACCATTTTTTGCTTTAGACAGGTGGACCTCCTGGGTCAGTTCCCCTCCCGCCTCTCGCAACTCTTTATAAAAGAGAAAATCCGCGGCCCTCCGTTTCTGGGCCCGGGGGGAGAAGGCCGTGCAGAGCTCGCAAATGTCGGGATTGTGGCCGACTTTTTCAAGACAACATAAGCACTTGTCATGCTTATCAGCTCGGGGGATGCTCTGCCCACAGACAGAACATCCAGTAAACGCCTGAAAGCAAACACGCAAGCATGTAGCTAACAGCGGAGCCAGCAGCATAAATATACACATACAAAACATTGAAAATTATGTGAATGCGAAGATTTTATTTATTGTACAATATTTTTGTTAAAACATTGATACAACTGTCACAGGACATTTTCAGCCGCAGAAAATGCATATATGTACCCCAAGGATGATCTCTCTGAAAAAGAATGTAAGAGTAATTACTATTATTTTAGGCTCTTAAGATTAACTATTAAGTGTAATTATTTCATCACAATCATAATGGCTGGCATCTCTGTCATATGCCTACGACTGCATTTATTATATGATCAAACTGCAAAAATCAGCAGAAGTTACAACAAGGCAGTGTCACCTTGAAGTCACATCTCCATGACCTAACCTAGCGGGATTTGAAGATGCCTAAAGATGTTGTAGTCAATAGAAGCTGCTAACTTAGAAGCTGAGGTGATATGCAGTCTTTCATTTGCAAATGATGCATTGCTGCAACAACAGGTGACAGCAGAACATAATTGTCTTGTTTGGACTATGTCATGTGTTTCCAATACTGATGCAAGGATACAAGAAATCTGATCTCTGTCATGATGGCCTTTGTCTTCTCCTCATCATTCGCAAGTAGCCTCTGTCAATAGAAAAAAAACCATCATTCGCAAGTAGCCTCTGTCAATAGAAAAAAAACCATCATTCGCAAGTAGCCTCTGTCAATAGAAAAAAACCCATCTGATTGGCAACTGACTAAGTCCCTGTTGAATCTGATAATATGCACCGTTGGACAAGTCTACTACCTGTGATCATGCTACTTTGCTGAACCCATTCAACACCGAGCGGCGAGGGCAAACGAAGGTGGAGTCTCCACATTATACTGATAATACTTCCTGAATGAAACTATTGACAAGTCTGATCAAGCATAAATGACCTTCAAAAGGTCACAACTGACACAATCATGACATATGATAGGTGGTGATTGCAAATTTATATGAAGTAATATGACATTTCAGGGCTCGATTTAGTGCTTTGTTACTTGCACTGGTGCAACCCAATATTACAAAGTGCAACAAAGTAATTACTCTAACTTGCACCAGGTGCAGGTTAATTTTTGAGTGGGTAAACTTATGAATGAAACATCTAAATAATTCAATAGCATATTATTTTCATTACATATTGTAAAAAAAGCAGAGCAACTGGAATTTGGCTGGTGCAACTAGGTTTTTATCTTAGGTTGCACCTAGTGCAAATAGGTTAACATCTCTTTAAATCGAGCCCTGCATTTCTGTTCACCCAGCAGAAAATGGGTACCCAGTGATTATAACCTTCTAGCGCCTCACAGGCAGCTTGGGTTATATGAGGTAATAATATGCTGTGCATTGATTGTTAGTGCTATGAGCATACCTAGTATGGAGTTTGGCGCGCTATATAAATGGACACATTATTATTATTTCCAGAAATTTGAACAACTGAGCAACTGACTTTGCTGCATTTGTGACCATGTCTTATACCTTGATCTTCAATGTCAAATGCGAGAACAATCCTCATTTCAAACTTATAGTCCATGTAACTTGATACAAAATTCCCTATATAATGTTATTATTAATTAATGTTACAACTGTATGTATGCTAGTTCTTGTAGAGTAAAAACAAGAACTGGCCGTGTGATGAGGACTTTTACTTGCCCAAAAGCTAAATTACTGCTTGCAGTCACTGATGTCATGAATTGTAACCAAGTTATCAAAACTAATTGATGAGGCTTATCATTATCAAGGTGGACACATTGTGTGTTACCTTGAGGGCATACTCCTTCCCACTGCTGATGTCCTGGGCAACAAACACAAAGGCAAAGCCACCTGCAATCAAAAATCAGATTTTACTAATTCATAACTGATCACAGCAGACCTCATAGCTAGTAACAGATATGAATATCAGTATTATCACCTACTTTTAAAACCAGTGTTCCCGTTCTCCGGTAATTACCGGATTTTTACCGATAAAAATTGTGAAGATCCGGTATTTTCAACTGCCGTCGGTAGCTGCCGCCGGTAAATTTTGTATTGCTTAAAGTTGCCATTTATCGGCAGATTTAATAAACTTGCAGATAACATCTTTGTTTATTCTTTGTTCTCTTCAGATCATTATGCAAACGTATATTGAAAACTAGGGTGGCAATCCCCCATCTAAATTTAGACTATATAGTTTTTTCACAGTTGTAAGAAGCGATTTTATTGGATAAAGATTGGTTTCTAATGACGCCTTTTCGCCACAGTCTGCTATAAAGTGTCGAATTGGTCAAAATCTGACACGTGACCTAAAGCAGCCAATCATATTACGGCAATGGATTCCGTCCTAAGTAAAGCGAAAACTTTTAGATTTAGACAGAAGTTTTGGGTAAAATAATGCTATTCTGAACATATTAAGCAAGAAATCGCTACCTATCGTAAATTATGGAACTTTTGGACGTATCGTGCTAGGTTATGACCTGTGACAAATATGCTTCATGTATATATTTTCGCATTAAACATCGTGTCCGAGCGTGAAGATTGAGGCGGCAAGAGCCGAGATGTCAGTTGTCAGTGACTTGACTTACATTACATGATCGCACAAAAACATGGAAAATAGTAATTTTGTATGTACAACTTTATGAATGTTGTTGATTTTATTCATTAGTTTATTCAATTTATTTAATGAATTCCTCGAAACATGGTTACTTTGCTCTTTGACAATGTTATTGTGGACCCGCTGCCGAAGCATGTGTCCGAGAATCGTTGTTTTCAGCTCGTGAAATGCAGGTTGAAATTCACCACGGGTATATAAACACTAATTATTTGCACATTTCACAGTCATTTAGATAGCGAATGACATTCTGAACACATTTATCGAATTTAGTTGGACCGCTTTCATTTTCTGATTGTGACAAAATACGAGACGAACGGCTATATATGCCAAATGGCGAATACTTTTGTCAGGACGCTGTAGGTCTAATGAGCATTCTCGAAAAACAAGCAACTCGTACGGCAGACTTTTCAACACATTTATGTACAGTATATCGTTGCGATTACTGATTAATTTGTCTCTCCGGATAAAAACTAGTTCAGCCGGAATTTTCAGACCCCGTCGGCATAAGCCGCCGGTAATTTTCAAAACCACCGGGAACACTGAAAACACCAGGCAAACTGTATTTATGAAGACAGTAAACAGGGCTCCAGATAGGTTTTCATAATTTCAACATCAGGAGTACGTACTCCTTATTTTCTCAATATAGGAGTACTGGAAAAACTTAAGAGTACATTTAGAGTACTGAGTGGAATTTAATGGTGTATCAGTAATGTTGTGTTTCATTTCATATATGCACCACAACATTGCTACTCTTGTGTAAACAGGTCAATATACAATAAATCAATAATTTTTCAGATAAATACGTCTGTAAATTATTCCAAGACTATACACCATTGCTGTGGTGCGTATAAAGAAGGCTAAAAAGCAACTGTTAGATATCAGACAATGGCTTTGGAAAAATGGTGTGAACAGGCTGTCTTTCTTGTTTTATGTGATGTGTCCAAACTAATATATATAACAAGTGTTTGCCACTGATATGGCAACAGTGCATGAGCTATCGCATTAAAAAAGAGTTTCAAAAGTGGTCAAAGTGTCGTGGTGACCTTGAAAATAAGGTCAAGGTCACCCAAATCGACTGGTGTCTGCGTAATCCCCCAATGTAGGCTGTCACCAAATTTGAAGACATTGGGTACAACAGTTCATGAGATATCGCTTTAACAAGAGTTTCAAAAGTGGTCCAAGTGCCAGTTCAACCGTTCATGAGATATCTCGTTAACAAGAATTGGAACGTACGTACGGACGCCGCTGAATACATAGTTCCCCGTTCCGGGTTGCGGCTGGGGACAACAACAAAAAACAACAACCAAACAGTTGTGTACGAAATTAACCTGGGAGGGGGTTTCTCAATATAAAGAGAGCCCTTAATGAGTAAAATTCTATAAAGTTAGTCTCTTTTTGTCTAAACTAAAGCAGCTCTTGGTAGTCACCGGGGTAACTCTTTAAATGGAAGATGAAGCTTTCGTACTATTGTAAATCACAGGACTCAACTTCAATAAATCTTTATGATATCCAATGTACATCATAAAGAGAACACCACACAAATATATGCTATGGTTACCAATCACTTAACAATCTTGATTCATGTGCTTTTATAGGCAAAGTATATGATTCATGGTTAATTAGTATTAACATAATTAATGATCTTAAAACATAATGATCTTACAATCTCTCTACAAAGCAGTCACTGTGAAGCTTATGATCATGGAAACAACTTGAAATAACATAAAACACATATCGATCAAAGGATTTTTCTTTGGAGCCTATGTGTTTAGTATCAGATTTATGAAAGTCAAATATCAAAAAGAAGAACACTCTGAAATATCTGACAACAATATTTTCTGTAAATAGTATACACATTTCTTCCATAATATGGAGCTGTGGAAAGGGTAGTGTGCCTAATGCACGCATAGAGTGAGATTTGATTACCAAATGCGAAGACATTATCATGACCAGAAGTCTAGATAAGCTGCCTATATGCGTAAAATATGCATTGAAAATACCCACTAATATATATCTGTATAGAAAAGCTGAAATATGCAAGAAAAATAAATGCCAGGGTATGAAAAGACGCTAAATATTTACGTTTACGCTATGTCAAAATAACAATGCGAATTTACCCAATGCATCAAAATCATGTTGCGCATTGCATCAACTCAAACCAATCGAAACAAACTTAAAGGTTTTCCATCTCCAAATATTTGCGATTAAAAGAATCTTGAATAATTCTAAATGCAATTAAGATGTGCAACGCAGATAGAATACCAGTCACGGTTTTTAACCCTTCACTGATTGGCCCATCTATGAATAGCAACCAATCAAATAGCTGTGTCTTTCTACATATCCTGCAAACAAATCGATAAGCTTCCACACGCTCAAAGTAAATTATCCAGTTTTTTACACTACAAACAGAAAACAACTTCATTAGAGGACTGCTAGATGAATTAATATGCAAGTACCGTGTTTCACAGTCAGAATTAATTGCTGGTGATATCTTAAATGAACTTGTAACATTAGCTATCCGTGCCATGGAAGTGAAATATCCGAAGATTTCCGAGTGTTACGACGCTTTCCGAATGCATGTCAAAATACCGGTTTTCGATCAGCGTATCGCAATACGTATCGTTTTCATGTCTGAACCGGTAAATACCAGTAAACCGGTTATATTGTGCAGCCCTAGTGAATACCCACTTAGTCTCAAAAGCATGGGTATCATACCGACATGGCCAAAAGTGTATCTGGAGCTCTGTGAAAGAATTAAAGACATGTTCTGCTCCCTGACCCATGGCATAAATCAGGGACTTCAGTTGGTCAAGATCAGATTCCTTGTTAAGCTTGGTGGCGGAACGATATCACATGAATTACTGACTGTCCAATACCTCCAACATCACCTAGTTCCCTTCTGTCACCATGTCATAGTATGAGAGGGCTAACTAAATTACTTTTTATTAAAGAAAGGCAGACATTATGCAATTAGTTGCCAGGTGTGCTATCTTGGGTGACCAATGAGACTATACACCAATGTGAAATACCTGAAACGATATGTCACTTTTTCGTATATTAGACTGTTTTTTGTAGTATTCAACAGAATCATTGTTTTCGCCGTGAAGTGTAATGAGACACACAACATACACTAGGGCGTGTGTACGAATTATGATTCACATTGGCAAACTATAAAATGTCTAGATATTACAGTCCTGTTATAAATTCACTATAAGTATCAGCAGATCGTCTGCTTTATATTTAGTTTCAAAATGCATACAAGTATGATAATAAACTAATTAGGATTATAAGACCAAATATAAAGACGTACATTGACTAGTATCTACATAATCTACAACACGTTATATAGTCTCCCTGATACTGGTGAGTGGACGTTAACCACGTGAATGTAGCAAGAAATTTATCGCGCAGTATTGTCACTTCGACCCCCACTTCGCTTCCGTGGAAGAAATCGTTATAAGTTGTGTCATGCAAAGTCCTTTTGGTCATGATTCAAATACATATTTAACTACGAGTAGAAAGTAGTTTTGATTTTCTAACTTGATGAAAACAAACCATAATCTCATTAATTCTAACAGACGTTAGCCTGTGACTTTACAATTTTCAAAAATGGCGGCGCCCTGTTGCAAACATCCGCCAGTCTGAGGATAAATGCTATTTAGGTTTGTTTTCACCGAGTTACAAAACGAGCGAGCTTGTAGTGCTTATGAAATGTAACAGACAAAACCAACCTTGTGAAAAATATTGTTTAAGCAAACAAGTGTTCCAAAATGGTTTATTTTCGATTATGAGAAAACATGATAAATTGCTTGGTCATTTAGTCATTGCGAACAATCTTCGATTATTTCAATTAATCGGACGACCACTACTACTTACAGTATTATTGTTACTTCGACCACAACCTCGCTTCCGAGGAAGAAATCGTTATGTTACAAGTTGTGTCATGGAAAATCTTTATGGGTCATCAATCATATACATATTTTACTACAACTAATTTTGATTCTTTAACTTCCGTGAAGCGATCTGAACACAAGTAAGATATCGTTTCAGGTTACAACGCTCACTTTGCACTCACAAACATAACCCATTTAGCATGAACTGCGGGGTCCTGTGGAAATCTGTGCATGGTGACACCATCGCCCAACCCCTAAGAGCAATTGACGACAACGCAACGATTCGGCATGTCTTCATTGATGTCGAGAAATCATCAAAATGATGAGCTAGCTACACACTTTATATACAACTAACTGAAAATCCTTCCTCATATGGCGTCACTGCAGTGCTCTGGCGACAGAGTTACGTAACCTGTCTGTGGTTTCGTTGGCGGGCGAGAATGAAGCAGGCGACTTTTTGGCCACTTTTAATCGCTCGGTATTAATTAACCACTAGGTTTTTAAGCATGAATTTGGTGTTCCGCATAAGACTAACTACAAATCTTTCATATGTAATAGTTAAAAGAGTACCAAAAAAAAAAGTTTATTTGTTCTTTAACTCTGCATTCATGAAATCAAATCATGGATGATCTCCAACTATTTGATGTTGAATGAGGAGAAGACAGAGTTCCTTCTCATAGGCTCCAAACATCAGCATCAGGGGTAGAAATAGCTTTAAAATTGCTAGGGTAATCCGGTACAGTGGCACATGTAACATCACTTGCCCTGATAATTTTGCCACTATACCGGCCGTTTTCTTGTTGATTCTTTAAATAAACAACATAATTAACATTGGAAAGTCAACTGGACACCGGTACAGTGTAATATACAAATTTGCTTGCCCGACAGAAAAAAACACTTGACTCGGACTTCGGGCAATGGGTTATTTCCACCACTGAGCTTAAGAAGTTGAAGACTGCTTTGCCATCACCTTCACTTCGTATCGGTGACACAGACATCCTACCATCAGAAAGTGCCAGGAATCTTGGTGTCATGCTCGATTCCAACATATCCATGGATGCACATATCACCTCCATCTGTAGAGCCTGCTACTACAACATCCATAATATCAGCAAAGTCTGCCACTACCTCGATACTGACACCTGTAAACTTCTGATGCATTGTCTTGTCACTTCCAAACTCGACTACTGTAATTCACTATATGACATAATTAGCAGACACTCTACCTTAGGTGAGGTGAGGTGAAATTGGTGAGGTGAGGTGAGGTGAGGTGATATTTCCTCATATGACGACATGCATGCATGTGTGTGTGTGTATGTGCGGCTGCTTGTACTAGCCCAGACAGAAGCTGGCTTTATAGTGCTAGCCCTCTGAGATACAATGCCGCAGTAAAGCATGAATACCCCACTCAGACACATTATACTGACTCCGAGCCGACCAGTCCTTGTTATACCCATTAATGCCGAGTGCCAGGCTGGGACCAACAAGTACCATATTTTAACGTGTTTTGGTATGATACGGTCGTGGAATCCGGTCGGACGCTCTCACCACTACACCACGGAGACAATCCTCTACCTTAGGACCAAGAGTGCCATCACAGTTAATGAGTGCTCGTTTAACGGGTCATTAGCAAAAAAGTGAGGCAGAAGCACGGGAAATGAGAAATACGTAAGCCCAATGGTTTGTTTTCATTTCTCACGCTTTCGCCTCACTGTGCCACACCCTTCCAATTCATTTTTTTTCCGCCATTGTTTCTGAGCTCAACTGGATGGGGCAAGATGTGTTTCAATTGGATATAATCAGATTACACTGAGATAAGGTCTCGGATTGGAAAGGGTTGTTTGCCATATTTGTGAGCTCCCTAAGGATTGGAAAGGTTCCCTAATTCTAACCTTAAGGATTGGAAGGGGTGCCATACCCTAACCCCTAAGCATCGTAATGTGTACCTAACAATAAACCCTCACCCTAAGGATCGGAAAGGGTACCTAACCCTAACTCTAAATCCCTAAGGATTGTAGACTGGCAGCGAAGGGAGACGAAGCAATTACCGCTGTCTCGCTATCGCACAATAATTGCTCCGAAGTGTGTGCCCCGTAAAGTGCAATCCAGCCTGAGAAAAAGCATGCCAGGTAAATATGGTAAAGTACCACAACGTTACTGTATTTTAATTTGCTGTGTGGCTCTTATCAATTTTTATTCAAGATTCATGTTCAGTGTCATATATATTTACTTCTAACTTTGTATCAATACTGATAACGCACATGTGACAACTATTATTTTTCGAACATTACTGCAATTGGGTAGTTAGAAATCAAGATATTTTTGCTGGGCATATCAATTAATAGAACACAAAAAGACACCAAGACTCGTGTCAAGATTTGACACTTACCTTCTGCTATCACTTTCTTTACTCGCAATTTCTGATCTCCCAACTCGACACTCTGCCCTACGAAATCACTATCTATGCGGCCCTGCCCGCCGCTTAAATATCCAAAGGCTGACTTAAAGAAATCTGCCATTATTACGGCTTACATTTGCCCAAATCACAAAAGATAAATACGTCAAAATTATTTCTTGGGTTGCTGGCGGATCACCGTGACGTCACATGTTCTGTCGAAAATGAGCTCGAAGACAATTACCACATTGAATTCCGAAAGAATATATTGACATATTACTTTTACAAATAATGTATGAAACTGTTTTGATACGACATGTGATTCTAATATAGTTAATTGATTAAACGTATGCATTCTCACAAAACCAAGGAATGCTGCAAAGATGAACTGAAAACGTCATGGAATTTAGGAGTAGCCTCCCTTGTTCATTCGGCCAATGAGAGAACGACATTTACCCTGTTGATAAAATGTCGGCGATGTTGCTGAGCGTGCTGTCTGTCGTTGTCACAATTTTGGTTGTGGAAGGCGGCATCGGAAGACCGAGGGGTGTCCCGCTTTCACGTCAGTTTATGTTCAATTGAAATATGATGTTGGTGAAATAGATGTACATGTTGTGTCAGACGTTTTCGCTTTCCTAAAAGATGGCTCGCAGAGAGTTCATGAGTACGGCGCTGGCGTTCTAAGGCTTTAGTTTAGCTTAGTCGTCATAAACTGTTTTAATGAGTGAAAAATTGTATGTGTTAACCAGGATCCGGGTATACTAATCCCACTATGGCCCGGGCAATGATCTGGGCTCTGACACAAGGCGAAAATGATTCAGTACTCTTCTAGATGAAACATACAACGGTGACTAAACAAAGTGTAGGTTTCCTGTTAGTAGTGTTTAGTGTTGGGAATTGGTTAAAATCTCATAATTGATGATTGATTCATTACAGCGGAAAGAGTTCCTTCCGTTTCCCCAAACCTAAACCTAACGGGAGGAACTCTTGCCATAACAGCTGATCTACCTTCGAAAATAATTGGTTAGCGTCATTAATCAAATTTTCCTGTTTATGTTTGTTAGTGCACAAAAATAAAGAAAAAACATGTAGATCTTTCGAGGTTTTTTTGCAAATTGCACAATATGCATTTGCAAATTTCACATCTTTAAAGGGACACTGATTCAGAGCGATTATTGTTTCCAGCCAACAGTCTAATTACAAAACCTAGCTGCAAACTGGTCAGACTCTGCTCCCGTGATGGACACAGGGACTGGGCTACTGTCCACCCTGGCAGAATTTCTTCAACCTAATCAGTGGGACATTAGGAAGGGTGGATGCCCATCAGATGCCGTTACTTGAAAATATCCCCGGTAGTTCTTGTCTGATTGTAATAAAGGTGTTTCGCAGGAAGGCGACTTTTGCAACAATGGGTTCAGGTGTTTATACAAGAACCCTAATCCCAGAGGAAGGCGACAACCACAAAACGTTCATGTTCATTTTATTCCTACATGTGTACAAAATGGTTGGAATCCCAACTTTCAACTTACTTATTCTGTACATATAACTTCCAACTACTAAATACCTTCCACCTTGAGCTATAGGTAGATACTTGTACTGTAGATGTGCATTGTTATAAGCTGTGGAAGTTCTGGGATGTAGAAGTTTTGGGAGGATACCGCGTTTTCCATGTCTCATGTTGTACGTGCAGTATATATTTATATAAAACTGTTGACATTGTTGTTTTTTTGCGATTGATACGAACTCTCAATTCTTATGATTACCCATTGGCTGTAAATAACAGTTCACAAAATCAGTGACAGCATGAACCGACCCATGAACTGTGTTCACGTAGAAATTAGTACAAATTTAGTCACCACCCTTATGCGAATCCCCCGTTAATCTCCCGTAAGCCCTTACATAAACATTACTGCAACAACACTGCAACAAACATCAAGGGGTACCGTGTTTCGCCTTCGTGCAAAAAGCTAAAACTAAAAAGTCGCCTTCCTGCGAATAAACCGTAATAAAGTATCCCAACAGTGTAGGCTTTTTCAGATTTTCAAATGTTTGGATGGTATAGTGACTGATCCAATTTCATCCTATTTCTGTGTATTTTTACCTCAATATTTAATCATGTAAAAATATGATGTCTATTACATATGCTATGATATCAAAAACATAAATTTGATATATTTGAATCCATAAACTAAACAACCCCACTTTGCCATTGCAAAATAAATCTGAAATTTTACTTAGGTACATAGGTATATACAGTTTTTAACTAAGTACACAGCAAATGCTTATATATATTTCTTATGTAACAATGAAGTTCCGTTCGTATCCTCAGAACAGTGTCTGCCCATAAGTGGGTTTTTTTCAGGCAATCAAACTTGCATGCAATACAACGATTACTACTCTCTTGCTGTAACCATTGTTTGGTGGTAAACCTGCACATGTTATTTGTCATCATTCACTTGATGGTCAGTTAATGATTTTATAACAGGTATAATAATTAGTGATAACACCACTCAGATTACCCGAAAAAGGTTCCCATTTGGCATTTCTTGTGTCTGGAGTAAATACTCATCATTATAAATTGAGGTCTGATGTGGCAAAGGTGTCCACCCGGACTGTCGAAAATTGAAATTTTATAAATTCGATGTTTCGGGTATTACGTAAGGAGGTAATTAGGCGTTAACACTATGGCGTTTCAAGCTCCGGGCATTAAGGAAAACAAAATACGTTATACAGTACATTCTTTATTGTGGCCCCTTTGTTATACGGGCATGCTCGGGAATATGTGTCCTCTTTTTTGTCGAAGTTTTAAGTGGAATTATTGTATTGTTGTTGTTTTTTGCTAGATTGTTTGGTATAATTTTGTATGAATGAGATATTTAATGAGTGGTTTAATTAATTTGGGGTTTGTTAGAATGTGCTTGGAATTGGTGTTTGTGCCATATCTTGAAGTATTTCGCAGCCATAGAGTAATTTAGATTTGATGAGTGATTTATATAATAGTAGTAATGTTTGTTTGTGCTACCCCATTTACTATGTGATAGGTATTTAATAATGTTGAGATCTGACTTGCATTTGTCGTGTATGAATTGAGTGTGTTTGTTCCATGTTAAGTGCTGGTTTTCATTAACCCATATTGCTCCATCGTCGGCAAACTGGGATTTGTTTATGTTTTGACTGAGGTTGTTGAATATGTCATCAGATTAGATGGTCTATGGAATATTATATAGATTTTGTGTTTCAAGATATTGTGTGAGTCGCTTGTTAACCATACCCTCCATGCTTTTGCATATGTTAGATGTTAGAGATATTGGCCGATATGATTTGGCTTTGTTTACGTCTTTGCCTTGTTTGTGTATGGGTATCATAAGGGAGTGTTTCCAGGCTTTTGGTATTTGACCGTTTATCCAAGCTGTATTATAAAGTTTTAGTGAGACGAAATGTGACAAATCTGATTCAAATCTAGTTAACCTTTCTCATTTCAACAACAACAGTTGTGTACTGTATCTGTATCATTGAGAAGGAAATGTGACAAATCTAGTTAACTCAAACTCAAACTCTTTTCTCATTTCAACAAAAATAGTATTTATGTCTTCTCCCTCGTTAATTAGAGTAGAGCGGATTAGCGCAGTCTTTCTGCTATTCGCAGGTTCATGTTCTCCAAGGCAAGTTCGACACTCCGGGCGTTATTAGAGCAGTGTTGAGCATTGCCACGCTCCACTACTTTTCAACAGTCCGGTGTGTATTCGATAAAACATTCGACAGTCCGGGTGTGAACCGTGGCAAATGTATTACATCTTATGTAATATGCGCATGGAAGTGCAGTAAGAGGAATTATCAGCTGAGTTACAAAACAAACATCGATCAAAGGACTAACCGATAACACGCTGATTAAGTGCTTTTATCCTGCACAGTGGATTTGTCAAAAGGTAGTGTTTATGTATGTAGATTTACTTATCTATACTGAATACACCCTGTCGTAAAGTCTCTTTGGAAAAACGTCCTTCTTTCAAAGGATTAACTGCCAATACATTGATTGATGGCTCATTATTGGCTAACTAAATTACTTTTTTAAAGAATGGCTGACATCATGCAATTAGTTGCCAGGTGTGCTATCTTGGGTGACCAATGGGACTATACACCAATGTGAAAAACCTGAAACGATAGATCACTTTTTCACATGTTAGACTGTTAAAAGACACATGACATGGAACAGGATACTTTGTCAGCTGCAGATGAAGGGCATCTCATTCCTTTATGTGGATATTGATGGATACATTCCCCCGAACAAGGGAATAGCCTGATATTGTTGCTTTAACTTTAGTCTGTTTTAATTTTAATATTTGCATTTTGTTTTTATTTATTTGTTATGGCATTCAGCAGAATCATTTTTTAGCCGTGAAGTGTAATGAGACAGACAACATACACTAGGTCGCACTCAGGGCGTGTGTGTGAAATATGATACATGTTGGCAATCTATAAAATGTCTAGATATTACATTCATGTTATAAATTCACTAAGTATAAGCTGATCGTGTGAATTTTATTAAGTTTCAAAATGCATACAAATATGATAATAAACTAATTAGGATTATAAGACAAAATATAAAGATACATTGACTTCGTTATTTCAGTCCTAACATTTTTTACCACTGGCAGATGGTTAAACTTAAAATGTTTTCATTTGTTATAAAAAAAATGCCATTTAATACAACATTCAGATTGACTAGTAGTGAACCCAAGCTCACTACTCTCCCCAAGACTCTCCATGTACTTAGTTAGCCTTACTTTCAAAACAATGCTATTATATCAGGCTTCTCACCAAATTCAAGGTCAAACTATTTCTTAAATCAAATTCTACATCCATTTACGTTAACATTTTCATAAAGTCAACATTACTTTGAAATCAAAATTGTACATCAAAATCAGCATTTTTATCAAAGTGAATATTTTTTTATAAGAAACCAAATTATTCATCAAAGTCTACATAATTTTACAACAAAATCAACATAAGATTATCGAGTAAAAAAATGATTTCATCTTTGTTGATCAGTCTATACTTATACTATCAATTGCGCATGAGGGTGGCGCAGCAGAGGTAACGAACCAGTCATGAATTCTGGGATATCATCCGTGTACCCGTGGGAGAAAAACAATAACAAAAGCAACAACCAGTCCACGAAAATTGCTCTGGATCAGTGGCCCTTTAAAGAATGACTAGTATGTTAGGAACATAGATTTCCTGGAGTCTTTAAGATAAATTCAATCCTGTCTTGGAACAAGCTTGTGGTGCTCATGAAATGTAACAGAAAAAAACAACATTGTCGAAAGTATTGTTAATGCAAACAAGCTTTCCAAAATTGTTTGTGTATCAATTGCTTATTCGTTCAGTTTTGCGACTAATCTTCGATTATTTCAATCAATCGGACCACCACTAGTAGTGTTACATCATTTTTTTAGAAAGGGTAGATGGTGGTTTTCTAAGATAAATTGCTTACCTTGGGAGCTTTGTATAATGATTGTCAAATTTGCTATTAAACACCACTGGGTATCATGATATATATCCTCTTCAAAAAAAGAATCTTGGCATAGGAACAATTTGAATTTTAGGAAAATATTTGACACAAATTAATCCATGCTGAATCCCAACATGTGGGCAATGGTTACTGACGGCAAAACACTTCAAACAAGAAACGTTGAACAAAAACGTAATGTTACACTCACGTTTATAGTGAATCGCTAAAACACACCCTATATGAAATGCACATGCATCATGAAATTGTGTATCCCCCTGTGCTTTATAAAGCCACATCAACAGTACTCCACATGCATTGCTTTAAGCCACTATAGACGACAAAAGAATGCCAAGACTGACAGAAGCTCAACGACACAACACCATCGGCTATTTACATATACAAGGAGGGACATCGCAGCATGAGGTGGCAAGGCACTTTGGCGTGTCCAGACAGACTATCTCTAACCTATGGATCTGATACAATAATGCTACATCCGGTTCAGACATCCTCGTTCACGCACCATACCCAACAACAACCCAAATCACTGGACTGCGCCGAAACTCCGACCTGACAGTGCGTAATCAGCAATCGGGAAGCAGGACTCTTTGCCAGACCAGTTCGACAATCTCACAATTGCGATCAATCGATAGTTGTAGGGACCATTGTCTGTTATTCTATCCATTGTTTAATGTGCAGATATTATGATTATTTGATATAGTTTTCTTCTGAACTAAGCAGTAAATGAAAAACAACTATACTGGCTGCCAAACAGTTATCGGCATATTTTAGCAATATTTACAAAATTACTCTGCTGTTTGTTAAATTAATGAAACAGAATTATTTATGATTATTCATTAGCTATTCACCAATGTGTCCAGTCCATTCACTACTGCCAATCGTGTGTATTTTTGTGACACAAGGGAATCATGGCAGTACAAATAGGTGTTTTCTCACAACTAACTGTAACAGTAATCGCCATTTCAGAATTTCTCATGTCATTCGTTAAATAATATACATTTATGTCATTTAGAATACATAATAAATTTAGTATAATGGGGACTTCAACCAAGACAAGAGTATTTCTTTGCTGGATGAAAATTGTTTCATTAAAATATTGATAAAATTTCTATTTTTTTGATTACTTAGATATATAAATAAGTGCCTATTAATAGCTTTCATGGTGCGTTGTGCACGAAACACAATACCTATTCTCAACAGAGCATTGGCACAGTATTTGTGTGTGGTTGCTTTAGGGGAAGATAATGTAACAGTATTTGAGTTAAGTTGTTGATGTCTGACTTGTATTGCAGGAGCAGTACTCTACCAGCCTGGGGAAGGAAACACCTTTAAATGTCTGAATACTGTCCAAGAATTCCCCTTTGAATATGTCAATGATGACTATTGTGATTGTGATGATGGGACTGATGAACCAGGTGAGGACAATTCAAGTGATGTTTGCTAGAATGGTTTACTATGAATGTGTACACTTGTGCCTGATCCTGTCAGGAATACTGATTCTATTTAATATATCCATGCCTTCTTACCATTCTGACCTCCACCAAGTATTTGTATTACAGCAATGTTCTTGCTATGTAAGTTGTCCTGTACATCAGGGAAACCCAGGAAAACCAGTAGTAGGCTGCATGAGCAGTGAGTATAGTCCACCTTGACCTGCTGTGACAAAGATGACTCTTTGTTATTCAGGCACAGCAGCATGCCCCAACATGAAGTTCTTCTGCCAAAACAAAGGTCATGTAGCAGAAGATATTCTGTCTTCTCGTGTCAACGATGGCTATTGTGGTAAGTAGGGTATTTATCCACTTTTGTACATTGACATGTAATGTCTCTTTGTTCAGTGTATGGTTGAAGGGAAAGTTCACTTAACTGTGGCATGGTATCTCAGTGAGCTAGCACTATAAAGTTTGGGTAGTACAAGCAGCCACACATACACACAAATGCAAGTCGTCGTATGAACGAAATATTCTTTAGTACAATGTATACCCCATTTCACTTCGTCTCACTTCAAGTACAGAAACATCCTAGTGTGGAATGATGAGGCACTTAATTTGAATTTGTTTTATATACATCATTCTTATCACTGTTCACAAGCTGTCACCCTGCAGTAGGAGATGGCACATTTGCACTGATTTCCATGTTCTCATCTCTCACGTCCAAATTCCAAATTTTTCCTTATCCTGACTCATGCTTAATTGTTTGTCTTCTTCTTCTTGCGAACTATAGTGGAACACTTGAATCCCCTTTTGAAGCTCCCTTCAAAAAAGTGGACGTAAAATCACTCACCCCAGTAGTCTCCCTTTTCCCCCATCTTTTGGTGCGAAAAGTTGGTCACATGATCAGCCATGCTTGTCACTCTCTCCTTCTTCGCCCTAGTGGACGGTTGTGAGAGTGCCTGGGTCCCCTATACGGCATATATCCTTTGAATTTTTGGCTTTTATACTAAATTAGGCTGTATAAGGGCTTTAGCAAGGATTTACCAGCAATATGGTTTGAAATTTATTCTAAATTTGTCCGTTTTTCACGTTGTTGACAACATGTTTCAACTTGTTTACATTTCATGAAGACTTGCATTTCTTGCAGGTTTCGGTTGTCAGCTGCTGATCCGCATTCTTTATGTCCTAACTGCACTTCTATATGTTCTTCCAGCCTCCGCTGTAAACTTTGTCAGCATTTATCTCAAATTGAATTTTGTAATTATTTATATTCTATTCATAGACGTGCCAAGGACAAGTTGAGGCGGCAATTAAAAGTCATGTCTCAACAGGGTGAATGCGTTAATAACCGTGGGTTGTTGTCTGTCGAGGTACATCATTCCAGTGAGCTGCTGGTGGCGTCTTCAGAGCAGAGGAATGAGGTTTCCAGCCTTAGGAAAAGATCGTCTTCGACTCAACAATCCTCGTCACAGTCCAAGAAGACCAGTACGCCGTCTTCAGACAAGTCTACAGTCAAGTCGTCAGTGGGGGCAGCAAAGAAGTCGAGGTCCTTCGCCGCAGATATCAACCCATCGAACGAAGCAGACGTTTACGATGAGCCACCGATCCTCATCCCTGAAGTACCGGTGAGGAAGAAGACAAGATCTTCTTCTACACTGACGTTTGCAACTATATCAACGCAATCAGACGTCCTATCTACGCAGACTGCAGATACCAGAGAGGACAGGCAGTCCTTAGATGACACCTCAGCACTGTTAGATGCGGCGTCATCTGTACAACAGCACCAGTTATCAGCGCAGACCTTCAACCCGGGGCATCTTTATGCAGCAGTTTACCCAGCAGATGATGGACCTGATTGAACGTAGGTTCGCTCAGGAGAAGATTGCGGAGAAGCAGACGAGTCTGCAAGGAGGACGAACATCGTCTACACCTCATCGGGATGAAGGAAGCAACCTGCGTGAAGAAAACGTTCGTGAAGGGAACGTTCATGAAGACAGCAACTCTCGTGACGGCACTCGCGAAGGCATTTGTGGCAGAACCACTTGTGAAGACACTCATGGAAACAACAGCCGAGACAGCACCTGCAAAGGTATTCGCGAAGGAAGCAACAATTAGGAAGAGGCTCCTGCAATAGACGAGGAGCATTTGCGAAGGCATCGCAGATCATCTTCATCCTCGGACTCAGACAATCATCGGAGGTCTGCGCGAACGCCACGTAGAAGAGAATATACACCCTCACGAAGGCATACAGCTCACAGACACAGGTGACCTTCGCGCAGGTCTTTGGGAAGGTCTTCATGGTCGTCGCCACGTAAATACAGATCACCTACCACATCTCCAAAAGGCACTCGCGGGATTACACATAGATCACAACAATCGGCTATGACAACTTCACGAGAACCTATCAACCTGGACAACGAGGAGCCTGTAGTTGAAAAGGAGAACTACACGTTCACCGGAACAACGCAGATTATCCTCATCTTCAGATTCGGACAATCACCAGAGGCCTGCGCGAACGTCCCATAGAAGATCTTCATGGATCACCCTGCAGATACAGGTCTCCTCACAGATCACCAAATGCATCTTCAGAAAGGCATTCACGAATGCCTTCACACAGATCTCTTCATAGATCTCCACTCAGAGATTAGGACCAACGACAACGATCTTCAGAACAAGATGCATCTAGAGCTGAAAATGAGGGGGGAATTATTTTCTCCAATACAGAGGTTAAATCCTGGATGGCTAATGGATTGGAGCTTGCATCACCACCTAAGGAGGATAATGAAGCATTCACATACATAATGTCTAACGACGATTTTGACAAGTTCACCCTTCCATCCATCGATCCTGTCTTGGATGTACCAGACAACTCAGTACCGCCTTCAAGAAGGCAACGAAGTACCAGAGTCAAAGTATCCCACTTTTCAACGCTAAGAAGTTCTCTTCGCCATATGGAACCCTTCATGAAGGCCCCAGAGATAGACGAGAACTACAAAATCATCAATGACTTCCATTGAAGGGAGCTGGCTCTTGTGAGGAAGGGGATAGCTTAACAGTTACCACTGTCCTAGCATTGGCATTGTCGCAGTCCTCAGCGTAATATCGTTTTTTCCAATCATCGTAGTGAAGTATCAACTCTACAATACCTTTTGTGTATTCAACACAATCGGTTATTTTAAGGCGCTTCATTGAGACTGATGACTACAGTCTACAAGTATCAACGGTAAGCAAGTATGGAACTTCAGCTGATCATCTGTATAAAATGACGACTGCATTATCTTCAGTGAAGAAGAGAAAAGTCACAACAGCCAGGGAAACAGTCTACCTACATCGGTATTACGTGGCGAAATCTTTCTCGCGTTTTCCACTCAGCCTGCTATACACGTGTTCACTCGTGTATTCCGGGAAGTTGCGGACAAGGCTGAGTGTTGATGATAGAAATCAACGACTCCACAAGATTTTACAAGGATCTTTTTCCTGCAACACCGGTGACTGGGAATCTGAGATGAATCAAATGCTGCAATCTGATTGGTCCATGAGAGACAACGCCCTGTGCAGAAGTCAGGCACAGCTCACGTGTCAGGAAGTTATCTACAATCGTAAACAACTTTTCAATGTGGGAGGAAGGCTCCATTTACAGTCCAGTTAGCAGGGTTCAGCGTGATTTGACCGTCTTCACGGGTCATAAGGACCTTCCCTGTCAGCAGTTTGAAGATTGGTAATCTGACGAATTGCAGCAACATACGTTTGACGATTTCTGCTCGAGGCAGCCAGTCTACTATAATTAGACTACACAGCGATGGCAATTCCAGTACATCTAGAGACGACGAATTATGCATCATCACTGCACTTGTGGTGATTCTGATGACAAGTCCTTTTGACATATTATCGGAAGATTGAAGAAATAAACTTCAAGTCATGATGCCAGAACCGGACATTTTGCTTCGCTGCCATTACGGACATGGCAAGGGTACCTACAACGTAGGATATGAGCAGATTTTTGGGAAGATGTTCATCGCACTGCAGAATCGCATTGTCGTCTCAAAGAATAGTTGGGTCTAGATACAAGCCATGGTATCTCAAGCACTACTCTCTCCGTTACCACTACGAAGTTGGCAGAGCCTAATCAGTTTTGTCACGTCAGCACAAGACATGACTCGCAGAGGAGGTCTACAATTGCGCACACTACAAGTGTTTGTGAACGCCCATCTCAACCGTCTGGTCTCCTTAGGACTACCGGACGGATTGAAACCATATCTTCTATGGTGGACTAGGAAGTCGAATATTTGTGGAGGATCCTACTTATCAGAGCTGGAGTGCAACACTCATCTCTACGTAGATGCATCACTTCAAGGCTGGGAAGTTCACCTCGACAACGAAGTGGCAGCAGGGAAGTGGTCGAATCAGGAGCAGAGTCTGCACATCAACATGCTCAAGATGGAAGCAGTAATAAATGCCTTACTACACTGGTCCAGCATACAAAGGAACGCACAACTGATGATCCATACGGACAGCTCCACGGTGGTGTTCTACATCAACAAACAAGGGTGAATAAGATCAAAGAATATGTTAGACCTCTTCTACATCAACAAACGAGGGTCAACAAGATCAAAGAATATTTTAGACCTCAGCTTTCATCTATTCAGCATAGTAGACAACCTGAACATCGACATAAAAAGCATCACACATTCCTGAAGCCAGAAATGTGATAGCAGACGCCTTATCCCGTCCAATGAATCCATTACCGACGGAGTGGATGTTATATCCAGAGGCGTTCAGAGACATCATTCAGACAGTAGGATCCCCACTGGTAGACTTGTTTGCAACCAAGTTCAACTACCAACTACCAACATTCGTCTCTCCGTTTCCAGACCCACAAGCATGGGCAACAGATGCTCTAAGCATCTCTCTTGGGAAGGACTAAATGCTTACGCGTTCCCTCCTCCAGCGTTAATACTGAAGGTATTACAGAGAGTCAAGGTGAAAAAAACAAGTTACAACTGATTTTGGTCACGCCCTATTGGCCAGTGAGAGTGCCGTTTCCCAACCTTATACAAGAACTAGGAAAGCCAATCCTACAACTTCCAAGTAGCTAAATCTACTGATTCATCCACACACCAAGCAAGCACACTGAAATCCAACAATGTTTCAACTACACGCATGGAGCGTTTCACGACTTGCTTGAAGAAAAGAGGATATTCCACCAGAGCGGCCAAAGCAGTAACTTTAGCCTTACGTAGATCAACCCGTAACTTGTATGATGACAAGTGGCATAGTTTTTGAGAAATATGCATGGAATAAAGGCTTCACTGCGATGGAAGCAACACATCCTCAAGTGGCGGAATATCTTTGTCATCTTAGACAGACAAAACAATTAAAGGGATCTACACTCTCTACATACCTCGCGGCCTTGAGCACAGTTATCACGATGGAATCGGGTATAAAACTGATCAAAGTACCAGAGATACTGGCACTACTACGCTCATTCAAGTTGGAAGACCAACAAAGGAAATTCAAGGCGCCCGCTTGGGATCTCAATGTGGTTTTACAGCATCTTACCAGTGAAGATTATGGACCACTAGAAAGGACATCATATGAGAAATTAACTCATAAAACCCTGTTCCTCGTAGCCCTAGCAACAGCGACAAGGATGTCAGAAATTCATGCTCTAGACTTCAGAAGAACAATATTTGACACGCATCGTGACAGTGCATCTGGGACTAAGATGGGATTTTATAGCAAACAATCAACTGCCCGGTCAACCAGACAGACAATTCCATATCCCAGCACTTTCGTCGATATTAGGACCACAGGATACGCAAGATCGATCCTTATGTCCAGTCAGAGCATTGAAAATATATCTACAGAGGTCTAAATTGAGGAGACGAAAATTCAAGCGCCTTTTCATCCCTCTATCCACGGAGACACCTACAGAAGTCTCACGTACAACTATATCAATATGGATGAGAGCCGTCATATTGAAAGCCTATAATGAAGTCAGAGCACTGGCATCCACACTAGCTCTGCATGGAAACTGCTCCATCTCAACAATAATGGAGGGCTGCTTTTGGAGATAAGAGACGGTGTTTGCCAACCACTACCTCAGAGACATGGCTACAGAGGACGTCTCCGTCGTCCACCAGTTTGGGCCCCTTGTTGTAGCACAACAATTGACAGTACCTCAAAGACGCTGAGATCAATCTCACCCCTTTGTCACGTGACTTGTAAAAGCCAACACTCAACAGAGTTACGGTTTTAAAGTCCATGCGCACGTCTAGGACAGGCTAGCATGAGTGATGGACCCTGTACTTGTAAGGACTTACTTGTACACGAAGTAGGGTCACTTGTCCACTTGATGCAAGCATCAAGAGATGGAGCTGCATAAATCCACACAAAATGTCAGGAGAAGATTTCCAGGATAAATCTGACAAGTTGTGGTCCCCCCACTCATCAGAGGAAGCTGGAAGAAAGGACAAATGCCACTAGAAGTTCCCAAGGGGGTATAAGGACGTAAATCAGCAGAGAATCCAGAGTGGCTTGACTCACCACCGTTTCCGTCAGATTCTACAAGCAATTAAGCATGAGTCAGGATAAGGAAAAATATGTAATTTTCTTATTAAAATTGATATTTTATACTTATCCTGACTCATGAGGTTAGCCCTCCCAACGTCCCCTCGTGGCACTCTGGATTTCCCTGCAAATCCAAGTATCGGGCTCGAACATACTGAGAGAGTGACAAGCATGGCCGATCATGTGACCAACTTTTCGCGCCAAAAGATGGGGGAAAGGGAGACTAGTGGGGTGAGTGATTTTACGTCCACCTTTTTGAAGGGAGCATCAAAAGGGGATTCAAGTGTTCCACTATAGTTCGCAAGAAGAAGAAGACAAGCAATTAAGCATGAGTCAGGATAAGTATAAAATATCAATTTTAATCAGAAAATTACATTTTCCTAAGAGTAGGGACAGTGGGTTAGCCTAGTGGTTAAAGCCTTCTCTCGTCACACCGAAGACCCAGGTTTGATTCCCCACATGGGTACAATGTGTGAAGCTCATTTCTGGTGTCCCCCGCCGTGATGTTGCTGGAATGTTGCTTAAATTGGCGTAAAACTAAGACTCACTCACTCACTATCTCGCTCACTTACTCACTCACTCACTCACTCATAAGAATAGTTTACATCCCTTTTTGAGGTTTTAGATAGGTTTTAATGTGTTCATGTGATATATCCAGAGTTCACACTCACAGTAATCCAAAATTCATTTCTACAAAATAGTTCTTTATATCTGGACATGATCATGGATATGATGTAGGTGCCAATGGGCATTTGAAGTAAACTCACTACTGTCGCATTGCTGCAGCCTTCACATGAACCAATCCAAGGCATGTTATATTGACGTTGAATATACCCCTTCCTGTTTCCAGATTGTTGTGATGGGTCTGATGAGTACCAACAAGAGAAGATTCAGTGTACTAACACCTGCGAGTAAGTATGCTGATACTTTGCCTTGTAAGATGATAATATATCTTTTTTAACTTAGCTTGTCTCACATTATGCACCTTCTCTTGTTCTTTCGACCATGGTGAGGAAACGACCTGGAAGTTTTCTGAAGTCTGAACAGTTCACCTGAGCACCCACACCAGCTCCAGCTGCTGATATAGGACATGACTGGAAGCTCATGCAGAGCATGCGACCTGCCCAGGTTGATCATTCTATGCAAGAGAAATCATCAGGGGGCTAGGCTTGAGTTCTTTTGGTACCTTAGAAGAGGATTGTTAAGTTCTACTCTATGGGCATTGATGACAGGGGTTTGAGGAAGTGAATGTTTGCTCCACCTACAACCTTTTTGTATACTGATCCTCACGCATTGTGTATCGACTGCATTTGCTGCTGGAATACATGCTGTCCCACTTGCAGGCTTTTGGACAATGATCTGTTTGCTGTATGCAAAAAAACAGTTTGAGGAGAACCAAAGACAGAGATTCTAAGCATAAGTTTGGTCAGAAAGCAAGAAACGAAAGTGATCCATGAAAAAGGTCACCGATCCTGGATGAGGATGATTTCTTGGTCACTACTTCCTTGGACACTGCTGTAGTTGCAGTCCAACATTAGCCAATGCAGGTTCATATTGGAATGTAGACCTATCAGCCAAGTCTATATATCAGTCGACAATAAACCTACTTGTTTCTCTGTAATTCTTATATCAAGAATTACAGATACTGGAAGTTGCCCGGAAGAGAGTGCTCATAGCACAAAGGACTAGCATATCTGGATGAAAAATAAAACTAATATGTTGGTAATTGTAGTATTGCCATTTCTCAGCATTTCTTACTGAGCAGTAGCTTTTTATAATTGTCAAAGTAATTATTCACATTACACGGAGCAGTATTTGTGTCATGATCGTCATCAGAACATAAGTTTAGTTTACACAGCATTCACACATAACATTAGCGTTGACTCAGTCGTGTAGATAACATAAGGGCTTCTGTTTTTGTTCATCACGTAAACATCCTGTCCTCATTGCTAATGGTGCTTCAGAATGCAGTGGAAAGCAGAAATGCAATGGCCACAGATCTTATGCAAAATTATTTGAAGTATAATATATAAACAAAATATTACATCCGCTTCATACTTGGTAAAAGTCATAACTTCTGGTTTATAGATTCTATAATTGGGACCATTATTCCATTACACAATGTCCTCCAAAACTGGCATATATTGTAATTTATATAAAGAGATCATGGAATCATTGTTAGGACTGCATCATTTTTGCCACACCCAGTCCCTGCTCTGCCCCAAAGTGCTGTTTCCACCAGATGAAATCAGTGTCATTTTGCTGAGATGATGCTTTATGCTGCACCCTTTGTAAGGCGAAAAGATTTTGTACTATAACTCATTCAAGGATCCTGCCGACTAGTGTATCTTCTAACATGACTCTGCGATGCTGCATTTTCTTATTCTGTCTTACGTGCAGGACTGTAGGACACTCAACATCTTTCTCTCAGTTGAATTTCCAGACTATGGTTCAAGACATGTACATTGTTATGAGCAATGCTCAACAGCCTGATCCTTCTACAACTTGTAAGCATTCACTTATCCCTTTTCATGCCCCTGGCCTATAATTGTGTGTGTGTGTGTGTGTGTGTGTGGGGGGGGAGATATAGTCAATGCCTCATCCGTCCAACCATAATCATTTTGTTTCCGGAGCATAACTAAAAATTATTCTACAGTTTTCAACAAATATTGGTAGATATTTTAAACAGAACCTAAAGTGGTGACTTTTGCTATTTACAGATTTTCTGCATTTGTATTTTTCTTGATTTCCATGGAAACAAATTTGATCTTAGTCTTAGGTGTATTGCGTTTCTGGAGCATAACTCCAAAAACACTCAATATCTATCAACAAAACTTGGCAGATGCATCAAACAGATAATGAAGTGGTCTCTTTTGCTACTTGCAGATTTTTGGCATTTATATTTTTCTTGATTTCCATGGAAGCAATTTGGACTTGGTTTCAAAAGAATGGGGTGGATTTTGTTTCCGGAGCACAACTTGAAAACCATGAAAGATCTTTCATCCAAACCGGGTTCATGTTAAATCTATTAAACAGATCCCGAAGTAGTGTCTTTTGCTATTTGTGGATTTTTGGCATTGATTTGGCATTCTCGATTTCCATGGAAACAATTTGGACTTAGTCTCAAAAGGGAAGGGAGTGGATTTTGTTTCCAGAGCACCGCTCAAAAACCATGAGATAGTTTTCATCCAAA
The DNA here is from genome assembly GCF_003918875.1 of Haliotis rubra. Taxonomy (NCBI): domain Eukaryota; kingdom Metazoa; phylum Mollusca; class Gastropoda; order Lepetellida; family Haliotidae; genus Haliotis; species Haliotis rubra. The sequence goes on from NW_025767628.1 coordinate 354,681, forward strand.
CTGGGTACATCTATTAACCAATGGCTGAAGCGGTGCCATTTGCTATTTAGATATTTTAAGAAAATTAATTTGTTTCTGTTTCCATGACAACAAATTTCTCGACATATCTCGAAAGAGTACTAGGCATTCTTTCATGAAATTGTACAGAAACAAAAAACCAGGTTGTCAACTGTAAGGGATTTTTAAAATTTGTATTTTCTGTAAAGTTCTCCTTGGTAAATTGACCCGTGAAGATCCGGGGTAGAATAGGTCTTAAGCAACCCATGCTTGCCACAAAAGGCGACTATGTTTGTCGTAAGAAGCGACTAACGGGATCGGGGTGGTCAGGCTCGCTGACTTGGTTGCCACATGTCATCGGTTCCCAATTGTGCAGATCAATGCTTATGCTGTTGATCACTGGATTGTCTGGTCCAGACTCGATTATTTACAGACCGCTGCCATATAGCTGGACTATTGCTGAGTGCGGCGTAAAACTAAACTCACTCACTCACTCCTTAGTAAATTCATATTATGATGGTTTTGCTACTTTGCCTCTCATTGGTGGGGATATCCACATTTTGTGTCCCAAGTGCAACAATCTGTCACTATTCATAGAAGATCGGGACTGTTCATGTTCTTGTGGATCATTTTTACTGGTTGCCTCAGATCTGGAGCATCTATAGAGACCATTGATTGCTAAAGGATGTTCCTAGAGATTTGTTCTGGCAATTGCTTTAGCTCCCTTCACTTCAACTCACTCCCTTTTCAGTGTTATTTGTTACTGTTAAGTGGAAGAGTTTCATGGATTGTTGCTAAGTGCATGGTATTTTGTCTGAAACAACAGCTTCACCTCAGACCGTCGCCAAGTTACTTAGTATTTCATGTTTCGAGGAAACATTAGATGCACATTGTCTACTTTCCTTGAAGCCATTAACATTGTTGCAGCTGTAGCAACTGGTACCTACATTCCTACTGTTCCTGAACTTCAATCCTTGTTGCACGCCTACAAGCTGGCCAATCAATGCAAGTTTTGTCCATCAGTATGGGATCTTCCAAATATGTGATTAGTGCATAACGGGCAGTGTGCATAAAATGAGATAGGATAAGCATTATTAATATACATTATATAGTTAAAATTTCAAGCTTAGAGTTTCAGTGTAACACAGGTATCATTGCTTTACTGCCAGTCAGATTGATAGTCAAGTATCATACTTACCATTTGATACATTTTTTGGGTTGTGTAAAAATGCTACATGTGTTTTTAGTGAACTGGGTCGCAAGCGTCGTGAAGATCTGGTTCGTGAGAAAGAGCTGCGAGAAACTGGATTCAACATAAGAAAACAATATGTAGAAGAGGGCTTACAGAATCTCCAAACCAACAAGGTACATCTTATTATACTTAGTAAAAAACCTCCACATCATATATTTGACAGTCTTTATTTAAATTTGAAGTCAATTATTTTTGAGTGGATGAAAATTTGTTTGTTGTAGGCTCTTGCTGAAGAGCTTGAGAAGTCAAAGGAACAAATGATAGGTGAAAGGGAGGATTTTGAAGGTAAGTATGTGAAGCCATGGGTAGCTAGAAGTGCTGTGTGAATGTCTTCATGTATGGGTAGGGTATATTGACAAACTTTATGGATAATTATTTGTTATCCCCCGCAATGCGTTTTGAGGGGGGTATTAAAATGGACTCCGTCCGTGCGTGCGTGCGTCCGTGCACATTTGTCTTTTCCAGAGCAGAACTCTAAAACCGTTAAATGTTTCTTCACCAAACTTGGCACATACATAGATCTGGTGGTGTACTGGTGCCTTTTGGTAGGTTTGGATTTCTGAATAAAATATTTTTGGCATTTCCATGGCAACAATTTTTACTTAGACTGAAATTGGTGATGGTGCTCCTTTTTGGAGCAGAACTTTCAATACTCTCCTTCCACTTTTCTATATACACACCTAAATATTAGACATAATGATACCTCGTAGACATAATCATGAAGAGTATTTTGCCATTGAGGGGGATATTGGTGACTTTGTCTTCTTGTTTTAATTGGTGTACTGTTGTCAAGAATCTGTATGGAAACGTCGCACTCATTCACATTATGAGCATCGAAGTGGAGGAGCGTGGAAGTAAGCATGTAAGAGTGTCATCAGGAATAACACAATCCAACGTTGTGTTAATTTAGTCATAGTCAGATGGCGAAATTAGTGATAATCCTAGGTGTAGCATTTGCTACTGTTGAATGCTTTTTTTTCAGATATTTTTCCCTATTATTGAATTTAACAGTTTTGCTTCCTGGGGTCTTGCCTACAACAAATGTGACCTGTAATGGATGTATAATAGATGTCGGTGCAAGGCATCAATAGCAATAACCTTACCATGGTTCCCATATATCTTAGAGTGGGTGTAATCTGACTGTAGCTTCATGATTTGGCCATTTCAAACTTTGTATAACCAGAAATTGTAATAATGGGATTATGTTGCACACTTCACAAATGATTAGTTGAAACAGACTTTGTGTTGTTACTCATGGTATTGTGTGCACGTAGGTACATTCTCCAACTGGGCAGAACCGAATTGGATTTGTAATTTCTTTGATTGGCATTCTAGAAGTTGGGTAGATGCAGGATGAGGACTATTTTTATGGATATACAACTTCTTTATTCTGTATAGGCGATGTTTCGACATAGATTCACTTGCTTGACAACGACATTAGAATCTATGTCGAAACGTCGCCTATGCAGAATAAAGGGCAAGACTACAGAATACCGGATACCTTCCGCCATCTTGGAAAGCTTATTTTAGAACTGCGCACAAAATGTGCGCAACTGAGTTCCTTAGTAACGGCGTTTTGTTTATGTTGCATACTCGACATTACGAGCATTAGGGTTTAGGGTTTAGGGTTAGGGTTTAGGGTTAGGTTTAGGGTTAGGGTTTAGGGTTAGATTAGACATTAGATATGATGCTTACCTTCACAGAACGAAATCGTCAGCACTGTCGTTAGCATCGGGTTGCAGGGAAGCGAAGCTCCAACTCCCAGAATTCCGTAGGTCCGTTTTTTTCAAAGGCGTATATATTTTTTATTTGTGATAACTTACCTTTCATTTTAAAAATCGTTGGTTAGTTTTACTAACCGGAAGTCGTCTCAATCAATCCGATTTCAATGGTTATTTTTCATTTTAATGCTCGCTTATTGTTTCGAATAATATAGCTCGTGCTTCCCTATAATAGGAAGTGCGCGTGCTAACAAAGAATATGGTTGGTAGGTATCTGGTATTCTGTAGGTGTACCGAATAAAGAAGTTGTATATCCATAAAAATAGTCCTCATCCTGGATTTGGAAACGTCCAAAATGGAACTCTTGTTGTCATTTATACCTGATGTTTCCATATCTTTTGAAAATAATGTTGGATTTACATATTTTCTTGTCTATGATAGAGATCAAGGAATACTTTTTGTTGCAGTTAAGAAGACGGAAGCTGAATCTCCTGAGAAGGAAGCCAAGGAGAAGCATGAGAAGGCCTGGGAAGGTACACCAACTGAAGTCTGCATCACATATATCTTTATGCCACTTTGAGAGTTTTGGGGGAAATTTTTTGTTTAATACTGACCACGATATAGATGGTGAAGATTGTGGATGTGAATTTTCATGTCACTGGCACTTTAATTTGCATCACATGGATATAATCGGAACATCTAAATTTTTAACTAATCCTGCACTACTTACTTCCTGCACTTATTGCTTACGACTCGAAATGTGGCTGTGCCAGATGATTGATGTTGAAAAGCGTAGACTGCGATCACTTCCTGGTCTCGGGTAAACATCCATCTGCCCACTCATCACCGGAAGGTGACGTAAGCCACCTCAGATTATTGCTTTTCGCACGCCCTGCAAGACGTGTGGTTTGCCAGCTCGACTGTTTTGTATCCTATATTCCTATGAATTTTGGGTACTTTCTTTGGGGAACTTTCCTTTGTTCTTCAGAGAGTGTAGGTATTACCTTTCTTTTTTGTTTTTCGTAGTACTGTTGTAGTGATGGTGTTTGTGATAAACACAGTAGTTTCATCACTATTATCGGTCACTTCGCCATTCAGAACACGTGGCTTCAATGTATTCGTAGTGGCTTGTTCTTGGCTCATGCTTATATGTTATACTATCATTGTATATTATTATTAAGCCTTAATTCTGGTCTCCAATTTATGTCAGTATTTTGTGAGACGTTCTCATTTATGCTGTTCTACCCTATTACTATTATACTGTTTCACTGTGTGTTCCCCATTACTATTGTAATGTTTTTCACCGTGTTTGCTGGGGTTTTTCTGCTATGTTGCAGTTTCTATACGGCACACGCTGTATAGTTTGTAAGGCGGGGTATCTCATAAGTGCCTTCATTCACACTGTGTGAATTGCACTTTTCCGTGTTTTTCCCCACTTACTTAATTAATATAACACCTTTTTATACCCCCGCTACGAAGTAACGGGGGTATATAGCGTTCATTCTGTCCGTCCGTCCGTCCGTCCCGAAACTTTGTCCGGAGCATATCTCTTAAAGTTTACATGCTAGGTTCACCAAACTTCACACACATGTTAATCATGACCCATTGATGTGCCTTTTGCTATTTTAATTTTTTTTCAGAATTTTGTTTTATTGCTGTTTCCATGGAAACACGACTTAGTGCCAAATGTGTTTGATGGTTTTGTCTGGAGCATATCTCTTAAAGTTTAAATGCTAGGTTTACCAAACTTCACACACATGTTAATCTTTACCCATTGATGTGCCTTTTGCTATTTTAAAGTTTTTCAGAATTTGTTTTGTTGTTGTTTCCAACAATTATCTAACATGTATATAAAGTTTAGTAGAGTCAAGGGGAAAGTCTTGTGAGCTGCTGATCCTTGTCACATTATATATAACAATATCAGTCATTTCCATGTCCCAAAGTGGGAAGCGGGGATATGTGAGCTGTGCTCACTTCTACACTTGTTTTTGAAGCGCCAGGTCCAACACCGACATCGCCTGTGACAAGCATCCAGATACTTGCGACAACACTGATGTCCTCTAGCTCTAGGGCGTCTGGCGCTCCGTCTCCTTTCTCCAGGTTGCTGCTTCTAGCGTGTCCTTGGCAGACGTCTTACCCCTGACGCCTCAGATGTATGCACCGTGCTCAGCAGTCACTGGATGTTTCGACTCCCATTTGACTTGACCTAGTTAGCAGGGCAGTCTGGTACAACAGCGCCTCTGCTTTCATCACTGCAGCGCCTATATGGCGCTTCTACCACACTGACTACGACCTCGGCGCTCTGCAGTCGGCGTTAGCGCCTCCGACGCAACACCAACCTGTTCCAGTGTCGTTCCTGTCTACAGGGAATGTATGATGCATCTACCTGATCCAGCGCCTGTACGGAGCTTGTAAACCCATACTTACTCCCTCCAGCGCCTGTATGGCGTTTCTACCAGATCCAGCGCTTGTATGACGCCTATAAACCATACTCCCTCCAGTGCCTGCCCGGTGTTTCTAAAAGATTCAGCGCTTGTATTGGTGATTTCCCGTGGGTTGTCCGCCATATTGCGTAATTTGCATGTGTCCACCAGGGAATGACAGGCGGACGTTCGTCAACGTGTCGGCCTCCTGCCTCACATACCTCAGTGTTTTTTTCCTTTTAGTGGACTCGCCCTTAGATGTCATAGGTGGAGTCACCTTGACTGGGCGAGTTCCGAACTACATACGTTTTAGTCGGCGCCTCCATGCAGAATTATGGCGCCTATGCACTCTCTAGATCTGATAGCCTCAGGTTTTCGGCCGTGAGATCAATAAGCAGTTTGGAGCTCAAGGCAGTGTTCCTCACCATCCGTCACTGGGCGCAATAGCTAACGGGCAACACGATTGTTGTGGGGTTTAACGAGAGTTTGACCGGGTTACTGTTTCCAGACGTTCCGTCTGTTTCCAGTAATAGCTGACACCCATATCCATCTGAGCACTCAGCATATTCCTGGGTGCGGGTACATCTTAGCGGACGCTATATTGGGATCTGACAGAGTCGCTTTCACAGAATGAATGCTACACAAAGAGATACCGGTTTAAGTGTCTCCGTCTCCGAATGGTCAGCCTGGGCAGTGGATGGCTTAAGTCTTTCCTGGGGGCGTTACACGCAAAATACGTTTCCTCCGGTTTTGCTTCCAAATGTTTTAGTCACTATCAAGAATTAACAACTTGACTTCGACTAAATTTAGTTGGTCCCAGATGACCAACCAGAGGTTGGTTTCAAGCGTCAAGAGCTCCTCTTCAACTAGCCAGATGTGGAAACATCCTAGTGCATCCTCATCCCATGCCAGAACGGTTCAATTAACACACTGCATCTTCAGGCGGCATTCTGCACCAATTGCTTTTCAGCCAGATCATTGTTACTGCTTTGCTAATGAACATTGGACTTCCATTAGGCACATGTATAACAAGGGGCAGTTGTTCGAGCAGTTGTGTTGCCGTGAAGCAGGATCCGCTGAATGTATCCCCCCTGTTTTAGCAGTCTCCCTGCTGTATTTGTACAGGGAAGGCGTTTCAAGAGGGGCATGGTTGCCACTTCTGTTAGTGGCAATTCCCTTCGTTTTGGCAGTCCCCACTGACAGGAGCTACCGTCCATGCTTCGCTTGTTTAGCACTTGAGTACCCAGGCTGCAGTTTTGACCGCCCGCCAGGAATCTCAACACGGTCTTGGACCGCCTACGTGTTGTGTCTTGCATGCCACTCACGAACACTTCCCTTGCAGACTTGCACAGCGATAACGACAAGGGTCATTCGCTTGGTGTTATTTGGGTCAAGTTTGAACGACACCGTCATGGTTCTGTGCCTCTGGGTATTTGATTGGGATTTCATCACTATAACCCAGTTGCCAGCGCGAAATGATCAATAGTTCTCTCCTTCGCCTTTAGCGTCTGTTGTCGGCGTCGACGACGTTCCTGTGTTACTTTTGTGTTCAGCTGATGTACTCAGTTTGTACATTAAGAGCACCCAAGCCGTCAGAGACATGTAAGCAAAACCACGAGTGTTTTGTGGATAAGGACTGCCGTTATTCTTGCGTATAATGTGGCTGGTCTGGTTTCCCCTCATCTTCGCAATCCTCATGTACTTCGTACACTTGCCTGGACTATGGCACTTCACAGTAACTGTAGAGTGGCATTGATAATGCATGAGTGTTTCTAGATGTCGGACACAGTATTCGCCAATCAGTATCCACACCACATGTGTCCAACGCTTCGGACCATTGGACCAGACCAGCACCTCACCAAACCCCAACAGATATCACCTCATTGTTGTTTGCCACGAAGCACGACGATGTCGTGTGGGGAATGAGTTGTTTTGAGAAAAACAACTGGGTATGTCAGTTAAGGAGTCACACTTGAATAGATTCAAATCCATGCTTTTTACTGCATTCCCTAAAGCTAAAAACGCTTTAAAACCGTGTGGTCTTTTTCCATTTAAGCGTACATGGCTTATATGCGAATTGCCACTGAGATATAATCCCTCTCTGCCGACCATTCTTCCAGATTCCACGAAGTTGCCTTCCTTCATGATATTTCTTCCCACGAAGCATGATGACGCCGTGTGGGAAAAGAGTTGTTCCGAGGGAAACAACTGGGTATGTCAGTTAATGAGTAACACTTGGAAAAACTCAAGTCAATACTTTTTACTGCATTTCCCTAAAGCTAATCTCGCTTTAAACATCACGTGGTCTTTCCATTTAAGCCTGCCTGTCTTATATGCGAATTACCACTGAGAGATAGTCACTGTTTGTTGACTATTCTTCCAGGTGCAAGGAAGATACCTTCCACCATGCTTTTTGTTCCCATGAAGCACACCGACGCCTTGTGGGAAGAGAGTTGTTCTGGAACAACTGGGTCTGTCAGTTAAGCAGTAACACTTGGGTTAACTCGAGTCACTGCTTTTTACTGCATTTCCCTAAAGCTTATAACGCTTTAAACATCGTGTGGTATATACCATTTAAGACTACGTGTCTTATATATGCGTATTACCACTGCCTGATCGTCACTCGCTGTCAGCTTTAGGTGCCACGCCGTTTTTTCCACCACCACGGCGCACTTGATGACATTGACCGAGCTGTCTTTGTTTACCTTGCGAGGCGATCCCCGCAGATGACACGCCCTCCATCCTGCCTGTCCCATATATGTGCAGGAAGTAAGTAGTGCAGGATTAGTTAAAAATTTAGTAAAATCTAAATATTTTTTATATTTGTATACTTATCCTGCACTACTTATGATAAGGGCCCACCCTGCGCTTTCAGCCACCTCCCCTCTTCGTATTCATCTGTGGGATTTACGGCAATAATCAGAGGTGGCTGAGGTCACCTTCCGGTGATGTGTGCGCAGATGGATGTTTACCCGAGACCAGGAAGTGATCGCAGTCTACGCTTTTCAACATCAATCGTCTGGCACAGCCACGTTTCGAGTCGTAAGCAATAAGTGCAGGCAGTAAGTAGTGCAGGATAAGTATACAAATATAGAAAATATTTAGATTCTACTAAAATTTACAAATGAAAGTCAGATTTTGATTATTATTTCATTATGAGCTGATATGTGATAAAGTTCAAAATTTTCTTTTGCACAATGTTTGTTTTGGTCATTGTCGACAAGTTGCATCACATATAACCAATCTCTTTACAGCCATTTCCTGGGAACATTGAAGAAACTTTGAACTTCCTCAAAATTGCTTTGAAATTTTCCATTCCACAGAATCAAGTGAGAGGGAGACAATGTATGATAATGCTAATCAATCCTTCCCTCCTTTCCCAAGCAATATTCAGATAATGGTAGCCAGTTCCTTTTTCCTTTGTATGTTGGTGGAGTGAAGATTGTTTACATCACATGTCATCTTCAGGTAGATTGCTGGAAGTTCAGATTCTTCCTGGTTAGGAACCCTGTTTTTTCTGGTCTTGACCCCGCCTTGAATATACAAGGTCATGGCAATGGACAACATTAACTTTCCTTCCTAATTAATCTGTCTTGTTTTGGCTTCATCCTTGGTTTGTGTTTGTTGGAGATAATGTTGCTATATGTTTACAGCTGTGAAGGCTGAACGGCAGGCAGCTGGAGACAAACTGAAGGCAGCACAGGCATTCCAACAACTGGATCACAACAGAGACACATTGTAAGTCTGCATAGTCATCACATCACCCACATCACTGTTTCCCTCTTAGGTGGGAAGTAAACCATCATTGCAGAGAAAGTCCCACTGTGTGTATCTAGGAAAGATGGTGGAAATTGATGATTGTACCATTGTGTAGTAAATGCCTCATTTACATCCACACCAAACCACAGTCCAAGGGGGCTTTTGTAGTGATCTGTTACTTCCTCTGTCTATCTGAGATAGAATTGTGTGTAATGTGTAACCTGCTTGATTATTGTGTATTTATGCTTCCTGTCAAAATTATGTTCACATAAACTTGTGTTGATAGCAGTAGGATAAGCCTTGGTACATGTCATTTTGAGGGCAAGGCATTGAATGGGCAAGTTAACTTGAGTTCTTCAGGTATTGGGAATTAAGTATTTCTTCTGTGAGTACTGAACCAACCTTTGTGTTAGTAATGGCTACGTTTTCCCCTGAAAACAGTGTAGCATGTAATTTCCTCGAATGGATGATGAACATTGAACTGTAAACTTTGGCTATCTTCGTGAGATCGGAGGGGGTAAAATCATTTTGTAATAGATATATGATTTCCCAAACCAGATGTAACATGATTAGACTTGTACTGATGTCAGGAGAAATGCCTTCAGGTTCCTCATTATTGAAGCACCGGTCGGAGGTTGTGGTGGTACATTCTTCACCAAACTGAAGGTTTTGGATTCACACTGGACATGTGTTTTGTTATGTCCGGACCTTCTAGAAATGGAGATGAAGGAGTGCCTCTCTGTTTGCAGTAAACCTTTTGGAAAACAGGACATGTGTTTGAAGTGTTGAAATGTAATTGAAAGCTGTTCTTGATCAATCATCTCTGTTATTCTGATACATTACCTTTCTGTGTGTAGGTTTGACAACACCTCTGTTGATGCTCGTGTCTCTTCCCAAAGTAAAATAAAGGTTGAGTGTTTCTGGGAACAATGAAAGGAGGACCCAAACAGATACTTAATGTTCCTGGAATTCCCAACTTAGATATGAATATTGATGCGGGGCTTCACTGTATTTCTTGTATGAAACTTCTTTCTGTCTTGACATTATGAAAGTGAACAAATGTGGAAGTGAAGAGATAACTGAGTACTGCATTTCTCTCAGCTTCACCCTACTTGTATGGAGGTGTGTTCAGGCCTTCATGCAGACAGCTATTATCAGAGTATGATTTCTCATCGTAATCATAACAATTCACAGTGAGCCCGGTAATGGGGTGTTTTGATAAGGGATATAGCTGTTGGTATTTCCTTATAGTCTTGCATAGATTTTGTTGGATGCATTGTCACTGATTGATGTCACATTCATTTTCAGTACATGGTGAGGTGTAAAGGATGTGTGTTGCGTTTTACTTTCAGTATAACAGTAGATGAGATGTTATCCCAGTCTTGCTTTGACAAAAACAAGGATGGATCTGTGACCGTTGAGGAGATCAAGGTAGCTGGCACATGGCAACAGTTGATTGCCTTGCAGCACGCTGGTTTGGAGAGGAGCCTGCTACTTGTAGTAACAAGTCGGACTGTAGTTAACAAATAGTCATGTCTGACTTGCTGCTTCTTCATATGCCAAATGCTTCATATAACTGACATTGTTTGGGCTTGTAGGGCTTCTGGTTTGGATAATAGCTTTCCCAGTTCACTTTTTAATTGTAACTACCAGTATTGTTTATCCTAACTGGTGAAGTGTTTCTAAAGCGTATTCTGCTTTACCTCCCACACCCTCTTTGGTGGCTGTGACTTCCTGACTATTCGAGTGAACGTTTAGACATGCTAGAACAATGTTGGGTATATGTAGTGCTTAGTGGCAGCATGTGTGTTGGCGTGTTCTGCCTATAGTAAGGTGTATGGTTGTCTATTGCAGTGTTGACACCAGTGAAATGATGTCACACCCAGAGTTTGATATTGACTCTGATGGTACAGTGAGTGAGGAGGAAGCAAAGGTATGGTCATGTGTCTTGATATGGCTTGGTTGGGACCTCCCAACATCTCCACATGGCATATCACATGTGTGTACGCTTTACTTCAAGTGCAGATAAACCCACTTTACAGGTTCCAAAGTATTTTTCTACCATTACATTAAGTAATACTTGATTTTATTTTTCTACTAAAACCTCTTTTTCAAATTCAGGATGAATTTTTTCACATAAAACGTGTGCGTATGAACAGATTGATAGCCTACATATTGATTTGTAAAAACATGACTGCCAATAACCAATGATATCTGTATACGTATTACCATCAATTAGATACTGGGTGTCTAATACACACTAGCATCTAAAACATGCCAAGCCAATGCCATCTTATAGAGGAAACGTGGTACGTTTCAAATCGGATGATTTTGGCGACGACATACTGGACAGTAACTCTGATTTGTTTGATAACATCACAAAAAAAAAGGGCATGTGTTTTGCATACAAACCCTAACGTCTATTAAAATCTTTAGAACATGTTCGTTAATTTCCTCATTGAAATATACAAAAGTAAAATACAACAAAATAAATGTGTTTTTATGAAGAAAAAACCCTGTTATTCATGACAGCATACTGGTATTATATTTTCAAACCTTTTTGTAATCAACCTTCATTGCCATCTCTGTCAACCATAATGTAGTATGTTTGTAATCGGATGATTTGGTGACTACGTACTGGACAGTAGCTGTCAAAATCAGAGGGGTTCAATGTTAGGATACTGCTGAAGTTGTTAAATGCAACACACAGTACGACATGGAGGAGTTTATATATACACCACATCAGTGACAAATTCAGATCAAACTGACTTATTGTATGTAAATATCATGTAAGAGATTCATATGATATTTGATTGTATGACGTTGTTGGAAGGTAAACGGTATTTGTGTGCTATGATGTTGGTAGGGATTGCAGTATTAGTGTGTACTGTTGTTTTTAGGGAATGCAGTATTTGTGTGTACTGTTGTTTTTAGGGAATGCAGTATTTGTGTGTACTGTTGCTTTTAGGGAATGCAGTATTAGTGTGTTGTTGGTAGGGAATGCAGTATTAGTGTGTACTGTTGTTTTTAGGGAATGAAGTATTAGTGTGTTGTTGGTAGGGAATGCAGTACTAGTGTGTACTGTTGTTTTTAGGGAATGTAGTATTAGTGTGTTGTTTTTAGGGAATGCAGTATTAGTGTGTTGGTAAGGAATGCAGTATTAGTGTGTACTGTTGTTTTTAGGGAATGCAGTATTAGTGTGTTGTTGGTAAGGAATGCAGTATTAGTGTGTACTGTTGTTTTTAGGGAATGCAGTATTAGTGTGTTGTTGGTAGGGAATTCAGTGTTAAAGGAGAATACTGGAAAATTACAATAACTGACTGGGTTGAAGATAAGGTCATGTACCCCAATTGTAATGCAAAAGTGTTATTTATATTTTAATCTGCTATCTCAGCTTCATCCATTATGCATATTCCGCTAGAGGTCACGTGACATTTTATACTCATGACGTCAGACTCGCTATTTGTCAGTATTCTCATTGGTTGACCTGATATCATTCTAAGGTTATGACTGAGCACAATAACTATTTTCATAAGCTAAAACTAGGGAAATATACATTGTCCTGACTAGTCTTCAGCAACCCATGCTTTCCACAAAAGGCGACTATGCTTGTCGTAAAAGGCGACAAACGGGATCGGGTGGTCAGTCTTGCTGACTTGGTTGACACATGCCATCGGTTCCCAAATGTGCAGATCGATGGTCATGCTGTTGATCACTGGATTGTCTGGTCCAGACTCGATTATTTACAGACCGCTGCCATATAGCTGGAATATTGCTGATCGCGGTGTAAAACTAAACTCACTCACTCACTGTATGGAGACAAGATAATTTATTAATGAGAACTGGCATCCTAGTTTCTTTTCAACAAAATCACTTGCAACAGTGAAATTTTTGTAGCAGACAATTTTCTCACGTCTGAAACATGATTATATTTTAAACCAGTTTCTGGGACAATCAATTTGGTTGCTTTTTTCCAAAAGATTCAGATCCAGACTCCCTACAGTCACCAGTTTAACACAAAAGGAACATTTCCAAAAAAGTATTTTCTCAGGGATTGGTAATCTATTATAGGGGTGGGGGTTCGGGTTGGAACTGTATCACATTTTCCTGATGAAGAAAAAAATATAACATCTAATTTTTAACTAATCCTGCACTACTTACTTCCTGCACTTATTGCTTACGGCTCGAAAAGCTTGCCAGACGATGTCAAAAAAGACGTAGAACTGCAATCACTTCCTGGTCTCAGCTGCTTACTCGTCTGCGCATGCGTCACCGGAAGGTGACGTCAGCCACCTCAGATTATTGCTTTTCGCACGCCTCGTTAGACGTGTTGTTTGCCAGCTCAACTTGTATCCTACGGGATTATATTTTGTGAAGCATTAATAAAGACTGACTTTGTGTGTATTTTGTTTTTGTACCTCTACGAGAAGTGTAGGTATTATCTTTCACTTTCTCTTTTGTCATTCAGTAGTTCTGTGTAGTGATGTCGTTCGTTTATCACACTTTCACTTCGCCATTACAACACTTCGCCGTATTTGATAAGTCGTTGTGTTTCATTTGGTTCAGGCTTATATACTATACCATATAATAGTGGTATATTTATTGTGCCTATATTATGGTCTCTTAAACCTTCAGTTGTTTTGAGACTTTTGTTCTCAACTATGCTGTTATATTCATTACTTTGTATGTGCGTTTACTGGGTTTTCTGCTTTATTGCAGATCTATGTACAGCGCCAGTTGTATACATTGTAGGGGTGGGAAGTCTCGTAAAGACCCTCATCCCCGATGTTTGAATTGTACTACTCAATGTACCCCTGGCCATAAATGTGCCAGCTGCGCTGTGCTATCACCCAAGAGTTTCTCCGTTTATCTCCAGGTTACAAAGAAGCGCCTGGGACAACAGAGACGGAAGAGTATGTCTACTACTTCGACGCCGGTCTTGACGACCACTACGTCTACATCAAGTGTTGCAGCGTCCACTGTGTCAGCGAAAGTCGCCTGTCACCAGCATTCAGATGATGACCGCCGCTTATGTCACCGGGTGTTACAGCGTTTGGCGCTTTGGCGCTTTGGAGCTTTGGAGCCGTCGTCGCTCGGACCATCGGCGCCTGGCGCTCCCTCACCTCCTACGCTGTTGCCGATGTTGTCTCCACAACGACCGATGGGCCAGCAGTTTGCGCCGTGTCAGACACCCCAGCCAGTGTTCCCGGGGCAGGCGCCTTATGCGTATCAACCACCTACGGGGTTTCCAATGCCTCAGGCGTCTATGATGCAGACGCCATACGGCCACCAGCAGTTTGAAGTGTCCACGCTCAGCACTCTCTTGACTTTACTATCAGGTCAAGCCGGTACATCAGCGCCTATGCCGTTTATGCCACCAGCAACATCGGCGCCTCTCCCCCCTACGGCGCCTTTGCCACCTCCGACGATTACGGCACCTCTGCTTCCTCCAGCATCGGTGCCTATCCTGTCGACTGTGTCTGCTCCTGTGCCTACGCCAACGTCTCCCATTGCGTCCACGTCTTCGGCAGGCGAACATAGGTCGAGACCTCGGAGTAAGGTGTCTTCTGCTAAGGCGTCGTCTGCACGTAGCCGTTCCCCTTTGCCGTTTCGTTCACCGTCCTCTGAGAGAGACTTTGCCCCAGACTATGAGGAAGACATGGACTCTAATCACCTTGGCTTTGATCACGTGTTTGACTGGATTGCTGATCGTTTAATAGCCTCAGTCCCTTCACCGGGACCTGATGTTGCAAAGTCCCTTACTATTTGGGACTCGCCTTCCTTAATGTTGCCAACACATGAGGCGGTCAGAGAGATTCTCTCTACCCTTGATGAAGATTTCGGCGGGGATGTCTCTCAACCCAACTATTAAAAGCCTAGAGTACGGGCGTGATGACTATCCTATTCATGGCTTGGACTTTGCCCAGACAGTGACTAAGGTGGATGAGGAAATGAAGCGTGTGACAGGCTCTTCCTCTGTCTCCTCCTATAAAGTTCAGGATACAAGGGTCGCGGCTTTGGACTTAGAGCTTAAAGCGTATGCTCCGCCCTATATCGGCATTGGCGTCAGCGACTGATGCCATCACTCAGGATCTTAAGGAAATAAATCCGGATCGACCGGATCATCTCACAACTATGATGCTATGGCAGGGCAAAGTGATCACTGACCTGCGTGAGCACCTATAGGTTGGCACTTGCCAACGCGTGCGCGTAATTCGTCCGGCAAGGCTTCCTCTCCTTTTCTTCATGGGATTGAATTTCAGTGGAAATTATTCCACCAACCCTGGTCATCGTCGTCACTGTTTAACGATGCCATTCATGGCGTTTATCGGCAGGTGTGTGATTTTGCCAAAGGGGAGACTGCCTTGAAAGCGTTTCAAAAGGGACGCCCTTCCTCCCGTCATCCAACACCTACCAGCCTCCGCGACCGTCTGTTAGTGCCAGAAACTCAGCGCCCGTCGTGGCAGGGGGCGTGGTGCCAAGCCTAGATCAGACAGGGGTGGATATCAAAGTCACCGTGCTCCGCCCAGAGCGGCGGGCGTAGGGGCAAGTGAAGTGAGGGACACGCGCCGCGACTGGACACTCCACCTCCAGTCGTCCCAGTTTATCCTACACGGTAGGTGGGAGAATAGGGATCTTTTGGGAAAATTGGTCCATCCTAGAGGATCCATCGTCACCCGATATATTGAGGCAGGGGTTTGGCTCCCCTCCTCTCCGATCCACCTCTGACACTGTTCGCTCCGGCACAATCACTCTCAGGTTCAACACGACCTTCTAGTGGAGAACATAGCGATTTTGTTGGAGAAAAGAAGCCATCGAATTACTCCCGTATCCCATCATAACACCAGGGTTTTATTCTCCAATATTCTTAGTGCGAAGAAAGGGTCCGCGAAAATGAGGATGATTCACAATCTGTCCTATTTCAGCGAGAATTTCCTGGAGCGTCCTCCGCGCACTTCAAATGGCGTCCCTCGAATACCTCAAATCTATGGTATCGTCAGCGACTTCCTCATCAGCCTGGACCTACAGGATGCATACCTCCATGTTCCAATATCGCTTCCAGCGACAGGAAGTACCTGCGCTTTATTTTCAACAATCAACATTTCCAATGGGCTGTCCTCCCATTTGGAATTTCAACGGCCCCGTGGTTGTTCACACGTATCACAACTCCTATTTCCCGATATCTTCATTTGAGGGGCATCAATTTCGACCCGGACCTGGACGATTGCCTTATGCACCTGTTTGACCGTCTACTTCTTATACAACAACGGGATTTCACCCTTCGTCTGTTGCGCCAACTAGGGTGGCTGGTCAACTTGGACAAATCGGAACTTGTCCTGACTTACACTCTGACATTCATTGGATGCCATTTCCAGACGGACAAAAACCTAGTTCAGATTCCTCTGGACAGGTGGGACAAGATTCAGTCTCTGATTCCACCTGCGCTCTCCCAACCCCTGTCCCTCAGAGAGTGGCAGTCGCTTCTGGGATTGTTGACGTCGGCGCAGGATCTTACCAGCTGAGGGCGTCTTCAACTTCGTCCTCTGCAGCGCTTTCTTCAACCATACATTCGTCGGGCAGACGTTCATCAACGGTTTTGCCTTCCACCTCAGTTACATCGCTATCTTCTTTGGTGGACTCGCCCATTGAACGTCTTAGGAGGAGTCTCTTTGACAGAGCAGCCTCCGGATTGCCAACTGTTCGTGGACGCCTCCCTGCAGGGTTGGGGCGCTCACTTACACGATCAGACAGCCTCCGGCCTGTGGTCGGGTCAACACAGCAACTGGCATATAAACAGTCTGGAGTTGGAGGCCGTGATCCTCGCTATTCATCATTGGGCACATTGACTACGAGGAACTTGTCTTCTAGTGGCCACAGACAACACCACGGTCGTATGGTACATACGAAGGCAAGGGTCGACGCGCTCACAGCTTCTCCTCGATCAGACTTTTCGGCTCTTTCAACTGGTCGACAATCTCCACATTCTGTTGAGAGTTCGGCATATTCCGGGGTGCCGCAATATACTAGCAGACGCTCTCTCGAGACCTGACAGAGTTGCTCCCACGGAGTGGATGCTACACAAGGAGGCCTTCACTCACCTAAGTCACGCACTGGGTTCTCCAAACATAGATCTGTTTGCCACCAGCCAAAACCATCAACTACCAGTGTATGTATCCCCAGTCCCGGATCCAGCGGCTTGGGCGGTGGATGCTCTCAGCCTATCGTGGGAGGGACTTCACGTGTATGCGTTTCCGCCACCAGTTCTATTACCCAAAGTTCTCGCAAAAGTCAAGGAGACAACTTGCCTACGACTGCTTTTGGTCGGGCCTTGGTGGCCGTCCAGGAACTGGTTTCCTGTTCTAAAAAGTCTAGTGGTAGGAGATCCCTTCCCTCTACCCACGTGGAGGAACGTTCTCGTGCACCCTCACAGCCGTCTTCCGCATCCGGCTCCAGACCGATTCAATCTGCACGCATGGACCATTTGCAGAAAGCACTGAGTGCTAAGGGTTTTTCGGCTAGAGCAGCCAAAGCCATTGCGACGGCGCACAGAACTTCTACTAGACATTTGTATGATGACAAGTGGCAGTCGTTTGAACGCTTTTGTGTTACCAGGAAGCAGGATCCGCTGAAAGTGTCTCCTCAGTTCATAGCAGACTTCTTACTTTATCTCAGAACGTCAAGGCGTCTGAAGGGAGGCACCATTGCCACGTATTCGGCAGCAATTAGCTCTGTTTTAGCGATTCCCACTGACAGAAGGATTTCCAAAATCCCAGAATTACAGGCCATGCTTCGCTCATTCCGACTTGAAGACCAGAAGTTGAAGTTTTGTCCGCCGGCATGGAATCTCAACACTGTTTTAGACCATCTCCATGGTGCACCTTATGAACCTCTTGATAACGCTTCCCTCGCTGATTTATCCAGGAAGACGACTTTTCTGTTGTCATTAGCGACTGCGGCTAGAGTGAGTGAGGTTCACGCCCTTGACGTGACTAGGATCAAGTTTGAACGTCGTCGTCATGGTTCTGTGCACTTAGGTCTGTGTTGGGATTTCATCGCTAAAAATCAACTACCAGATCAACCTGATCGACAGTTTTCCATCCCGCCATTATCATCTATTGTTGGCTCTGAAGGCGATCACGGAATTACTGTTATGTCCGATTAGATGCGCTCAAAACTTACATTGATCGCACCAAAGTCCGTGGTACAAGGAAGCGGTTATTTCTTCCCCTGTCCCGAGGCGTCACAGTCAGATGTCAGCAAAACACAATTGCCTTATGGTTAAGAACAACCATTCTTCAGGCATATAAAGCGGCTGGGCTGGACCCTCCTACATCCTCTCATCCCCACGAGATTCGAGCACTTGCCCGACTATGGCACTTCACAGTAATTGCACTGTGTCATCCATTATGCAAGGTTGTTTTGGCGGTCGGACACAGTGTTTGCCAGTCATTATTTGCGTGACATGGCTGTCAAGGGCGTTAACGATGTCCACAGCTTCGGACCATTGGTGGTTGCTCAGCAACTCGCCATTCCCGAAGAAAGTGACCCTCCTGCCTTGTGTTTTCCTTCCCACGGGCCACCATGTGGGGAATGAGTTGTTTTTCTTCAGAAACAACTAGGTATGTCAGTTAAGGAGTTATCCTTGTTTTTCAAGTCCATGCTTTTACTGCATTCCTTAAGCTTAGCCGCTTTAAAATTAGTGGTTTCTTTTCATTTAAGCGCGCAGTCTTATTTGCGAATTACTGCTACCTGATTGTCACTCGCTAATTAGCTCTCTGTTATAGGCGCGTTATCAACGCTTCCCGAGCACGGGATTACGGATTGAGCTGGCTGCTATTACGTAAGCGAGGCGATCCCTCAGATGACACGCCCACCTTCCAGCCTGTCAGATAAAGTGCAGGAAGTAAGTAGTGCAGGATTAGTTAAAAATTTAGTAAAATCTAAATATTTTTTATATTTGTGTACTTATCCTGCACTACTTATGATAAGGGCCCACCCTGTGCTATCAGCTACCTCCCCGCTTACTTTTGCCATCTGTGGGATTTACGGCAATAATCTGAGGTGGCTGACGTCACCTTCCGGTGACGCATGCGCAGACGAGTAAGCAGCCGAGACCAGGAAGTGATTGCAGTTCTACGTCTTTTTTGACATCGTCTGGCAAGCCACGCTTTTCGAGCCGTAAGCAATAAGTGCAGGAAGTAAGTAGTGCAGGATAAGTATACAAATATAGAAAATATTTAGATTTTACTAATTTTAACAAATATTTTCATAACAAATATTTCTTATTCATCTTGACTGGAAGATACCCTTGCAAGATGTAAAATCTGTATTGATACAGTCTTACATCCATATCAAAAATGGCACCAGGAACATCTTTTACTGCTTCAGAATTCATGGTCACTGCCAAGTTGTCATGTAAAATCAAAGATTAAGCCATCGATATTAAGCCATAAGATATGTCGCCATGTCACGTGAGACCCGCTTCTGCCCATTAACTGTTGGGTTATTACTGTAATAGGTGGAAGTACGAGTGTGTTTTGTAGATGTTTATTGTGATTTTACGAACTTTATATTCAAGTTTTGCGTTAGTATTCTCCTTTAATGTTTACTATGTTGTTGGGCATAGTGCAGTATTAATGTGTACTATGTTGTTGGGCATAGTGCAGTATTAATGTGTACTATGTTTTTGGATGAGAGTGCAGTATTAATGTGTTCTATGTTGTTGGGCAGGAGAGCAGTATTAATGTGTACTATGTTGTTGGGCGTAGTGCAGTATTAATGTGTACTATGTTGTTGGATGAGAGTGCAGTATTAATGTGTTCTATGTTGTTGGATGAGAGTGCACTATTAATTTGTTCTATGTTGTTGGGCAGGAGAGCAGTATTAATGTGTACTATATTGTAGGGCGTAGTTCAGTATTAATGTGTATTATGTTGTTGGATGAGAGTGTAGTACAGTGAAGCCCCCGTTAGTCCGGACTCCGATAATCCGGAAGTCTCGCCTCCCGGGCGATTTCAGCTTGTTACCAATCTATGCCTATATAATTTGCCTCGATAATCCGGAAATTCGGTTTCCGGAACCGGACGGTAAGTAGCTGTCACCAATCAGTAAAATAAACAGTAAATTGCTTCACAGTCCGGACACTGTAAGTCGTGTTCACGAACCGTAACAACACCGCCCGGCAATGTTTACTTAATTAACTGGCCAACTGGGTTGTTGTTTTAATTAGACATTAAAAGCTCCCGACTGAAGATACTGTACATTTACACTTTGATTGACACCACAATACAAAGGCGTGGATGACAAGTGAGCTGTTTTGTGATTGGTTAATGTACTTTGACAGAGAGATCCGGTCACGTGGACTAAAAGTGATTTTGCTTTACGACAATGCTGCAAGTCACAAGTGTGCTTCGCTAACTTTGCGAAATGTAACCAAATACCACGTCTCATATTCAACCGATGGATGCAGGAATAATTCGGACATTCAAGGCATACTACAATAGATCGCTTGTTAGACATTACCTCACCTGTGCTGAGGAAGGACGTGATCAGACACGTCGGATCAACATGCGGATGTCACTCGGTAAAATTATTGATGTGATGAATTAAGCTTTACATTAAATGCTTATTTGTTTTATCCAGATTGGTGTCGTTTTTGTAATTCTTAGGGAAGCAGCTTGGGTCTTGATTCAGTAGTCCGGACTATTCGCAATCCGGACGAATTTACTGAGAAACGCAACCGTCCGGATTAACGAGGCTTCACTGTATTAATGTGTACTATGTTGTTGGACAGGAGAGCAGTATTAATGTGTACTATGTTGTTGGATGAGAGTGCAGTATTTATGTGTACTATGTTGTTGGATGGGAGTGCAGTTTTAATGTTCTATGTTGTTGGATGAGAGTGCAGTATTAATGTGTACTATGTTGTTGGATGAGAGTGCAGTATTAATGTGTACTGTGTTGTTGGGCGTAGTGCAGTATTAATGTGTACTATGTTGTTGGGCAGGAGAGCAGTATTAATGTGTACTATGTTGTTGGATGAGAGTGCAGTATTAATGTGTAATGTGTTGTTGGATGGGAGTGCAGTATTAATGTGTACTATGTTGTTGGATGGGAATGCAGTATTAATGTGTTCTATGTTGTTGGTTTGAAGGAGTACCTAGAGGACCAAGAGCGGAGCACAGAGGATGAGTTCTTGGAGAAGATCTGGCCCAATATTAAGGAGATCTATAAAGCACCAGTGGAGGAGAGTGAAACCAAGGGAGATGAAGATATGTCTCCACCATCAGCTACTCATACTGTGAGTACATCATGTTACCTTTTGTTGGATGATACACACTATTTGGGTATAGGGTAATAGAACACCTGTACATATACAACACATGTCAGTAACTGAGAGGGCTGTCTGTATAGGGTGATAGAACACCTGCACATATACAACTCATGTCAGTAACTGAGAGGGCTGTCTATATAGGGTGATAGAACACCTGTACATATACAACACATGTCAGTAACTGAGAGGGCTGTCTATATAGGGTGATAGAACACCTGCACATATACAACACATGTCAGTAACTGAGAGGGCTGCCTATATAGGGTGATAGAGCACCTGTACTTATACAACACATGTCAGTAACTGAGAGGGCTGTCTATATAGGGTGATAGAACACCTGTACATATACAACACATCTCAGTAATCTTGATGGCTGTCTGTATATATAGGGTGATGTAGTAACTGAGTGGGCCTGTATACATATACAACACATCTCAGTAATCTTGATGGCTGTCTATATAGGGTGATAGAACACCTGTACATATACAACACATGTCAGTAACTGAGAGGGCTGTCTATATAGGGTGATAGAACACCTGTACATATACAACACATCTCAGTAATCTTGATGGCTGTCTATATAGGGTGATAGAACACCTGTACATATACAACACATCTCAGTAATCTTGATGGCTGCCTATATAGGGTGATAGAACACCTGTACATATACAACACATGTCAGTAACTGAGAGGGCTGTCTTTATAGGGTGATAGAACACCTGCACATATAGAACACATGTCAGTACCTGAGAGGGCTGTCTGTATAGGGTGATAGAACACCTGCACATATACAACACATGTCAGTAACTGAGGCATGTGGGCTGTCTGTATAGTGTGGTAGAACACCTGTACATATACAACACATCTCAGTAATCTTGATGGCTGTCTATATAGGGTGATAGAACACCTGTACATATACAACACAACACATCAGTAACTGAGAGGGCTGTCTATATAGGGTGATAGAACACCTGTACATATACAACACATGTCAGTAACTGAGAGGGCTGTCTGTATAGGGTGATAGAACACCTGCACATATAGAACACATGTCAGTACCTGAGAGGGCTGTCTGTATAGGGTGATAGAACACCTGTACATATACAACACATGTCAGTAACTGAGATGGGCTGTCTGTATAGGGTGATAGAACACCTGCACATATACAACACATGTCAGTTACTGAGAGGGCTGTCTGTATAGGGTGATAGAACACCTGTACATATACAACACATGTCAGTAACTGAGAGGGCTGTCTGTATAGGGTGATAGAACACCTGTACATATACAACACATGTCAGTAACTGAGAGGGCTGTCTGTATAAGGTGATAGAACACCTGCATCTATACAACACATGTCAGTAACTGAGAGGGTTGTCTGTATAGGGTAATAGAACACCTGTACATATACAACACATCTCAGTAACCTTGATGGCTGCCTATATAGGGTGATAGAACACCTGTACATATACAACACATGTCAGTAACTGAGAGGGCTGTCTGTATAGTGTGGTAGAACACCTGTACATATACAACACATGTCAGTAACTGAGAGGGCTGTCTGTATAGGGTGATAGAACACCTGCACATATAGAACACATGTCAGTACCTGAGAGGGCTGTCTGTATAGGGGAATATAAAAAACCTGTACATATACAACGCATGTCAGTAACTGAGTGGGCTGTCTGTATAGGGTGATAGAACACCTGTACATATACAACACATGTCAGTTACTGAGAGGGCTGTCTGTATAGGGTGATAGAACACCTGGATCTATACAACACATGTCAGTAACTGAGAGGGCTGTCTATATAGGGTGATAGAGAACACCTGTACATATACAACACATCTCAGTAATCTGAGATGGCTGCCTATACAGGGTGATAGAACACCTGTACATATACAACACATGTCAGTAACTGAGAGGGCTGTCTGTATAGGGTGATAGAACACCTGCACATATAGAACACATGTCAGTACCTGAGAGGGCTGTCTGTATAGGGTGATAGAACACCTGCACATATACAACACATGTCAGTAACTGAGAGGGCTGTCTGTATAGGGGATATAAACACCTGTACATATAGGGTCAGTAACTGAGAACACCTGTACACATACAACATATACAACACATGTCAGTAACTGAGAGGGCTGTCTGTATAGGGTGATAGAAACACCTGTACATATACAACACATGTCAGTAACTCAGAGAGGGCTGTCTGTATAGGGTGATAGAACACCTGCACATATACAACACATGTCAGTAACTGAGAGGGCTGTCTGTATAGGGTGATAGAACACCTGTACACACATATACAACACATGTCAGTAACTGAGAGGGCTGTCTGTATAGGGTGATAGAACACCTGTACATATACAACACATGTCAGTAACTGAGAGGGCTGTCTGTATAGGGTGATAGAACACCTGCACATATACAACACATGTCAGTAACTGAGAGGGCTGTCTGTATAGGGTGATAGAACACCTGTACATATACAACACATGTCAGTAACTGAGTGGGCTGTCTGTATAGGGTGATAGAACACCTGTACATATACAACACATGTCAGTAACTGAGAGGGCTGTCTGTATAGGGTGATAGAACACCTGTACATATATGTCAGTAACACATGTATCAGTACCTGAGAGGGTTGTCTGTATAGGGTAATAGAACACCTGTACATATACAACACATCTCAGTAACCTTGATGGCTGCCTATATAGGGTGATAGAACACCTGTACATATACAACACATGTCAGTAACTGAGAGGGCTGTCTGTATAGTGTGGTAGAACACCTGTACATATACAACACATGTCAGTAACTGAGAGGGCTGTCTGTATAGGGTGATAGAACACCTGCACATATACAACACATGTCAGTACCTGAGAGGGCTGTCTGTATAGGGTGGGGAAATATAAAAACCTGTACATATACAATGCATGTCAGTAACTGAGTGGGCTGTCTGTATAGGGTGATAGAACACCTGTACATATACAACACATGTCAGTTACTGAGAGGGCTGTCTGTATAGGGTGATAGAACACCTGGATCTATACAACACATGTCAGTAACTGAGAGGGCTGTCTATATAGGGTGATAGAGCACCTGTACATATACAACACATCTCAGTAATCTTGATGGCTGCCTATATAGGGTGATAGAACACCTGTACATATACAACACATGTCAGTAACTGAGAGGGCTGTCTGTATAGGGTGATAGAACACCTGCACATATAGAACACATGTCAGTACCTGAGAGGGCTGTCTGTATAGGGTGATAGAACACCTGCACATATACAACACATGTCAGTAACTGAGAGGGCTGTCTGTATAGGGTGATAGAACACCTGCACATATACAACACATGTCAGTAACTGAGAGGGCTGTCTGTATAGGGGAATATAAAAAACCTGTACATATACAACGCATGTCAGTAACTGAGAGGGCTGTCTGTATAGGGTGATAGAACACCTGTACATATACAACACATGTCAGTAACTGAGAGGGCTGTCTGTATAGGGTGATAGAACACCTGTACATATACAACACATGTCAGTAACTTGATGGCACCTGTACATATACAACTATATAGGGTGATAGAACACCTGTACATATACAACACATGTCAGTAACTGAGAGGGCTGTCTGTATAGGGTGATAGAACACCTGCACATATACAACACATGTCAGTAACTGAGAGGGCTGTCTGTATAGGGTGATAGAACACCTGTACATATACACATAGTAAGAGGGCTGTCACATGTCAGTAACTCAGTAACCTGAGAGGGCTGTCTGTATAAGGTGATAGAACACCTGCATCTATACAACACATGTCAGTAACTGAGAGGGTTGTCTGTATAGGGTAATAGAACACCTGTACATATACAACACATCTCAGTAACCTTGATGGCTGCCTATATAGGGTGATAGAACACCTGTACATATACAACACATGTCAGTAACTGAGAGGGCTGTCTGTATAGGGTGATAGAACACCTGCACATATAGCAACACATGTCAGTACCTGAGAGGGCTGTCTGTATAGGGTGTCTGTATAGGGAAAAACCTGTACATATACAACACATGTCAGTAACTGAGTGGGCTGTCTGTATAGGGTGATAGAACACCTGTACATATACAACACATGTCAGTAACTGAGAGGGCTGTCTGTATAGGGTGATAGAACACCTGTACATATACAACACATGTCAGTAACTGAGAGGGCTGTCTGTATAGGGTGATAGAACACCTGTACATATACAACACATGTCAGTTACTGAGAGGGTTGTCTGTATAGGGTGATAGAACACCTGTACATATACAACACATGTCAGTAACTGAGAGGGCTTTCTGTATAGGGTGATAGAACACCTGGATTTATACAACACATGTCAATTACTGAGAGGGTTGTCTTTATAGGGTGATAGAACACCTACACATATACAACACTGATAAAACACACATATATTTACATTTTGCTTATGTTTTGTTGATTAAAGGTGTAATATCACTTGGTAAGAAGTATTTTACACCTTCAAACATGAGTGACCAGGGCTCCAGATAATTTTTCAACGTCAGGAGTACGTACTCCTTATTTTTTCAACACAGGAGTATTGGAAAACGTAAGAGTACAATTAGAGTACTGAATGGAATTTAATGGAGGATCAGTAATCTTGTGTTTCGTTTCATATATGCACAACAACATTGCTACTCTTGTGTGTCAATGAACAATAAAACAATACTTTTTCAGATAAATACGTCTGTAAATGATTCTAAGACCGTACACCATTGCTGTGGTGCGTATCTGCTACGTTTTCTCAATTATTTCTTACCGTATCGTGCATATTTTTTATCCGTACATACCCCGATACGGCCCTTATCTGGAGCCCAGGTGGTTCAGTTGGTTGACAGGATAAAGAAGAAAGGAATATTGTCTGACTATTACAAATTCAGTCTTGAGGGATGTGATTAACAGTTTTGCAAATGGCCACAGTTTTGTTTGTTGCCAGTGCTTGTTATGTTGTGATCCCAACTTTCTCAGTTTTGTGATGGTAGGCGATTCAAGGTTTCACCATAGGAATCTTTCCTGAGGAATGAACTAGACACTTCCAGTGGTCCAGCATGCTGCTGCGAGTATGTCCATATGTTGATCATGTTTACTTATGGCGGTGGGGTAGCCTAGTGGTTAAAGCGTTGGCTCGTCACGCCGAAGATCCGGGTTCGATTCCCCACATGGGTACAATGTGTGAAGCCCATTTCTGGTGTCCCCGCCGTGATATTGCTGGAATATTGCTAAAAGTGGCGTAAAACCATAATCACTCACTCACTCACTCACTCACTTATGGCAGTGAAACAATCAAACCTTTCTGGGACTCGCATAAGTCGAAGCAAGGATATTCCTAGTCATAAATTACGAACGGTCCCTAATATTTCATATTTTATAATTGTCCATGAAAAGATCACCATCTTTTATGCTCAGAGATTAAAAAGTTTCTAATTTCCCATCTTTGTGCATGAAAAATAATCATTTATAACTCTCATAACATCAAAAAACATGAATCAATTGTAAAATGTAAACGATACATAAGCATATTTAAACTGAATGTATTGATAATTGTATCATCTTAGAAAAAGTATTGATGTATCGTGGCATCCCTAATGTAAAAATTGGTTGAATGTCTTGATGTGTTGCTCATACGCTCAGTTTTGCATTATTAGACAAGCTCTATGTACCTAGTGTTAACTTGACATCATTAGCTATGTCCACAACGACATTCCCTTCATTGATCAGTGTCATCAGTAAAACTCTGCTCCTCAAGAGTAGCTTTTACACAATTGTTGATGTAGGTGTCAGCAGCTTTAGTTTAAGTGTCATGAAACTTTGTGGCAGCAAAACATTTTTGCTACTTACAGTCACCAATTTCAAGCATATGTTTGGTAATACAAGTTAGTGAGGGATAATTCACCTGTATAGATTCCAAGCTGTAGCTGGTATGGTGTGTAGATGAACTATCATTGTTTGCATTTTATTAAGAAAAGACAGTCTATGGAAACAGACACGTGTGCTGCTTAATGTTAGCAACACTTCCATTTTGGTTTGTTGTATGTATTGTTATTGTATATTTGAGTAATTCCATGTAAGGCATTATTTAGCATAAGTACAGCATTGATCAAGTTTGTAAGAGCCTCTGTTGTTCCTATGTCCATATTCAGAACCAGTTGAGTCCTCATGAACAATGTACCTCACTTGATTGACTATTTCCTGTCAACAAGTGTACTTGTTGCTGTTATTCTCCAGACACTTCTTCAGTGTATCCAGCTCACACAGACAGGTATAATTTGGTCCTAGGCCCATGTATCATTTCCCATTATCACATAGCAATTGCATTGAGAACACAAAATGTGTGTGTTCAATGAACAATGAAGCAGGGTAGAGATTAGAAGTGTAACAATGCCATGAGGCCACAATACAATATGTTTCCTCAACATATGGGTATGATTTGATTTTTATATCCCAATACTATGGTTCTATTTCATAGCTTTATGTTTTCACCTCAATACCCAGAATCATTTGTTTTCCAATATAATCAGATAGCAAAGATGGTATATTGTAAGGGAGAAATATGTAAGCTTGGAGGCACTGTGTCGATTGAGCTATTTATGGCCAACAAGCAAATACTAGTGAATCTGCATAAACTGGTTCTTGAACAGTTTTTGTTATTGTTCCCATGTTTTTACATCATTATTTATAACTTGTAACATATCATGTGTATAATGTTACAGGAGTTGTAGATTGTATCATGATACAATTCTGTATTGCCATATTGCTCCCATGTATGGCAGACAGGCAGTGACATCACACAGCTCTTGTTGCCCCAAAATTTGAATTTCAAGCTGTTTGTTGTCCCCATAAAAACTTAAGATACTCTATTCTTTGTTGATTTCTATGATGTTTTCTAGCCCAAATGTATCGCCACCCACACTTTGAATAATGTAGTTGAAGCAACCCTGCATTTCGTAACATATAGTTGTATGTCTTGATTTCAAAATGCCCACCCACTGGTAGAAGTACTACGTGTGCTTCTATGGTTATGTTGTCATCAAGCTGGACGTGGATCAAGTATTTTTGATATCTGGAAAAAGGAATGTACACATTAAACAGGATATTCCAGACAATTCCAAATCTGCTGTTGTTGTACTACACATAATTGCTGAGACATCATATGAGACTCTTAATCAACTTACAGAGAAGTACAAGTGAAGACTCTACAATGGGTGCAACACATCAGATGTTTACCAATGTAACCATGGAAACTGGTTATGTTAATCATATTTCTCTTTTGTATTGAGGACTGGGATGCAACAAGTACAAATAAAACTGGTAGTTCATCATAAATACATTTAGATGTTTTGCCTTAATATTTCTAAAGGGACCGTTCATAATTTATGGCTAGGGGGCTGATAATGATTTTTGTGGAGAAGCATGTACAATGTGGATGACCCCCCCTAAAATATATGTACAAAATAAGTGACCCCTGCATGTCAAGTACAAAATCAATTACCCCCCTCCCCTTCCCATAATTTCTAAGCATAATTTTAAACATATTTTTATGTACAAAATTGCTGACCCCCCCCTTAGTGCGTGTGTACAAAATTGATGACCCCTAGCTCCCCAGAACAAAATGGGTGACCCCAATCATCATCATTCTCTCTCTCTCTCTCTCTCTCTCTCTCTCTCTCTCTCTCTCTCTCTCTCTCTCTCTCTCTCTCTCTCTCTCTCTCTCTCTCTCTCTCTCTCTCTCTCTCTCTCTCTCTCTCTCTCTCTCTCTCTCTCTCTCTCTCACACACACACACACACACACACACACACACACACACACACACACACACACACACACACACACACACACACACACATACGTATGTGATTTTGATTATATTGTAGCTGGCAGATTGCAATTGGCGAGTGAAAATGAGTTACATGCCCGATGAAAAATCGTCTCGACTAGCTGCTGAGCCTGAGACTGTAGGAAGCGTAATTTCTTTCGAATCAATTAATCTATCTGGCAATTCACCTCCATCACAGATATTAGCAGGGGAAGGGTAACTGAATTTTGTTGTTTGGGTTTTATAATTTTATAAAAACCGTGAACACAACCACATGTTCATGTTGCAGATCGTTTCGGTATCTATAAATAGATTCAACACTGCGCGTGGCGCCTTTACTTAGTTATCCGTTGGCGTTGTTCAAATTTAGTTCAATAATCTGAAAACATGGGTTTCTATCTTTGAATAAGAGAATGGTAAATAAAAAGCAGAAAATATTTCCCATCTACTACTTCGTGCATCTTATTTGTCTGTATATAATTAATGTAAACAAATCAATCACAGCATAACCTATTTGATCTTATTTGGAAATCTGGAAAAGGTACATTGGGCTTGTAAACAGTATGTTTCCATGGACGTATCTGGACATACCCAGAAGCAAATATTCAACAGCTGATCTGCAGCAATTCTCAGTAAAGTTTCTCTCTTCAAAATCTGTACACCATGATAAAATGACACTGAATGTAAGGAAATCATTGTTTTAATCATCATTTCCATTTAATTTTTCTATATGCACTTTGTTGCTGAATCCTAATTTACATACAAACTTCCACAATACTGGACTTCATGAACTGCCAGTGTTTATGTACAGGTATGTCACAGCATTAGAACACAAAGAAGATCCAACATACAGTCTGCACCTGTACTCTAGCTGACCCATCTTCCAGAAATAGGAAACATGTGATGCAA
Organism: Haliotis rubra; assembly: GCF_003918875.1. Classification (NCBI taxonomy): domain Eukaryota; kingdom Metazoa; phylum Mollusca; class Gastropoda; order Lepetellida; family Haliotidae; genus Haliotis; species Haliotis rubra. Next base: position 384,972 of record NW_025767628.1, read on the forward strand.
AATCTTTGAACAGAGGATCCACAGTTATCCGAACAATTAACTAGCATTGAAATAGAATGTTACACAAAATACAAATTAAGATCTATTGTTTTTGTCATCAGAGATGTTTAACTGCTAACTACTAGTGTAAATAAGGTGCAAAGAATATATCCTATGTTCAAAGCTTTTCGTCAATACAATTACATATTGACATTATTGCTTCTTAAACAATGATAATTTTTGTTTTATTAGATCTGAGACCATATCCCTAGAGGACATAACACTGATTTTGATCTATTTCCTTTTCTGAGATACTTACTGGTGTCATAAAAATTATAGTAAAGTTGGTTCAAAATTTGGTAAAAGTCATAAAGGTTTAGGAAGACACACATGAAAATGTCCTGAAGCGTTCACTTCCTACAAACCAGTGTGCAATTTAATATGAAGCTCATTTTCCACATAACCATCAACAAATCTTGAACAATTTGTCCAAATCCATCATCTTAATAAACACTAGCTTTGGCTCAGTCTTTAAATATTAGTAACCTCCTAAAAACACTGATGATTTATCAGAAGAATTAAATCAAATATGGGTTAAATATATGTTTCAATATTTATTCCGTTACATGAAAAGTCAACTGAGATTTATGTAAGTTATTTTGTTCCAGGACTGGATAATGCCTGACCAGGGTTTGACCAGCTACCTTTGCTTTTTCAAATTCTCTGGATGTTGAAATAACTTTAATGAGTTATGATACTAGCAATTACTTATATTAGTAAATATAGTATTTAAAAAAAACACATCTAAAAGCAGGAGCCAAAAAACTAAGTTAATACCAAGTGATTGTCCTGCCATGATATGTATGGTGTTTGTTTCCCCAGTTCTGCCTTAAAATCATAAGAATCTGATATGTCAATCAATTTATTATTGATTAGATTATTATTTATTTTATTACCCTTCCACGTTTACTGAAAAAAACAAGATTCTTAAAACATACCTTGCTATCATTCCCAGTGAATTAATCAAAATTACAGTTGTAATATTACTTCTAAAATGTACCAATATATGTGAATAATTAATGTGGTAACAAAACATGGAGGAAGGTAATTCCCATGCATCTCTTTATCAAAATTCTGAAATATTTAAAGCATGGTTTTATAGGCACTCATATGAATTAATTTTGATACTTGGATATTGTATGATAGGCAACTGCTGACACTGACAATATTTCCGTTTGAATAAAAAATATTACTCCTCGAATATTTTGCTCTGTAAACAAAATACTGTAGGCCTTCAGATTGTGCTTATGAAATTTAAAACATCCTAAAATGTGTGACAAATTGAAGAATATCTAAGAGCGAAGGGGGACAATATCCGCCATATTGTTCTTTCATGTAACAAGTTTTGCTATTTCGGTTGACCCTAACCGAAATCAGATCGCCGTGTGTCCTGGCTTTCTCGCCTCTCTCATTTGAGCTTTATGGCGTACCAACTCAATGCCTAGTAGTGACTAAAAACGTTAAGCAAAAACAATTTTGTAGTTACAAGAATTGTCTGTGTTTATAACACTTGCAAAGTCTTAAACTGCTATTTGTTGTCATCAATTGGTAATGATTTTGCACATGTGCAAAAGTGTGGAAATTCGTGCAAATTCTCTTCAGCAGGCAGACGTAGGTTTCCTGAACGATGGTGCAGACATTTAACTGATCGTTAGACCTTTTGCGCTTCTTGATCCGCCTCCATTTGTGTTGTCTTGACCGTAATGGTTTTGTTAAAGGTACACATCAAATCGCAGCAACACGTAATAAATATAGCGAGTGTAAATGGCATAATTCGAAGCACATCGCTTCGGAGGCATCGTTTGACCCCGGAAATAAGTCTGACAAATCTACACAGCGCGTCCGGCCTGCTGATTGGCCAAAATTGACGCATGCGCCAGTTTTGATTGACAGACTGGATCGGTCTATTCTGTAGGAATGTTAAAACTCAAGTAATTTTGTTTTGCCTTTCAACTGGTGATATTATCCATCTTCATCCTGAGGTCAGGAAGCATAAAGCATCCAACCTGCACCCTGTGCCTTCTACACATGACATGACCCTGTGCACGCCTGGTGTGACCTGGGTGAATCTCCTCCATCCCTGTCATTCATTGTAGGTAAACCCCCCCAGTATTAACCCTGACCGAAAGCAGGTGCCCCCTCCCCTAGAGGACGTAACAGAGGGAGGGTCACCTGATGACTTTGAGGATGATGATGATGATGATGGAAGTGAAGATGATGATGAAGAAGATGATTATAATATTCCTGTGAGTAGAGAATGCCCTTTCTGTCTGCTTGCCTAACATCCTTCTATTGTGGTGATGTGCCAGATGTACCCTAGTGTCATAGTAAGACTTGAAACTAGCTCCAAGTTAACAAGGCTCTTGCGGATAATGCCACTTCTGCTCCTTCACAGCTGGAGAATAAGAATGGCTGCTTTGTTATGCTTACACGCAACCACAGCTCTGAAACCTTTACGTTAGTTGTATGATTAAACTGTGTGTGTGGAACAGCTACTGCTTAATATGTATGCTGGTATTTGCCTACTGCAGCTACAGTTGTTTAAACCACAAGCTAACAAAGATGCTTATAAAGATGTGTTAAGTAGACAGTGAGATAAATTCAAAGATTGCTGTATACTGTAACTGTTATTCTAGACAAGATCTAGTGGAGCTTGTCATATCAATATTAGTCATGCACAATATGGAAGTCAAACTCTGATTATTCCAAATGTATGCTAAAACACAGTTCAAGATTAAGACATTCTAAACAAATCTTCTATATCTTTTATCTTCTATATATTCCCAGGATATTTCCTTGTAATGTGAAAGTATTTTCAGCATTTATGGCATTCCAAGTGAAAACTGTATGAACATCGAAGTGTGTTGTTCATACACTAAAGTTATCAATTTGGCAGTGACAAGCCAGTGGAAACACTGCATGTTGTGAAACTTCACATTGAAATGTTATAGTCAGTTGAAAGTTAGTGGTAATATTGCCATACACATAGTAGTACATGTACTAAAACAGTCGTAACACTGTGTTTGTTTCACTAACTGCAGTTGCTTTACTCGCATTGATTTTATTACCAATGAAATTACATTTGCAACTAAAATTATAACCATGTTATCAGCTATTGTATCTTTCCATGGACAAGTCGCCATCAAACATTTAGTAATTACCAACAAATCTTGATATGCCCTGGGGGTTGTCTATCAGCAAGTCACCAGCAGCCACATGAAACCAGACTGCTTTATTACTTAGTACATTGGATGTGTCTGTCTGTCTGTCAGGGCTTCTTGTACTTGCATGCTTGTGTTTGCATCAATTCCAGCAGTTTTTCTTTTCTTGAATGTCAGCAAGTCACCAGCAGCCACATGAAACCAGACTGCTTTATTACTTTGTTGGAAACTGATGCATCTGCAGCCATCCTCACCTGTAATTTATCTAATTACTACCGCACAAAGAATGACATTAGACATCATTTTTCCAAATTTCCTTGGGGAACTCTTTAAGCACATGTCACTGATGTTTCAAATGGTCAAGGTCACACAACCCCAAGTGTTTCAACTGCATTGGTTCTTGTTTGTTCTTGGGGCATAGAGCATCAAGTATCATCACCTGTCACAAACCTGAAATGTAAAGTGTTGGAATTGTGATTATATCTGGTTAACAGGGCATTAGAGGTGGTGATTTATTTTGTCTGATAGCAGTCTAGTACTCCATTGGTTTGAAATTTCTTCTGTTGAGAATGTGGGATATTATGAATGATGGTTTTTCTCTGACCCATCCTTGAAGCTTGTGGTTTGTTTTTGTATGTAATGCACCTATTGTTCAGTACACGGTTATGGATAGCACAATACTTTCTTTAGGGGTGCTGGTGGTGGGTCGACCATTGGTCATCTTCCAAAGTGTCTCACCTTTCACTGAAATTCATTCAACCAATGTAAAATATTTTCATATGATTGACCCTTCAGGATAAAGATAAATTTGGTCCATTTCAATGCTAAACAGTAGGGTACTCAGTTATCGGGGCAGTGGGTTAGCCTAGTGGTTAAAGTGTTTGCTCATCACTCCAAAGACCAGGTTCAATTCCCCACATGGGTACAGTGTGTGAAGCCTATTACTGGTGTCCCCTGCCATGATATTGCTGGAATGTTGCTAAAAGCAGCGTAAAACCATATTTACTCACTCGCTCCATCATCTTTGTCAGCTATCTCTGTACTGAAGCAACTTTAAAAACACAAGTCAGTACTGATGCAAATCACATATATACACATACCAACCTAGATATGCTGATCTGAAGACTTTCTGAGAAAAGCTTGTACTATAAAATTAGTCATGCTTTGTTTGTATTACAGGTTGTAATATGAGAACTAAAAGTTTTGTTATCAATGCTGTTTGCAGGTTTGGTTTCTTTCATTTGTAATATAGTTGGTAGCCCATCCCATACTGTAGCACCTGTGTCCCTCATGGAAGTCTCAGTAGTTTCAGCTGTTTGCAGAATGACAATTCATCTTGCAATGTTCCAAATATATCTGATGTGAGGTATACTGTGTGAGCCGAACTGAAGCTGGTCCTCCTGACAGTGTCGTCTTGATGCATGCAGGATGCATGGCTGTAACATGGACACAGTTCATCTGCTGCCAGAGACCAGCTATCTGTCTGTCTGTCTGTCTGTCAGGGCTTCTTGTACTTGCATGCTTGTGTTTGCATCAATTCCAGCAGTTTTTCTTTTCTTGAATGTCCACAGTGTTAAGGCTAGATCGTGCATGACTTCTGTTGTGTGAACAACTTTGAAGCGAATAGATATGTAAATAGATCCATTTTTTCCTGGAACAATGTAGAAATATTCTTCTTGGTAAGTTATTGGTATGATTGTAATGTTTGTGCAGAAATTTGCCCTGAACAGTGTCAATGTCTTGTTTTTTCACACTGGCTGTCAGACCTGTGAGTTGCTCATTTGAAGAGTGTGGGATATCTGATTTAAGTGCCGCAAGCTGAGGTTCTGCTTGGTAAACAAATTTATCTGATACTAACAGACTTAATATGTTGCCACTGAAAATTAACATGCATTTACTTCACCGGGCACTGTGAACCGTCAAGTTGGTTTTGAAGACAATGTTTGGGTGTTTGGAGAGCACTTTATCTTATTCTGTGTTTGCTGATTTTCTCTGAACCCTGACATCCTTCAGCATGAGTTGATTAGAAAGGGCACACGTATTTGTTGCTCAGAGCTACTCCAACTTCTGCAAAATGTGTTCGCCATTGCATCGTGACTATACCTTTTGCATCACCTGGCATGCCTGTTTTGTCTGCAGTGGAAGAACGTATGAATAGTTAATATAATGATGATTGTAATACCGTATATGACCGTCTATAAGACGACCCCATGGATAAGACGACCCCCAAACTTGACCCTTAAAATCAGTGTCAAAATGGTATGTTTCGTGCATAAGTCGATCCCCCCGTGATGGGGTCCTAATCGCGGCAAACACAGACCACAGACAACAGGCAGTTACCAATAATTATAACTTTGGTCCACATTATTCAAAGAATTCACAGTCATATATATTGTGTCTACTCACGGATAGAAACGAAGTGTAGTTGACAGAAAATGCATAATATATTTTGCTTCTCTAAATATCATATTTATTGTAGCAACAAACTGGCTTGCTTATTTTACCCCATTCAACAATCACGAATTGATTACCGCCTCGTTTTCACAGCTGATTGCTATTTCCGGCTCATATACACACGGTAAACTTAATCTTAATTAATTTATAGAGCAAAAACTGTAACTAAAATTACACAATGCTAGGATATATTTCTTTGGGTTAAATAATAGTATTCTGTATTATATTTTACTGATGACTGCGTCAGAATTCGTCCCGTTATATTATTGTGCATGTTTGAACTTGTTCGCGTTCTTGTGAACGTGTGCACAGCTGATTGCTATTTCCGGCTCAGATACACACGGTAATCTTAATCCCTGAAAATAATACAATGCCCAGCAAAAACAACTTATAACTTAAAAGGTAAATAATTTTGTCTAGTGATGTTTAATTGCAAATTTGACGTCTCTACTGACAAAGTCGTCTTCTGTTGTTTGTTCACGGGAAGTGATACGATGTTGTTTTCTTACCCCTGGAAAAAAGTTTGACGAAAGCGTAACCCATGGATAAGACGACCCCCTTCTACAGACTGGTTTTTTTGGTCCTCAAAATTCGGCTTATAGACTGTCATATACGGTATATGTTTTTAGAAGCAGGCACAAGTTCAACTGACAAACATAATCTCAGGTTCAGGTTGTTATGCTTTCAATCCAGCACCAAGGTCTATGTGTAAATTTCTTTTATGCTGGAAGGGAAATTTGATGCTATATTTTTGTTTCAGGAGAGAACAAATTCCCCTTTTATATCACTGTATCTCCAGAAACTAAGATGACGTATTTAGGATTTCACAGATGTTGTATAATGACATCTGACCATTACCTATCTACATAAGGTTAGACTATAGTATTCATCCAGAGCTTACTGTTTATGTGCAGGTATGCCGGGTATATAGGTAATGGTCAGTTGGCATTCAACTCATTTCATAGTATTTTGTAATTCTTAGCATTGCTATGAATATATATTGTCACTAAAAATAATGCCAACATGATTGTAAAGTTTTATTTTGTCACATTCACAACCTAATGTGCTTGCAGTGAGCCTTGATGTGTGTGTTATTACAGGCAGTGGAAGACAAGAAGGCTGAGGAGGAAGAGGAGGAGAAGATGCCAGACTATGATGAGGAGACAAAAAGACTCATTGAAGGTAAATACCTGGGTTTTAAGAGTTGTCATAGAGCACATTGATTATCATCCACTTTACTCATCTATGGTGACTTCCTGTCGGCAGAATCCCAAGCACATGTGTTGGTAGTAAGAGGTGGCTAAATGCATTCAATTGTCACACTACTAAGTTGATTGTGTATAATCTTAACCTGACAACACGGGTAGTTGGTTTTAATATCCATCACTCTATTGTCACCATGTTATAGCTGAAATCTTTCCTATCATTCAAATTGTCAACATCCTCTGTACATTCCATTGATTCCAACCCCATTGTCAAAAATTATTCGTGTACCTTCCTGGACATTCAACGTTTGTTTCAAACTGCAATACTTTGAGGTACAAAAGACGTTAAAGCTCGTTTAGTCTTGGTGATTGGCACTGTGTAGCGACAGCCCGATGGTAAAAGCTTATACTCTAGATTTAAAAAATGTGTTGTATCATTAATGATTTTTTTCAGAGGCCTAAACATGTCAAAAGCCCAGACAAATGCCATTCTTTAAGTGCCAACATCCATGAGTTTCTTAAAGCCATTATGTGTGCCACATCAGCTGTCCTGACCTTGAGACATGACAATGGCACCTTTGATTTTGACCAGTGGAAGTAAAAACAATCCACCAATCTCAACAGTTTTCCATCGCTTTTACACTGATCAATACATTTGATGCATTTGATGGTATCGTATCCATATGGAATAGATCAATGCACATAATGTCAAAGACTGGATTGTTTGGTCCAGTATTGATTATTTACATACTGCCATCATTTAGCTGATAAAGAGCTAAATTCAGTGTTAAACAATGATGTATCTATGTAGCTTCTGTTACATGATAGAAATGTTTGTATACAACAATTGCCCCTGTCACGTCATAATGTTAACAGTCATCTATATATTACATTCATACAAAATAACATCTTTCAGTGGCTGATGAAGCACGTCGTTTGTATGATGAAGCTGACAAAAAAGTCAAAGATGTGGAGTCACAAATAAGGTATGGCTCTTATTTGCAGTTGTATTTGAAGTTCCTCTCATCATTAAGTCCTACTCATGTGACAGCTTCTGAAGTGCTGTAGGTGTGCTGGTGTTATCTGTACAGTTGCAGAAGTGCTGTAGGTGTGCTGGTGTTATCTGTACAGTTGTTGAAGTGCTGTAGGTGTGCTGGTGTTATCTGTACAGTTGCTGAAGTGCTTTAGGTGTGCTGGTGTTATCTGTACAGTTGCTGAAGTGCTGTAGGTGTGCTGGTGTTCTCTGTACGGTTGCTGAAGTGCTGTAGGTGTGCTGGTGTTATCTGTACAGTTGCAGAAGTGCTGTAGGTGTGCTGGTGTTATCTGTACAGTTGTTGAAGTGCTGTAGGTGTGCTGGTGTTATCTGTACAGTTGCTGAAGTGCTTTTTAGGTGTGCTGGTGTTATCTGTACAGTTGCTGAAGTGCTGTAGATGTGCTGGTGTTCTTTGTACAGTTGCTGAAGTGCTGTAGGTGTGCTGGTGTTATCTGTACAGTTGCAGAAGTGCTGTAGGTGTGCTGGTGTTATCTGTACAGTTGTTGAAGTGCTGTAGGTGTGCTGGTGTTATCTGTACAGTTGCTGAAGTGCTTTAGGTGTGCTGGTGTTATCTGTACAGTTGCTGAAGTGCTGTAGATGTGCTGATGTTCTTTGTACAGTTGCTGAAGTGCTGTAGGTGTGCTGGTGTTATCTGTACAGTTGCAGAAGTGCTGTAGGTGTGCTGGTGTTATCTGTACAGTTGTTGAAGTGCTGTAGGTGTGCTGGTGTTATCTGTACAGTTGCTGAAGTGCTTTAGGTGTGCTGGTGTTATCTGTACAGTTGCTGAAGTGCTGTAGATGTGCTGGTGTTCTTTGTACAGTTGCTGAAGTGCTGTAGGTGTGCTGGTGTTATCTGTACAGTTGCTGTAGATGTGCTGGTGTTATCTGTACAGTTGCTGAAGTGCTGTAGGTGTGCTGGTGTTCTCTGTACAGTTGCTGAAGTGCTGTAGATGTGCTGGTGTTCTCTGATCAGTTGCTGAAGTGCTGTAGATGTGCTGATGTTCTCTGATCAGTTGCTGAAGTGCTGTAGGTGTGCTGGTGTTCCCTGTACAGTTGCTGAAGTGCTGTAGATGTGCTGGTGTTCTCTGCACAGTTTCTGAAGTGCTGTAGATGTGCTGATGTTCTTTGTACAGTTGCTGAAGTGCTGTAGGTGTCCTGGTGTTCTCTGTACGGTTGCTGAAGTGCTGTAGATGTGCTGGTGTTCTCTGATCTGTTGCTGAAGTGCTGTAGGTGTGCTGGTGTTCTCTGTACAGTTGCTGAAGTGCTGTAGGTGTGCTGGTGTTCTCTGCACAGTTTCTGAAGTGTAGAACAATTTTTATAGTTTTCTCTTCAATTTTTCAGCAATGCCAAAAAATATTTAGAGAAGGACTTTGGACCAGAAAATGAGTATGCTTTCCTGTACAACAAGTGTTTCGAGTACACAGAGAGGGAATACACCTATAAGTTATGTCCCTTTGACAAAGCCTCACAGAGACCAAAGTCAGGAGGATCGGAAACTAACCTTGGGTGAGGACATGTTGTCTTGGAATAATTGAACAGTAACATCAAAAAAGATGCCATTCCCTCAGTTAAGGATATTGTTGACTATGTAGTGATGCCTTTTCTTTCAAATGTTTCAGGCTCTGGGGTCATTGGGATGGGACATCCGATGATGGGTATTCAGCACAAAAATATGAAAAGGGCCAGAACTGTTGGAATGGCCCTGACAGATCCGTAAAGGTGAGAACAAAATAGTATATTTTGGAGGAAATTCCTGCAGTGTGAACATGATTGTGTTGTAGATACAGCTGCAGTGTGAACATGATTGTGTTGTAGATACAGCTGCAATGTGAACATGATTGTATTGTAGATACAGCTGCAGTGTGTATATGATTGTGTTGTATGTACAGCTGCAGTGTGACCATGATTGTGTTGTAGGTACAGCTGCAGTGTGACCATGATTGTGTTGTATGTACAGCTGCAGTTTGAACATGATTGTGTTGTAGATACTGCTGCAGTGTGACAATGATTGTGTTGTAGATACATCTGCAGTGGGTACATGATTGTGTTGTAGATACAGCTGCAGTGTGACCATGATTGTGTTGTAGATACAGCTGCAGTGTGACCATGATTGTGTTGTAGATACAGCTGCAGTGTGACCATGATTGTGTTGTAGATACAGCTGCAGTGTGTACATGATTGTGTTGTAGATACTGCTGCAGTGTGGGATGGAGAACCAGCTACTGTCTGCATCAGAACCCAGCCGCTGTGAATATCAGTTTGAGTTCGCCACACCTGCACGGTGCACACAACCAACGCCAGAAGAATACCAAATGAATTATGATCATGATGAACTATGAGATCCTAATCTATACTTTTAAAAATATCCACCATTTTGTCTGTAACAAATGATCAGTATCTCATGTAATTAATTGAATATTAAATGTGTTTCGGTGTCATTGAATTTTGTACCATAAATTTGACCTGAACTATCCAGTTATGATAAATATCTTGGATCCATTCACCTCCACGCATTTGTTTCTCTTGGCTGAAAAGAAGGCTCTCTTGCTCATTAACTCGAAATCAACAAACTCTCAATGCCATTCTTCTGCAAAGATCAAGTTTACATTTCTCAAATAATATATCAATATATTGAATGAAACGAGAAGATTTTTTCCTGTGCTTTGATATAGGAAAAAGGGGCGGTAGGGTAGCCTAGTGGTTAAAGCGTTCACTAGTCACACCGAAGACCCGGGTTCGATTCCCCACATGGGTACAATGTGTGAAGCCCATTTCTGGTGTCCTCCCTTTGTAATATTGCAAATATTACTAACAGCGGCGTAAAACCAAACTCACCCACTCACTGATATAGGATAGTTGTTATTCCAGATTACTGGATGTCTCACAACAACAATTGGATGTGTCTGTGGTATTGTGCTGTTCATGCTAAGTTCAAAGCATCGTTATGGTATGAAATGGGTCCAGGTGGTTTATCAAAATAGTTTGGGGATGTGATACACTGACCTTCTAATCAATCAGGTATGACTTGTCAGTGGTAGAGGATGTCAGTCTTGCAGATTAAGTACTAAATGTACATGTTCATCAAGCAGATTGTGAGTGTGCTCAATGTGTAAGATATTGTGCGTGGAAATAAAATTTATACAAAATCCCAAATGTGTACATTTTGTTACAAGAGCTGAGAATCATATGGTTCGAAAAATTCTCATGATTATGTTTTGCACCATGGGGTACAGAAAATGTCGGTATTTGTCATTACTCAACCATTTGTTCAGGTATCATTTTGAAATATAATTTCCAGCAAGCAATAATGGGAGGTAAGGAAGTTCTGAAACTCTCCTCAAGGATGTATTCAACATTGTTTGTATATATGAAGTACAGTACTTTCCACACTTACAGAATGTTTTGAACCAAATACAAATTTGGCATAATATTCCTTTAAAAGTTAACTTCAGAGGATTCTCGTTCCTTTGTACTGTTAACTCCTATCACCAGGCATATTGTTATTGATAATCGCTAGTCTCGCATAGATAACACAGGCCTTTTATTTCATAGGCAAGATGCCAATACACAAGAAACCGTACATCTCACAGCAAGTACTATTACGTAGAACTAAAGTACTGTCGGAAATAGACAAAAACTGTTTTTAGGCTGTTACTCTGTATCCCAAAAATTTACACAACAGCAAATAGCATATGTCGAAATAACCCACATGGCCTAACTGGGCCTTCAGTGAGATGCGTAATAGGATATCCAGAAAAGCATGTTTACTCGTAAAATCGGGCAAAACTTAGAAAAAATACCTGTAACTGCTGAAAACAATAGATCAGACTATAGATGGCAATTAGGTCGCTCAGCCAGGTATGACGACGGACCGTCGACTCACCTGGCATGAAATGCATGTGCTGCCTACAGGCACAAGGGGTCATCTCAAAGATAGTTTGTGCTTTTTCATGTGTGTTGACTCTGCCTCATCTATTGATTAACATCTTATGTGTCTTTCTTTCATAAAGTTTATGTTGAGATATGTAAAGAGTTTGATACCTGATAACCATAGAAACGCATCGTATTAAATGTCTCAAAATATATAGGTGGCATGACCACCCGATCGCGAAGATCGACAGGACTGGATATTATTTGTAAATTGTTATGACATGCCGTGTACTTCCCCAGTATAATTGCCCTAAAAGATTATCTTATCTTAGCTGATATCTCTGTCCCCCAGCCCGACCCCAACGATCGCCTGCGACACCCGTCCAGGTTTTGCTTTTGAGACGAACCCTCCTATCTGTTTCCTTTTATTGTGACAGTGAGACTCCATGGTAGCTACATCCTTAATAGTTTCAGCATGAAAGTTATTATTATTTACGCCAGCTATCGTTTATAATGAAGCTACGTCTAATTTCAAATTGGGCATTTAAAAAGTGTCCTTTGTAAGACAATATCGTCGCACACTAATTTGCATAAAGCCATGGTTTGTTCCAAATAAATCGTTTTGGACTTAGAAAAAAACCGCATTGCTCATTTCCGCACAGATATTTCACACTTGTAGAGATAAATGAGAAAATACAAAAAAAAATCTATTTCCGACAGTACTTAATGCCCTCCCCCTACCCTTCACGAACCAGGCACATACAAGTTTTCCAAGAAAATATTCTCATTTCCAAGTAATTCTGTTTCTCTCTTACATAAAATGATGTAGATATCTGGAAAACCTTCAAACATCTTAATAAATGCATAACATACTTGGAATATTAATAACGTGTTATGGCTGATGTCCCACTTGTGACAATATTGTGTACGAACATTAAGACCACTTTGTAAACCAGCAACAGATTCAACCAACTTAACCATATCATCCGCAAATTTTAACAACAAAAAATCTCATGTAAGCATCTGTCATGCCAAGATCGCGACTCGTATTAGGTAACTCGGAAACAGTATTAATACATAGTGCCTTTCAGAAAGTGGTGAAACGCAACATATGTCATATTTGGTATTACACTTTCTCAGTAAGAGTGGGCGGTGGGGTACCCTAGTGGTTAAAGCTCCGAAGACCCGGGTTTGATTCCCTACATGGGTACAATGTGTGAAGCCCATTTCTGGTGTCCCCCGCCGTGATATTGTGGGAATATTGCTAAAAGCGCCGTAAAACCACACTCACTCACTCTCAGAAAATGAACAAAATCTGTTACTTTTTCGGGGTGAGTCCCATCTGGACTTCGAACGAACATGGTAAGGCATCTACATTGCCAGCACTCAAAGTCAGCTGTCCAACTCACTCAGTCACAGCTGCTTCCACAAAAATGGAAGTCCGACAACTGATAGAACTGATAGTCAACATCACATTTTGTTTAACCCCTCTGACAAGTGTAAATTGGCACGGCACCCATATATGACGCTGTAAATACTCAATGCCTTTAATAAAGTTGTAGGTTACTGAGAAGGGGTAATCCAAAATGTATCATGTTGCATTTGACCACTTTCTAAATGGCAAACAACTTGTGCTAGATCGTATATCATTTACATAACCATGACTAGTAGTAACACATTTGTTCTGACAAAAAAAATCATTTATTTACAGTGATTATTGACTTACCAGCTAGTGTCTGGTTTGGCAACATTTTTCTCATGGAAATGAATAAGGGAACACATGAAAGTACAAGTGTTCCTTTATTTATTTCCAGAATTTCACCCACAGTGCAACACATATCTTGTGAAGAAACCTGGAATAGAATAAAGGAACACTTGTACTTTCATGTGTTCCCTTATTGGTTTCCATGAGTATATTACTTTTCTGTTAAAGGTCAATAATATGCGAACTACTGGTGAGATAAATGTTTATTGGGGTGCGCGTGTAAATGAACATCACATGCTTCACACTCAAGTGATATTTCCCAACGAATCATAAATTCTTATAACGTTACACGGCATCGTGTATAACTGTGTATTTGAAGTATATCTCTAAGCAGGATCCAGACACGGGGGGCCGACGTCGATGTGATCCGGGCACTGGCAGGTGAACATTCTCCCGCCAGCAGCAGGTGAACAGATGTGGGAACACCCACCATTATTGATGCCACATCGGTTTGTGCCTGGAATTACAATTACATATGCCATGTGAGTGTAAAACGCAGGCTGTAGATTTATGTTCATGCTTTTCTGTTCAATCGAATATTGCTAACACCAACTGCCAGTAGCATCGACTGGTTTGTCGCACCAGAACTTCCGTCATCCCTCTACGATGTTAGAGTGCATGCCCCTAGTTTATGACACAAGCAAGTATACACTCCAGAGAGGTTGAAACTATATGTCAAATACGAAAGAACACTTAACATTCAAAGCTTTAAAAAACCCAGTCCTTATGACCAATCTGAAAGCTGTTTCAGAATTTCTCAAGAATGATTTATACAACTGGTCACTTGCTGGAATAGTCATTTGTATCCCGTGGAGACAGAAATAAAGAACGTGTTTCCCATGTGTACCTTTGGGTTGTGTGTAACGATGTATGACCTTGACATCTACTGGTCTTCTGAACGCCACCGTGGTATATGTCCTCATGCCACCACCAGTCTTGAGGACTCTGGAGAGTGTCCGTCGGCTCCAGTCTGTCCAGTAGACGTAATCCTGTACAAAGATGCAATCCTGAACATATATGGATCGAAACATAGGGAACTTGTACTCATAGGCGGATCCAGGTGTGTGCGTGTGTATGCGTGAGTGCGTATGTGGTGCGCACACACACACCTTTTTTGTCTTAAATTAAATTAAATGACCATTAAAAACGGGTCTAGGCCATACAGTCGCTTTTCTTCAGGTAAAGCCACATCTGGAAACAATTTCATTTATATGGGATATACCCAATGCCTGTAAGTAAAGCACCGTACCTCTATAACAGCCACAGAGAACATATGTTGATGTTGTTCACTATGGCTGAAAAATAGTACTCTTCGATTACTGCCGTCCATGTCGGAGCTGTAGACAACACCTATGCTCCCGTCAGTCCACATTAAACGCCGTTCACCATAGTCTGGGAAAGATTTAAGATGGTGAAAAAGTAAAATGTTGTGAAAGGACATGCTGCCTCGCAGGTAAATATTGCATTTCTCGCAATGTCTTTGATAAAACCTGGACATGTTTAAAAGATATTACTTTAATCATGCGCACATCAACAATATTATTTATAACCATATAATTCACTTGAGCGTCCATCACACTTATTTCGAATTGGCAGGAATCAAGAAGAATCAGCCAGAATAAAAATATTTTCAAAATTCGAACCGCATTCGGGAGAGAATGTCAAAATAAACAATTTTGTTAAGCTTTGTAAGAATGCTGTTGGAATACTTCGAACGTACTTCGAACTCGCCTCGAATGATTCTTGCTGATTCCAAATGTACTAGATCACGAATGCAGCTCGAGTGAATCGGAATACAGTAGGAATAATTAGAATGCCGTCAGAATACACTAAGAAGACTTAAAATGAGTTTCGACTGCCGTACGAGTCAGGTTCGACTGCTGTATGAATGGCACTCGAATTTCAGTTGGAAAGTACCTCGAATGCTTTACGAATTCACATAGAATGCATTCAAAACCCTCTTGGAATGACCCCCGAATATGGATCGAATGTTAAAGAACTAAAACAGTATGCAGCTCGAATATTTCAAACATCCTTCAAATGCACTTAGAATGTAACACGAATGTCCGAAATACATCAAGAATGCTGCCGGAATGTTGCACGATGGGGTCTAATTCATCAGTCTCTGCCCAACTCCTATACAGTATGGACCCACTGGACCATGTTGCGTTGCTCCAGATTGCTGTCCTCCAGCAAGACCTGATTGAAAGAGATGTGGAAGAGACCAGGAGAAGAAACAGGAGAAGACCCAGGAGATTCCAGACCAGACCATGGGTGACAGAGGAAATGAGAAGGCTGTATGGACATTACACAAGACTAATGGAGGAGCTCAGAGTTGAGGACACGCAGTCTTTCTTCAACTACCTCAGGATGGAGCCTGCCATGTTTGATGAGTTGGTGCAGAGAGTGGGACCAAGAATACAGAAGCAGCTGGATACATATATGAGAAAGGCGCTACCTCCAGGCGTGAAGCTAGCCATCACATTTAGGTTCCTGGCTTCAGGTGATAGGTACCCAAGCATCATGTACAGCTTCCGCGTGGCAAGGAACACAGTCAGCCTGATCATCCCAGAAGTATGTAAGGCCATTGTGGAGGAATACAAGGATGAGGTTATCATCTGCCCTACCACTCCAGAAGAATGGGCTCCCATTGAAGAGGTATTCAGAAACAGGTGGAATATTCCTCATGTCGTAGGAGATTTAGATGACAAACATGTGGCCATTAGGAAACCTGCCAAGAGCGGCTCATTATACCACAACTACAAGGGCTTCTTTTCTGTGGTCCTCATGGCCCTTGTGGAAAGAAATTACAGGTTCCTGTGGGTGGACGTTGGTGCTTACGAAAGTGTCTCTAATGCTCAGATCTTTAACGAGTGCGAGCTCAAGGATTGTCTTGAAGACGGGGGCATAGGATTTCCTGATTCGTCCCCCTTACCCCAAGATGACGAGCGTATGCCATGCTTTATTCTGGGAGATGATGCCTTTGGAATAAGGACCTTCTTGATGAAACCGTATGGTCATATGACTCTCCAGAGAGACGAGAGAATCTACAACTACAGGATCAGCAGGGGCCGACGGGTAGTGGAAAATGTATTTGGAATTCTGGCCCAGAGATGGCAAATCCTCCTCACCACCATGCTGCCAAGGCCTTCCGTTGTAAAGGGCATCATTGAATGTTGTGTCTGCCTGCACAACTTGATGAGGATTCGTTATCCTAATCTCCACAATGGTATGGTGGATGAGGAAGATGAGACACACAACGTGGTGCCAGGAGGCTGGAGACAACTTGCGCAGCTTGAAGATGTGCAGCATGTTGCAGGAGGAAACAGAGACACCCAGGCTGGGAAGAATCAGCGGGAGATTCTAGAGCATTACTTCAACAACCCAGTTGGAGCCGTGCCCTGGCAGAACAGGATGATTGATGTATAAGTGACATATCGACATTCGATTTGCTGACTTTTCATCATTGATAAGATTTCTTATAGAAATACGACACCAACATATTAATGTGTTATGATATTACCAGTCAATTTGTGTCCTCTACGTTCAATTAAATGTACTTCCAATTTTACACTAGTTTTGCTTGAATGACTGTCCTTCGCGGGTGGTTTTTTGTTTTTGTTTTTTTGTTTTAATTAAAAACAATGATATCAATATTTCACCGCTACGTTTTCATGCGATTCGGAGGTGACGTCAGGGCTAATTTGAAGAGCATTCGGGGCGTTCTGACTGTATTCGAGGTGTATTCGATGTACATTCGAGTTGTATTCCAAATGCAATCGAAATATACGTTTGAAGAATATTCCAACTAAATTCCAGCAGCAATCGAAGTACATTCAAGTCGCTTTCGGGACATTCTTGCATGTTTTGAAGTGGCTTGCCTCTTCGATTCTCCCTCGAATACGTTCAGAATACTTAAAATGCAGCTTGAATGCAGTAAGAATACTTAGAATGCACTTCAAATGCTGTTCGATATTTTTCCACTTCGAATGTACCTCGAAAGTTTTGAACATGTTACAAGAATTGACACGAATAGTTGGAATGCATTCGGAATGGAGTAAGAAGTTTTAGAATGCATTTGGAATTTCCAGGAATTTTCATTCTAAAAGCATTCCGCCTCAAGTGTGAAACGGGTATTATGGTCATGTTTTAAGACATTGTCTTTGTTTCATTAGCATGTATATTCTGACAACTGACCTATAGTCAAACCATTTGGCCATTCGATGTCGGTTGTGATGATAGCCGTCCTCCCTGACCCGTCCATCCCGCTCGTCTCTATACTCGGTGTCTTCCCCCAAGTACTCAAGTACAAGCGTCTGCCAAATCAGAAGACCAATCAAGGTTTGCCTTGGAATTTCACACATAAGGCTCAGGGGTCGATTGATGAAGAGAATGTGTATTGTCCGTGTAAGCCAATGTTGTATGTATAGCCCATGGCTCTGTGAGTTGTGAGTTGAACAACGTAGTCAGTACTAATACAACAATGTCACGTGGCCTGTAAAGAGCAGTTAATTTAAAGCGACATTTGACCTAAGTGGTGTCATTTTAGGTATTTAGAAGTGCTCTGGTCCATAGGTTTCTCAGTTTTTGGGGAGACAAGATGGAAAATATAATTATTGAAGTTGAGTTCTATTTCCGGAAAAGAACAGTAACAAGTTTACCATGATATACCATAATCATAGGTTTCAGTCTTTAGGTTGCCGTCATACAACTGTTTTGTTAACCCTTCATAAAGTCGTCTCTGTGAATAAAACCTGGGCCCCAAAAATGTGTGCCTAATGCTAGTCTTACAAACTTACAATTAAGGCGAATATGGGATTCGAACATACAGTTATTGGAGTTAAACTAAGGGACGCAACTGTGTACATGGTGTTATGGAGCCTAAGACAACTAGACCACCCGTGCACCTGGTACTCTATGAGTAGTTCTATCCATCACAGGGAATAGTCCCCATAGACACCTGGCTAGTTATTTTCGAAACGTTCGTAGCCCTACGAACTTCTTATGTCCATTCTTAACACATTGGCTACGATCAAAGTTAAGAATTCTTAGGTCCACGAACGTTTCGAGAATAGGATCTCTGATGAACAACGTAACCACAGTGGATGGTTATGCTTGAATGATGGTACCCTTCATTTGGATCAAGCGCTAGGGCTCGTGGTCTATCCAGATGTCTATGCACTGTCCTGGTGAGGCTGGTCTCCAGAGTGATCACCCTGATGGCACCATCCTCTGCGTCCACCCAGTACAGAGCCTTGTGTAGCCAGTCATACGCCACGCTCTCGGGGAATCTTATCCCGGAGGTAACCAGTACAGTTGGTGATAGCAGAGTGCTTCCATTCAGAGTGGCCCTTAATAAGCAGGTAAGAAAATTCATCATTCACAAGTTTACACATTGACTGAGAATAACACACCCTGAAAGAAATTTCAAATCTGATGTAACTGTGATTGTAAAACAAAGTTATAAGACAGTCTTCAAAATGCCTATATACTGCATGGCAGGGTAGACAATAGAGACAATTGGCTGATATTTGTAAAAATGACCGATTCTGAACAAAGGCGTATGATACGTACATTGCGCTGCGGCCCTCCCAACTCACATGTTAATGGAATGTGACATGAGATCTGCCCAGAAGATACGCCCGATTTCCTGGTCCACATCTACTGCGACAGCTCGCTTCATGGCCGCATGGCGACGAATGTTGACCACCCGTGGGGTGGGGGAGTCTAGTTGGTCTATCATACGGAGTCTTCGCCAGTCCACGACAAGTAAGGCGGGAGCAGGACCTTGCGCTGTGACAATGCAGTAAACATGTTTCTACCTGAGTGTGATCAGCACAGTGTACCTAACACTTATGTCCTGACTGTACCTGAGTGTGATCAGCACAGAGTAATGAACACTTATGTCCTGACTGCACCTGAGTGTGATCAGCACAGAGTAATGAACACTTATGTCCTGACTCTACCTGAGTGTGATCAGCACAGAGTAATGAACACTTATGTCCTGACTGTGCCTGAGTGTGATCAGCACAGAGTAATGAACACTTATGTCCTGACTGTACCTGAGTGTGATCAGCACAGAGTAATGAACACTTATGTCCTGACTGTACCTGAGTGTGATCAGCACAGAGTAATCAACACTTATTTCCTGACTCTACCTGAGTGTGATCAGCACAGAAATGAACACTTATGTCCTGACTGAACCTGAGTGTGATCAGCACAGAGTAATGAACACTTATGTCCTGACTGTACCTGAGTGTGATCAGCACAGAGTAATGAACACTTATGTCCTGACTGTACCTGAGTGTGATCCGCACAAAGTAATGTACACTTATGTCCTGACTGCACCTGAGTGTGATCAGCACAGAGTAATGAACACTTATGTCCTGACTCTACCTGAGTGTGATCAGCACAGAGTAATGTACACTTATGTCCTGACTGCACCTGAGTGTGATCAGCACAGAGTAATGAACACTTATGTCCTGACTGTACCTGAGTGTGATCAGCACAGAGTAATGAACACTTATGTCCTGACTGAACCTGAGTGTGATCAGCACAGAGTAATTAACACTTATGTCCTGACTGTACCTGAGTGTGATCCCCACAGAGTAATGAACACTTATGTCCTGACTGTACCTGAGTGTGATCAGCACAGAGTAATGAACACTTATGTCCTGACTGTACCTGAGTGTGATCAGCACAGAGTAATGAACACTTATGTCCTGACTGCACCTGAGTGTGATCAGCACAGAATAATGAACACTTATGTCCTGACTCTACCTGAGTGTGATCAGCACAGAGTAATGTACACTTATGTCCTGACTGCACCTGAGTGTGATCAACATAGAGTAATGAACACTTATGTCCTGACTGTACCTGAGTGTGATCAGCACAGAGTAATGAACACTTATGTCCTGACTGTGCCTGAGTGTGATCAGCACAGAGTAATGAACACTTATGTCCTGACTGTACCTGAGTGTGATCAGCACAGAGTAATGAACACTTATGTCCTGACTCTACCTGAGTGTGATCAGCACAGAGTAATGAACACTTATGTCCTGACTCTACCTGAGTGTGATCAGCACAGAAATGAACACTTATGTCCTGACTGAACCTGAGTGTGATCAGCACAGAGTAATGAACACTTATGTCCTGACTGCACCTGAGTGTGATCAGCACAGAGTAATGAACACTTATGTCCTGACTGTACCTGAGTGTGATCAGCACAGAATAATGTACACTTATGTCCTGACTCTACTTGAGTGTGATCCGCACAGAGTAATGTACACTTATGTCCTGACTGCACCTGAGTGTGATCAGCACAGAATAATGAACACTTATGTCCTGACTCTACCTGAGTGTGATCAGCACAGAGTAATGTACACTTATGTCCTGACTGCACCTGAGTGTGATCAACATAGAGTAATGAACACTTATGTCCTGACTGTACCTGAGTGTGATCAGCACAGAGTAATGAACACTTATGTCCTGACTGTACCTGAGTGTGATCAGCACAGAGTAATGAACACTTATGTCCTGACTGTACCTGAGTGTGATCAGCACAGAGTAATGAACACTTATGTCCTGACTGTACCTGAGTGTGATCAGCACAGAGTAATGAACACTTATTTCCTGACTGTACCTGAGTGTGATCAGCACAGAGTAATGTACACTTATGTCCTGACTGCACCTGAGTGTGATCAGCACAGAGTAATGAACACTTATGTCCTGACTGTACCTGAGTGTGATCAGCACAGAGTAATGAACACGTATGTCCTGATTCTACACTGCATTTTAACAATAGAATGGCTAACTACGTCCCAACTACGACAAGTCCTCTACAGTTATCCGAATGCCCTGTCCTGTTGGGGCTGTATATAGCGCTACCTTCATGTCGACACCGAGTTCCGTTGACGAGGATGAATCCATGGCGACAGGTGCAAGTAAAGCTTCCCGGTGTGTTGTGGCAGGTGTGGGAGCAGGAACCCGGCTGGCTGCACTCGTCCACATCCTTACAGCCACCCTCCACGGCTTCGTATCCGGCTTTACATGCCTCTAGGATGCACAATTATCAAATACACACAAAAAGGCTTTAAAAGCCCGATAACATGCGTTTACTTTTTAAGTAATCAAAGTTGTTTCTCACATGTTGATGCAGGAATAGCTGCATTCTGCCCTTGTAATTTAGTCATATCAAACATGGACATATTTCTGTTGTCTATAATATCACAACTGACACGATGACTGAAGGGTATGGCAGGCTGTTTCGCTTGGCAGAATCTGTAGATTATGTCACTAAAGAATCATAACTCTAAAACAAATAGGAGAAATGCACATGTTGATACGTTTTCCATATCTTAAAGTGCTAATGACAATACTCCACAACCAATTACTGTTTGGTTTAAAGGTCGAGTCTGCGCTAAACGTTTAAGCACAATAATTCAGCATTTCCGTGGATGCCACAAAAGATTTGAAATACCTAAAACAATCACTAAATGAATCAAATATGATGCATTTTAGAATGTTGAACGTACTTGGCGTACGACAGGTCTTCTTATCGTCACCAAGGGACAGTCCATCTGGACATGCGCACCGGAAGCTGTGTCTCGAGCCATTCCTGACAGTTGGGAGACAGATTAGACAGCCTCCGTTATCCGGCCCACACGCGGGTTTCCCTGATGTAAAGAGATCGAGATTTCAGGTGGTTTATGAAAAAAGAAGTTAATGATGGTTACAGAGTTGATTCAATTGTGATAGTAAAACTAAAACTAGGGGCGACGGGAAACACGACACTGTTCAAATATATTTCATTAGAGGGGTAGACAGACGGCAACACAACATTGTTATAATGAACTAAGGTAGACACTGCTGTCTCTGTGTTTACATACATCATGAAAACATGTGCGCTTGGCTGTGGAAAGTCTCCTACTGGCTCTGGATAAGAAGGGAGGTAACTGATACGAAGCTGAATGTGAGAGCGCACGTGCAACAGCGCTTGGGCGGTTGCGCGTGTTCTACGCCTCGAAAAGTAGTGCTGACAAGACAGACGTACATGGCAGCCTAGAAACACCATAAACTGTTATGTAAACGGAAAGCCCAAGCTTTCCAAACACTTTCATACTTTCCAAAACTTTCCAAAAATACAAACATAAATGACTGGATTAATCACTTTAAATGTTTGCTTCAGGAAAGCAAAAACTGTGTAAATTTGATTGAATTCTATAAATTTATCGATGGCTTTGTTGATTCAATTGACGAGGATTTTATCAACATGACAGCTGATGGCGATGATGAACTTGATAGGACTATCACTTTAAATGAAGTGTTGTCTGCCATTGACTCAATGAAATCTGGTAAAGCTCCAGGATTTAATGGTATTCCCATAGAATTTTTTAAACATGCTCCATTAGAATGTACTGACATGTTACTAAAGTTATATAATGTAATATTATCCACCGGTATTTACCCTGAACAATGGACTTCTGGGGTTAATCTTCCTGTTTACAAGAAGGGCAGTGTAAATGAAGCTAGTAACTATAGGCCTATTACTCTTCTTGATGTGGCGGGTAAATGTTTTTGTTAAAATAATATGCAATAGGCTCTTATTGTGGTCTACGGAGGAGAATGTTATTGTCAAAGAACAGGCAGGTTTCCGTAAAGGCTTTCAAACAACTGATAATACATTCATTATTGATACTCTCATTCAGAAATACTTGTCGGAGAAGCGTGGTAGATTTTATTGTGCCTTTATTGATTTAAAAGCTGCCTTTGAGTCTATCGTAAAGGTTTATTATTTAAGCTCTCGAATGGTGGTGTTAAAGGAAAGATATTTATAATTATTAGAAATATTTATCAAAGTGTCCAATCATGTATATCTCTTCCTGGTGGTTACTCCACCTTTATCCAGTGCAGTACGGGGCTGTCAGATGTCCCCGAAGTTGTTTTCTCTTTTCATTAATGATCTTGTCGAGCATATGTCTTATGAGGGACAACATGGTGTAACTTTGGCATTCTTTAAAATATTCATTCTTCTATTTGCTGACCACATTCCACCTTAAATGCCAACAGCACCTTCACTACCAACTTCACCGTCACTGCCAACTTCACCTTTACCGCGAACTTCACCTTCACTGCCAACTTCACCTTTACCGCGAACTTCACCTTCACCACCAACTTCACCTTCACTGCCGACTTCACCTTTACCGTGAACTTCACCTTCACCACCAACTTCACCTTGACCGCAAACTGAACATTCACTGCCAACTTCACCTTTACCGCGAACTTCACCTTCACTGCCAACTTCACCTTTACAGTGAACTTCACCTTCACTGCCGACAACACCTTTACCGGTAACTTCACCTTCACTGCCAACTTCACCTTTACCGGTAACTTCACCTTCACTGCCAACTTCACCTTTGCCGGTAACTTCACCTTCACTGCTAACTTCATCTTTACCGCGAACTGCACCTTCACTGCCAACTTCACCTTTACCGGTAACCTCACCTTCACTGCTAACTTCACCTTTACCGGTAACTCTACCTTCACTGCCAACTTCACCTTTACCGGTAACTTCACCTTCACTGCCAACTTCACCTTTACCGGTAACTTCACCTTCACTGCTAACTTCATCTTTACCGCGAACTGCACCTTCACTGCTAACTTCACCTTTACCGGTAACTTCACCTTCACTGCCGACTTCACCTTTACCATGAAATTCACCTTCACTACCAACTTCACCTTTACTGGTAACTTCACCTTCACTGCCAACTTCACCTTTACCGGTAACTTCACCTTCACTGCTAACTTCATCTTTACCGCAAACTGCACCTTCACTGCCAACTTCACCTTTACCGGTAACCTCACCTTCACTGCTAACTTCACCTTTACCGGTAACTTCACCTTCACTGCCGGCTTCACATTTACCATGAACTTCGCCTTCACTGCCAACTTCACCTTTACCGCGAACTGCACCTTCACTGCCAACTTCACCTTTACCGGTAACCTCACCTTCACTGCTAACTTCACCTTTACCGGTAACTTCACCTTCACTGCCAGCTTCACATTTACCATGAACTTCGCCTTCACTGCCAACTTCACCTTTACTGGTAACTTCACCTTCACTGCCAACTTCACCTTTACCGGTAACTTCACCTTCACTGCTAACTTCATCTTTACCGCGAACTGCACCTTCACTGCCAACTTCACCTTTACCGGTAACCTCACCTTCACTGCTAACTTCACCTTTACCGGTAACCTCACCTTCACTGCTAACTTCATCTTTACCGCATGAACTGCACCTTCACTGCCAACTTCACCTTTACCGGTAACTTCACCTTCACTGCCAACTTCACCTTTACCGTGAACTTCACCTTCACTGCTAACTTCATCTTTACCGCGAACTGCACTTTCACTGTCAACTTCACCTTTACCGGTAACTTCACCTTCACTGCCAACTTCACCTTTACCTCGAACTTCACCTTCACTGCCAACTTCACCTTCACTGCCATCGCCACTACAGCCATGCGTGTTCACGGTTATGTTCCATGGTATTAAATCTGAAATCTATGATTGCATGCTCTTGTCTTTCACCTTGGATATAATTTCAATAAAATATAGACGGGAAGTGTAGCAAGATTCATATACACTCATACCTTCTGGTTGCATATCAGGATGGAACGGCTTCACACTATGTGGATCAACAGCGCTGCCGAGAGCCATAAGCTTGTCTCCTCCTGATTGTTTGTACATCCTCATGACTTCCCTCGCGCCTCAGGTCCGCCCAGTACACGTAGTTCTACAAAAAGAAGTTTGCACGTCCACAGCTATTTCAGTTTGTTCCGTCCTTAATGGTTGGATGGGTACAGTCAACAGTAGTTGGGTGGCAGAGTTGCATAAAATAGCATACATTAACACTTGTGAAGATACAAGGTGTACTGTGAGGGCGAGATGAACTCACACAGCTGTGACCAGTCACGGGGATATCTGTGAAGCTACAAGGAGCAATATGAGGGTTTACACACTGCTGTGACCAGTCACGGGGATATCTGTGAAGCTACAATGTGTACTGTGAGGGCGAGATAAACTCACACTGCTGTGAACAGTCACGGGGATATCTGTGAAGCTACAAGGTGTACTGTGAGGGCGAGATGAACTCACACAGCTGTTACCAGTCACGGGGATATCTGTGAAGCTACAAGGAGCAATATGAGGGTTAACACACTGCTGTGACCAGTCACGGGGATATCTGTGAAGCTACAAGGAGCAATATGAGGGTTTACACACTGCTGTGAACAGTCACGGGGATATCTGTGAAGCTACAAGGAGCAATATGAGGGTTTACACACTACTGTGACCAGTCACGGGGATATCTGTGAAGCTACAAAGAGCAATATGAGGGTTTACACACTGCTGTGACCAGTCACGGGGATATCTGTGAAGCTACAAGGAGCAATATGAGGGTTTACACACTGCTGTGACCAGTCACGGGGATATCTGTGAAGCTACAAAGAGCAATATGAGGGTTTACACACTGCTGTGACCACTCACGGGGATATCTGTGAAGCTACAAGGAGCAATATGAGGGTTTACACACTACTGTGACCAGTCACGGGGATATCTGTGAAGCTACAAAGAGCAATATGAGGGTTTACACACTGCTGTGACCAGTCACGGGGATATCTGTGAAGCTACAAGGAGCAATATGAGGGTTTTCACACTACTGTGACCAGTCACGGGGATATCTGTGAAGCTACAAGGAGCAATATGAGGGTTTACACACTGCTGTGACCAGTCAGGGGGATATCTGTGAAGCTACAAGGAGCAATATGAGAGTTTACACACTACTGTGACCAGTCATGGGGATATCTGTGAAGCTACAAGGAGCAATATGAGGGTTTACACACTGCTGTGACCAGTCAGGGGGATATCTGTGAAGCTACAAGGTGTACTGTGAGGGCGAGATGAACTCACACTGCTGTGAACAGTCACGGGGATATCTGTGAAGCTACAAGGTGTACTGTGAGGGCGAGATGAACTCACACAGCTGTGACCAGTCACGGGGATATCTGTGAAGCTACAAGGAGCAATATGAGGGTTTACACACTACTGTGACCAGTCACGGGGATATCATGTGAAGCTACAAGGAGCAATATGAGGGTTTACACACTGCTGTGACCAGTCAGGGGGATATCTGTGAAGCTACAAGGAGCAATATGAGAGTTTACACACTACTGTGACCAGTCACGGGGATATCTGTGGAGCTACAAGGAGCAATATGAGGGTTTACACACTGCTGTGACCAGTCACGGGGATATCTGTGAAGCTACAAGGAGCAATATGAGGGTTTACACACTGCTGTGAACAGTCACGGGGATATCTGTGAAGCTACAAGGAGCAATATGAGGGTTTACACTACCACTGTGACCAGTCACGGGGATATCTGTGAAGCTACAAAGAGAACAATATGAGGGTTTACACACCGCTGTGACCAGTCACGGGGATATCTGTGAAGCTACAAGGAGCAATATGAGGGTTTTCACACTGCTGTGACCAGTCACGGGGATATCTGTGAAGCTACAAAGTGAACTGTGAGGGCGAGATGAACTCACACAGCTGTGACCAGTCACGGGGATATCTGTGAAGCTACAAGGAGCAATATGAGGGTTAACACACTGCTGTGACCAGTCACGGGGATATCTGTGAAGCTACAAGGAGCAATATGAGGGTTTACACACTACTGTGACCAGTCACGGGGATATCATGTGAAGCTACAAGGAGCAATATGAGAGTTTACACACTACTGTGACCAGTCATGGGGATATCTGTGAAGCTACAAAGTGTACTGTGAGGGCGAGATGAACTCACACTGCTGTGAACAGTCACGGGGATATCTGTGAAGCTACAAGGTGTACTGTGAGGGCGAGATGAACTCACACAGCTGTGACCAGTCACGGGGATATCTGTGAAGCTACAAGGTGTACTGTGAGGGCGAGATGAACTCACACAGCTGTGACCAGTCACGGGGATATCATGTGAAGCTACAAGGAGCAATATGAGGGTTTACACACTGCTGTGACCAGTCACGGGGATATCTGTGAAGCTACAAGGAGCAATATGAGGGTTTACACACTACTGTGACCAGTCACAGGGGATATCTGTGGAGCTACAAGGAGCAATATGAGGGTTTACACACTGCTGTGACCAGTCACGGGGATATCATGTGAAGCTACAAGGAGCAATATGAGGGTTAACACACTGCTGTGACCAGTCACGGGGATATCTGTGAAGCTACAAGGAGCAATATGAGGGTTTTACACACTACTGTGACCAGTCACGGGGATATCATGTGAAGCCACAAGGAGCAATATGAGAGTTTACACACTACTGTGACCAGTCACGGGGATATATGTGAAGCTACAAGGTGTACTGTGAGGGCGAGATGAACTCACACAGCTGTGACCAGTCACGGGGATATCTGTGAAGCTACAAAGTACCGTGAGGGCGAGATGAACTCACACAGCTGTGACCAGTCACGAGGGATATCATGAAGCCACAAGGAGCAATATGAGGGTTTACACACTGCTGTGACCAGTCACGGGGATATCTGTGAAGCTACAAGGAGCAATATGAGGGTTTATTACCACCACTGTGACCAGTCACGGGGATATCTGTGGAGCTACAAGGAGCAATATGAGGGTTTACACACTGCTGTGAACAGTCACGGGGATATCTGTGAAGCTACAAGGAGCAATATGAGGGTTTACACACTACTGTGACCAGTCACGGGGATATCTGTGAAGCCACAAGGAGCAATATGAGGGTTAACACACTGCTGTGACCAGTCACAGGGGATATCTCAGAAGCTACAAGGAGCAATATGAGGGTTTACACACTGCTGTGACCAGTCACGGGATATCTGTGAAGCTACAAGGAGCAATATGAGGGTTTTCACACTGCGCTGTGAACAGTCACGGGGATATCTGTGAAGCTACAAGGAGCAATATGAGGGTTTACACACTACTGTGACCAGTCACGCGGGATATCTGTGAAGCTACAAGGAGCAATATGAGGGTTAACACACTGCTGTGACCAGTCACAGGGATATCTGTGAAGCTACAAGGAGCAATATGAGGGTTTACACACCGCTGTGAACAGTCACGGGGATATCTGTGAAGCTACAAGGAGCAATATGAGGGTTTACACACTACTGTGACCAGTCACGCCGGGATATCTGTGAAGCTACAAGGAGCAATATGAGGGTTAACACACTGCTGTGACCAGTCACGGGGATATCTGTGAAGCTACAAGGAGCAATATGAGGGTTTACACACTGCTGTGACCAGTCACGGGGATATCTGTGAAGCTACAAGGAGGCAATATGAGGTTTTCACACTGCTGTGAACAGTCACGGGGATATCTGTGAAGCCACAAAGAGCAATATGAGGGTTTACACACTGCTGTGACCAGTCACGGGATATCTGTGAAGCTACAAGGAGCAATATGAGGGTTTTCACACTGCTGTGAACAGTCACGGGGATATCTGTGAAGCTACAAAGTGAACTGTGAGGGCGAGATGAACTCACACAGCTGTGACCAGTCACGGGGATATCTGTGAAGCCACAAGGAGCAATATGAGGGTTAACACACTGCTGTGACCAGTCACGGGGATATCTGAAGCTACAAGGAGCAATATGAGGGTTTACACACTACTGTGACCAGTCACGGGATATCATGTGAAGCCACAAGGAGCAATATGAGAGTTTACACACCACTGTGACCAGTCATGGGGATATCTGTGAAGCTACAAAAGTGTACTGTGAGGGCGAGATGAACTCACACCGCTGTGAACAGTCACAGGGGATATCTGTGAAGCTACAAGGTGTACTGTGAGGGCAGAGATGAACTCACACAGCTGTGACCAGTCACAGGGGATATCTGTGAAGCTACAAAGTGTACTGTGAGGGCGAGATGAACTCACACAGCTGTGACCAGTCACAGGGGATATCATGTGAAGCTACAAGGAGCAATATGAGGGTTTACACACCGCTGTGACCAGTCACGGGGATATCTGGTGAAGCTACAAGGAGCAATATGAGGGTTTACACACTACCGTGACCAGTCACAGGGATATCTGTGGAGCGGCCAAGCGAGCAATATGAGGGCTTTACAACACTGCTGTGACCAGTCACGGGGATATCATGTGAAGCCACAAGGAGCACATGAGGGTTTACACACTGCTGTGACCAGTCACGGGGATATCTGTGAAGCTACAAGGAGCAATATGAGGGTT